>NW_003315035.1:2379097-2379790 GCF_000150825.1 Verticillium alfalfae VaMs.102
ACCTCGACGTGCGGTGCCTGTGACTGTTTCCGTACCCGTTTGCACGCCTGTCTTAGGCCCTCGTCACTGGAGTCTGCCTCGGAGGCCAGGAGGCCAACAGACGTTTAGGGTCAGACCTCGTGCCCTTCTGCTTCAGCCTGCGCTTTGAGGGCAGAGTTACGAACGAAGGAGCTCAGTGGGTAGAGGGGCCCGCTAAAGTCCATGTCATACCAGTAGTTGACGGCGAGGACAAATCCCTCGTCTTCGGGGATGCAGAACTGCGAGACCTTGTGGTACCACATGACAGGCAGGTAGAGCATGTCGCCGGGCTCGAGCACAACGATCATGGGCCGCGCGAGGTGCGAGTAGGGCGTCGCATTCTGGTCGGGGCGGTCCGGGTCCCAAGTGGCGAAGGGGACATCTTCGGTGCCGTCACCGTCAGGTTCGAGGACGAGGGTGCCGTCATTGTCGGCGTCGGCTCCGCCCGCCGGCGCCCGCGGCGGCGGGTAGGTGGCCGAGCGGAGCGGTCGCTCGTTGACGCAGGGGGTGGCAGTGCGGGGGCAGCAGGGCGAAGCGCTTGCGGCCGCGGAGCTGGACGTAGAGGTTCTCGTAGTTGTCCTTGTGGAGGGCCGTCGTGACGCCGGCGTTGCCGATCCAGAGGTTGAGGGCGTCTGGCTGAGGCTGGTCGATGACGATGCACGCAAAGGGCAGGGA
>NW_003315035.1:2380147-2382498 GCF_000150825.1 Verticillium alfalfae VaMs.102
ATTCGGACGACGAAGGAGTGTTGCGGGCAACATATCTCATGAACTCCAGAGCGCTGGGCTCATCAGCAAGCTCCTCGATACGGTTGCTGTTGAGCTCATTGTAGGTTTTGATGAGATCAGCTATGTTATCTTCTGGCAATGCGCCCATGTCCGCGAGTTGTGGGGTAGGTTCACCTGTTCGTCGGAAGGTTGTTAGTCAAAGCTGTTCCGTTGAGCGTTCCGATGTTCTTGCCTGATATGGGCGCATTTGTGGTGTGGGGCCATTCTAACCTCACCATTTTTCGACCAAACTGCTGTGTTACTACTTCTACTATGGGGGTCCTCAATGCCATGGCACACAATCAGTCGTGTCAGAATTCGACAGTTCATGAGCACTATGCTTTGAGACATACATCTGCGTCCATCATGCGATGGGGCATTGCTCAACCCGAGACGACCCTTTTCACATCGTCCTGACTGACTTCGCATTCTGGTCCCGTTCCTAGTCCAGTACAAAGCAACGAGCCAAACCAGCAAAAAGTGGCTAAATGATAATCATACCCTAGGATTCAACCCTATGTAGCCAGCATCTATGCTTCATGAACGCATCTCGGATAGACCTGCTGCATTATCTTTGACAGACTCTTCCATGCTCCTGAATCCTTGGCCGAACGTCTCTCTCAACAGGCTGTCTGCCCTCTGGGTTGGTATGAAGGTGCAAAGATCCCGAGAGTCATCTGGAAATGCTTCCCAGTTTCTATCTTTGTGTAATTTGCGCAATATGTCAATGATACTGTTCATGTTAAAGGGCCCCGCAACGGCAAAAATCCGTTCATTCTGAACCTCAGGGCGAGCCAGTGCAATGACATGAAGGCGTGCATCATCCTGGACATGAACATAGTGCTGAGGCAGGATATGCTCCAGTCCCTTGTAGTCCTTGTCCCAGACTTTCTTAACCCACCCGGCTGTGGTTGGGTAGCCCTGGTGGGCAGTGCTGAGCACTGGGCCAATGTTCGCATTAGGCTGGACTGAAAGTCACCGAGGTCAGTCGCACGTGTCTTTCCACTCCATCGGGCAAGAAGGGTATACTTGTATTGACGATCAATGAAGGATTGTTCTCCTCGGCCCACTTGGCGATGGCTCGCTCTGCTTCCACTTTACTGCAGGCATACACAGATGCGCCGTCCGGATCTGGTTGCCAGGCGCGCTCGACAGCTTCGTCGTTAAACGTGTCTGCCGTGACAGAAAAGCGTTTTCCTGGCTTGGGCAACGTCACTGCGAAGGAAGACGAGGTGAAGACGAATCTCTTCATGCACGGCTCTTTGGCTGATGCCTTGAGCGCGTTAAGGGCTCCACCAACAGCCCGAGGTATGGCGACTTTGGGGTCTGACACTCCTGTCATGTCGTTTGCCACATGAATGAAACCAGACGCTCCTGTTGATGCCCGAGAATGTTATCAGTGTCATGGGAGCGCACAGGCGTGGGTTCATACCTGCAACGGCATCGTCGAAAGCACCATCGACATCCATGTCTGGTACCTGAATGAGCTCGAATTTCTCCGGCCCGTACTGCTTTGCGAAGAACTCGTTCATCCACGCACTCCTTTGCATATTTCGGGTAGTGCCTCGGACCTTGTAGCCTGCGGCAAGTACCTGGTCTACGATATGAGATCCAATAAAGCCACTGGCTCCAGAAATGACAACAACGCTGCCGTACGGCACGGCTGGCTCCTTGATACTGGGAATGCCCATGGTTGACTTTAAGGTCGTATTGTATTGGAGGGTTTAAAGAGCTCAGGATCGGTGGAGTTATGGTGGTTAATGTTTGAAAAGAAAAGTAAGGGTAATCAGCTCGAATACTTGGATGCACAATGATAAAAGACGCCGATCAGGTACAGTCTATGACACAATATGTGACCGATGATCCTCCTGGGCTACAGGACAACCCCGCTATCCCCTACTGGGCAAGAAACCACCAAATGCCGTCGTCTTGACCATCAAACTTAGGGGCGCCGACCCTAATGAAAGGGTTGGCTATATCGTTTTATTTTCACCGAGGGAAATATCCTGTTGAATATGTTGTCATTGTATGGCGTATTGGGGGGTAACGAACCTTGTCAGCACTCTTTCCATATCAGTCAGGTCATCAGCCTTGTATGCCAGCTGCTTCCTGTCACAAGCAGGTACACCATCAGGGGACATGAGCCGATTTTCTCAAAGCTGTTGCCGGCAAGGTGTTATGCTGAGAACGAAGGAGGGACCTGATTGTGGCAGGCAGGCAGTCAGGCACCATGAAGCTGGGTATCATCATAAATTATGTGCTACCAGATGTCCTAGGGAACCCTTGACTTCATACCTACTACGTACCTCAAA
>NW_003315035.1:2382686-2394802 GCF_000150825.1 Verticillium alfalfae VaMs.102
GACGTAGATGGAAGTACTTAAGGAAACGCTGGTCCACCAATCAGACTATGGCACTCTGTGGGAAAATGGCCTGAATTTCTGAGCGGGCTCAGCTGAATTATGATGATGCTCGAAGACATGCCATTTCACGAGAAGCCAGAATTGGGTCCTGGACCATGTGGCATCCCGTACGTGAGTGCAGATGCCATTCAGAAAAAGCGCTGATCGAAACGTGGCAATCTTGATTAGATGGCCGTGTTCGGGAGACCAGGGAACATATAACGAACCCGTCCCTCCCACATTTTTGACAAGGCGTCCATCGGGTCGCTGCGATCCTCCGCTCCCTGGAGCCGCCGACCTCTGTGTTTTCGAGCTCTCACTTGTTGCTTGAGAGATAGCGTGCAAAGGAGACATCAGCGAACTCCGACCGCCGAGTCCTGGACATGGAGGCACCACCCCAATCGAAACGTCCACCACAGGGTCCATCCCCTCCTTGAAAAGGAACAGCCAAGCCACGATTTGCGCAGCAAACATGACGGGCAAGGCTTCCATTGGTTCTTGCGCAGCAGTCGTCTCGTGTGTTTGGGTGCTTGATTGAGAGGCCCCTCGACACTAGGCACACATCGACGCGAGACAAAATCGAGTCCTTCAAGCGAAGGAGAGAATTGACACGCCTCTCACGACCAACGAAGGGAAGCTGCAAATCACAGCCCTCGCGACCTTTGGCTGTCCAACACCCCCCCCCCGAAGCCCTTTCGAGTCTCGATTGTGGCCCCGGCGACAGGCAACTCGATAGGAGAGTGGGAGAGGAGACGTCAGGGGCACAGCCCCAACAAACTACCTATGGGACAGTGTCTCGACATGTTTCACTGACTGGAGAAGTGCGTGCCGAGCTGCCTAGCGGAATCTTGCTAGGTTTTTAGGCCCCTTTGCAAGTCGTTTCGAGGTTGGGCTGCCAGAGATGCATCAGACGGATGATCAATCGACGCTTGGCAGGTTCTAAGCAGAGGGCAGCGGAGATCTAAGCAGATCCAAAGCAGGGCCAAGCGAAGATAGGACGCTGTTCAGGCGACTCTAGACCCTCGGTCTAGGTAACGCAAGGTAGGTGGGCGGCCCAGACCACCGCGCCACCCAGGCCCCCCCCCTCCTCTTCTCCCCCCTCGGCGATCATCCCACTGATGCGACCACTGAGAGAGCCCTGCACTCGCTCGTTCGACTGGCACTTGGGACAGGCCACCACACCACCTTGAGCTGTGTTCCTCTCAGAACCAGTCAAGGTTCCACCACGACATCCACATCCCTTCGTTCGACTCTAACCTCGCCTTACCGTAGGCACACTGGGTTAGCTTCGATATCTTGATGCCTCCTCCCCTTTTGGGACGATACGAACCTGCCGATTGCCCACCATCCTCCATTGCCCCCCAAACATCCGCGTCGAGTTTGTGTCCCGGATCCGAGCCTAGGACGCAACGCGCAACGTCTTGTGTCGTGTCGATTGACGTCGCCATCTTGTCGCCAATATTCGTCTGCATTTGGCCGCCACACCGTCGTCATTCTGCTAGCGACTTTCTCATTCGACACCACACGTCCTCTCTGTCTCAGACTACGCCCACGCTATCTGTCTTTGCATTATTCAGATCTCCGCCCACGAAATACCTTCCCGCCCGCCGACCAAGTGCCACCTTCCCCGAGCCGAACCCGTCCCTCTCGACTCCACCCCAACGAGTTCACAGGCCAGAGAGAAGCAACAAGACCGTCCCCCATGGAAGCCTCCGTCCTTCGAGTCATCCACCCGTGACTTGCTTCGGTCCACGCCTGAACAGCTGCTTCCGATTGACCTCACAGCTCTTTCTCCCATACCCGAAGACCGCATCTCCTCCCGTCCTACCCCATGGACGACAACACATGATAACAAGGCTACGCCTACCCCTCGACTGACCCACAGACCTGCTCGCTTGCCATCGCAAGTCTCGCCGCAGATGATCTGGTATCTCCTTTATCCCCTTCGAGGGTATGTCGTCCCACCTGCTCTACCCCTCTCCACGATCGAGGGCGTATGCTGACCCCAGTGGCGATCTCCAGAACGACCGAAGCTCCCGTCCTCACACCTTCCCATCCTCTACGCCGAGCCTTTGCGTGGTACGGCGCCTATGCAACTCGTCACGTCATCACCACACTTCTCATCTCCACCGCCGTCGCCGCTGTTCTGATTTATCCCTTCCCTTTCCTCTATACCACCGATTTTACAAATGGCGCCTCCAATCTCCCGCACCATGTCTGGACGCTGGCCCAGCCCATCGAGAAAGCCGCCGTCGAGCCCGACGTCGTGATGCGCTCCGTCTGGGTCCACGGGAGCTACATGCAGGCCCTCGACCGCGAAGTCCTGCTAGGCGCCCTACAACTGCAGGATGAACTTTTAGGCCCGACAGAGAACTTCGATCCCCGCCGCCCCGGCCAACCTGCCATCGAAGTGCGAGATCATAGCCTCGACATGACACCCAATGACCGTGACGCTTTCCATGTCATCAACGGATTGACAAACCAGTCTTGGTTCTTCCACTCACCCCTGCAGTACTGGTACGGCTCACCTGAGCGTATCAGCTCAGACACGGACATCATATCCACCGTCAACGAGCGCAAGAGCCAGCCTACCTCCGTCAACACCACGCTCCGGCACTCCATCGTTTTCAGTGGCAAGCATTTCGAAGACCGGAGGTTGCTGGCCGCTGATGCACTCGTCATCACCCTCATCCACTTGCGCGATTCGCCCGTTGGTCGCCAGTGGGAGCGGAAAAGCCGCTGCTTTGGCGACACAAATGGCAGACAAATGGACAGCCTACCCCCGCCGACGGCAGCAGCATGTCGAATCAGCTTTACGAGTTTCAGTTTCAGCCCATGTCCATCCATGACACCATCGTTCTGGCCCTGGCCTATGGCTTGTCAATGCTCTATTTCTTCGTGAGCATGTCCAAGCTGAGGGCCGTCAAGTCCCAAGACTGGGCCTGATTGTGACCGTCATGACGCAGGATCATGCTGTCTATCCTGTCGAGCTTCACCCGTCTGCGCCGTCTTCAAGATTGACCTGTCCAGAATTCCGCAGGCCGCCTATCCCGTTGTTGTGCTTTCAATGAGTCTTGAAAATATCTTTCGACTCATCAATGCCGTTATTGCAACACCCTCAGAACACAGCACTAGCAGTCGCATCGGACACGCCTTTGGCGACACGGCTCCCATCGCCCTCGCGAGCTCTCTGCAAAATGTGCTGATTCTGTGGGCGCTCTCCAAGGTTGTTTCGCCGGGTGTCTCTGCCTTTTGCACTTTTGCCGCCGTTGCCATCGTCTTTGACTTCTTCTACCTGTCAACATTCTTCCTGTCGGTCCTGGGCGTAGATGTAAGGCGCACAGAGCTCAGCGAGGCGCTAGACAAAGCATCATCCAGGGTCACTCGACGCCCGAGCGAGTCTGCCGCACGTGCCAGCTGGACCGACGCACTGCTGCAGGGGAAAATTGCCATGTCCACACGCATTGCCGGCACCATTATCATGGTCGGCTTCGTACTGGCTGCTCAGTGGCATTTCTTCGAGAACCAGACAATCCTCCGCGTGCTTGGTGGCCTGTTCCGCCTGTCAGACACCAAATCGAGCTTGACTCATCAGAAAGAGTCCTTGTTGGTGGATATACATCAGGCCAGAAGTCCAACCTCCTGGCTTCGTCTTCAAGATCACGAAACCGCTCGGGAGGTCATCAGCGTCATCAAACCATGGGCGCACAGCTATGTCGCCCAGGTATATGATCCGCTCGTTTTTGTACTGAAAGGGGCCGATCGAACACCTCAACATCCTGAGCGACCTTTACTGCCAGCATTGTACGACTTCATTGATCATCACCTTGTTCGCTTCGTGGTGACTGTCATACTCGTCCTCGCAGCCGTCCGCTTGTTTATGAGCTATCTTTTGTGGAAAGAGGATGCAGAATTCAAGTCGGGACATGACTTCGACAATGAGCCGCTGACGTCAGTTACATCCCTGTCAAAGGGGCATACCCTCGATATTGTCCTGATGGCTGCTTCAGTCGACGGCCATATTGTATCCGTCGGGCTTGACCGCTCGATCCGCGTGTGGGATGTTCGGGCTGGACAGGGGCAGTATGCACTGGGCGAATTTTCCGAGGCCCCAGATCGCCTCTTCCCTGTCTCGGCCATGGCTATCAATGATGAATGTTGTTGGTTGGCCCTTTTGTCGCCTTCAAAAGCTCATCTCTGGCATCTGACAGAGAAAAGATGGGGTCCTTCGCTTCCCGTCGACCTTCAAGGCCACAAACTCCAAGCCTTCTTTTTCGGTCCTGCCACAACCAATTCTTTACCCTCCTTATTCGTGGTTCGCCGCAACGGCACCATGATGGAGCTTGCACTCCCAACTCATACGGTGAATGATTTCGCTATCTGTAGGAGCCCCTTGGTCTCCGTCAAGCCTCTCACCCAATCATGTAAGTCTTGGTATTACTTGATTCAGCATAAGATTTACTAACTCGGAAAAGCCATGTCTGATCGCGGCTCTCCTCTTTCTGTTTTGACGGCATCTAAAAAGGGCTGCATACATGTGGCCAAACAACAAGACCAAGGTTGGACTTCCGTGAGCCTTGACATGCACTCGCTCGAGGACCGAGATGCTTCTCAGGTCGTACCACTTCCAGGTCTGGACTGTTTCCTCGTGGCACGACAGCACTCGGTTGACCTAGTCGACGGCAAGACGTATCGGCTTCTGCACGTATTCGAGACAGGTCCCATTCAACCCCAGACGCTACGAGCTTTCCACTCAGCTCGAAGGAAACCACAATGCGGATCTGTCGGGCTCATCTCGTTCGGCCTTGCGTACAACGACAACAACACCGGTGATTGCGTCATCCAGACCTATTCACCCAAGGAAGACGGCGATACCATTTGCTTCCGCGACTCAAGTGCCCCGGCAAGTCGAAGCTGTTGCAAGTGGCGCGATACGATCATGTCACAGAGGCGTATCAACAACCCAGGCACGTGGGAGGCTCTGTCAGGTGGCTTCATCGTTGGCGTACGCCGTGATCAGCCCCTTCCCGCCCGGTACAGTCCTGACTCGTCGCCCACGACCCAGGGCCTGCGCCGGCGTATCTACAGCTTCCGACAAGACGACAGGCCCGGCTTGAAGTTGGATAAGTGGGAAATATGGGTCGCTTCACACTCGGGCCGGCACGACGTTTACGAGACAATGCCGCTGCACTCTGACGACGAGATGGGCGGCTGTCTCATGATCTCGGAGCTGGGGCCGATGGTCAAGGTCGGCACGGCCTCTGTTGTCGTTGGCTTCGGGACCATTCTCAAGCTTATCACTGTCGGGCACGAACACTTTGAGGATGGCCACTTTGCTGCCAAGGGCCAGGAACTGCTGAACATCGGCAGTCGGCGACGGAAGCCGGGGGCTGGGACTTTTAGGGCCAGGGCCAACGCGTGGGACAAGAGCCAGTAACCATCAGCCCGTCGTTGGACGCGCTGATGATATGTTCGGCGAAAACTTCCACGTCCAAGGTTGACGACCTGGACCTGGGGGACGGAAGGAGCGGCGTTGCGTTTATATATTATACCATCGACAATTACATCCCTACATCCCAGACCTGTGGTAAATGGGTCTTGGGCTTTGGGGGGGGGGAGGCGGGCGTTGGAAGGATTTTACTCACAAGATACCAGATGAATTTTACTTTAATGTTGATTTCGATTTCCATACCCCTTTCCCCTCGCGTGATCTTTGTAGATGCCGCCCGCTGGTTACACAAGCTGTACTTTACTTTGCTGTGTTGTCGTTGTCGAACGCCACTGCGCCTGATGTGTTCTGTCCTGGCTGCCTCATAGAGCTTGACTCGACTAGACATAGCTTATGATAGTGAACCCCTCGACAAAAGTAAGCCCTCTTCTCCTAGAACCCTCATGCGACGAAGAACTTAGTAGCTAACTAAGAATGAATGGACTGCGACCCTCAGGCTCTCACGCCATCGCGGGGAACCGCCAGCAGACTGTGAGGCTACTCTTTGCAGGTTCGTCTATCGTCTAGTGAGTACAGCGGGCATTACGCATTTGTTGCTGCTCGCCTGAAAGTGGCTTGCCTCGCTGGTTACGTGACTCCGGGAGGGGGGGACGAACCACTCAACTAGGTTGTTTTGGTTCGCCTCACATTCATCAAAGGCTTACCATGGAATAAAACATGAGATTGAAAGACCTCGTAGTAGAGCAACTAGGGAAATGCATGGGTAGAACGCCAGCCAAGCCAGCAACATCCGTGTACTCATGATGAAACCCATCCACATAACATCGCAGCGCGTCGGGCTGGGAAAAGGTCTGAGAAATAGCGCCCATGTGGTGACTACGCTCTCCGAATCATAACAAAGCCGGCACCTGATGCGCAAGAAGCGGGACACATCATGCAATTGGCAAGCAGAGTTGAGCAAGCAATGAGACAAATATAGCTTTGAGAAGCTTAAATATGTTCAATATACATATAGTTACAGAATCCCATTCAACCAAATAAAAGCGCGGCTCGCTATGCAGCTATGTCAATGAACCCTGTGCGCCCTGTGATGCCGAGGACCAAGTCCCTGTTGCTGAGTCCGGGTGGTGTTGGTATTAAAGTTGGTATGTATGTACTGGATTTAGTGATGTACAGTCAAGATGTGTCGCGGTATACGACGAGCGCTGGGGAGCCTGTTTGGTGATTGTCTTCTACTGAACCGGATAGTGGTAGATCATCAATGGAGGAGCCGACGCTTCGCGAGCTTATCCTTCCCTTGATATGGTGTGCTCAGATGGGGTTCTCCATCCCCGGGGGCGGCACTGCGGCAGGCGTCTGCGCATACAACGGCTGGGCTGGGCTAGCGGTATCCCGCTGACTTCTCAAGGTGTTGCTGGAACCCATGTTGTTTGTGCCTAATCCTCGCTTCATCATCCTCCCAAGAACGGTGACGAGTTCGCAAGCGTCCGTGAACATGTCGTCGTCCATGCCTTCCGAGGCTTCATACACCTCGGCTATAGCGTCCTTGGCGACCTTGCGGCTACCTTCGCCATCGTGCAAGCAGTCCCATAGGAATGCAGCGTATTCTGTCTTGACGGACAGTCGTAATGAATGGGAACCCCAAAGATACGTGTCTGCCAAACCGATTGCTTGTTGGAAGTACTGATGGGCCTCGGGAAGAAAGTTTTTGGGCTCCTTCAAAAATCGAGCAGGAAGATCGGCAACATTGTGTTGAGGGGCGAAGCCTGGCGGAGGATGGACTGGCCCCCCTTCGAGAGGATGTGTGGGCTGTATGGAGTTTTGCGAGGTGTTCCAGTCACCCTCCATGGCGAGTCCCTTGCCCTTATCGGATCTGGGTGGTGTCGTTCCTGGCAGTACTGCGCTGGTCGCCGGGTCAGGTGTCGAAATGCCGATCGTCGAAACCGGAGGGTTGTTGTGGAACAACACAAAGATGTAATAGAAAGATGCTTGGAGTTGTACGCGAGCACCTTCAACTCAGTATGATTCCCCACCATGGGTATGACATACTGTTGAAGCATGACCAGACCCTCTCGTGAAAGCCATATGATATGAAGAATGAGCTCCAAAGACTTCGGGCTTCTGGCAGGATCTGGGCGGCGCTGTTTCTTGGCTGTGACCAACTGTTCTGCGAGGCTGAGGGACAATCCGAGGAGTTTGAGCAGCATGGATGACAGCAAGGGATTGTCTGCTTCAACCGTCCTGGCCAAACGGCCGAGGAACTTCTGATCCACGAGCGACGACGCCATCAAGGCGGCGGTGCAGACTGAGCACAACAGTTCTCAGAGGCTCGATGCTTGACACTATCCACTTGGCAATTGGGCGAGTGGATATGTCAGGTGATGTCAGGGCGAATACAAAGGGTTTCCGAATTGATTCCCCAAGACTGTTATGATATCAGAGGTTTGCTCTACCTGCCGACAAGTATAAACCCCGTTGCCTGAGGTTTTTCTGGCAGCTGTGTTGCTTGGGTGTAACGAGTGGTCCCAGGGCAAAAATGCCAAAGAGAATGGGGAGAAGAGGGGCGTGAGGTGAGAATGAGGTCGTTCGTGGCAGACGGGATGCATGAGAACAGGCGTGAGTGGTGAGGTGAGATAAATCGCCAAGGCTGTCACTGTGCTTTCGCTAAGCGTCTTGCTTGGGTTGAGACAAAAACTTCCCGATGTTCCAGATGTCAAAACAGTACACTACAGGTGCATCTGTTGTCTGAGTGGTCGGTGGTGATTTGAGACAGAAGAGGTTGGTGG
Source organism: Verticillium alfalfae VaMs.102 (assembly GCF_000150825.1). Classification (NCBI taxonomy): domain Eukaryota; kingdom Fungi; phylum Ascomycota; class Sordariomycetes; order Glomerellales; family Plectosphaerellaceae; genus Verticillium; species Verticillium alfalfae. The sequence continues at coordinate 2,390,961 of NW_003315035.1, forward strand.
TTGGTAATTGGAGGAGGACGGACCAATGTGCATCAAACTGACTGCCAAAGTAGGGCAAGATCAATTGGGCAGACCGGCCAGTGCCGTGAGTCCGTCTCAACGCCGGAGGAAGCAGCGACAAGAAGAAGTAGTAAGCCTCTGTGGCACTATTCGTCGCAGCAATCAATTGAGTTTCCGATGCTGTAGACTCAAAGCCTCCGACTGCAAGGCGAATACGACTGATAGACGGTCGTTCGTAGAGGGCACGACGATGTGTCGCTTGGCCAGGGAACCGTTACCAAAGTCGCCCTTATAAACGGGAGATCCGCAGCTTGGATGGTGGAAAGATTGGCTGATTACGGGGGCAATCCCTGAGGAGGGCCAAAACGAGTGTGGGCAGAGGCAACCGGAGCAAGGTTGAGGCGGTGAGGGGCGGATTTCGCTGGGAAGCCCGGTCCAGAATGAGGTCGTGGCTCGGAGGCTGGCTGGCAGTTGATAGTTGTCAGACGATAGCAGTGGAGACCGATATCTGACCGATGCTAGGCCTGGGGGAAAGGGTCGAGGCAAAGACTGGTGTGCACCGATATGCTGTAGTGCCGAAGTTCTTTAGCTACCTACAGGCCATGTCCATGCGAGATTGGACAGGGTAGGGCTGACTGGGGAATAAATGAAAGGGAAGAAAGCAATCCAGAGCAGGCGTGGCAGAACCAGCAGCAGCAGAGCGAGTGCAAAAGCCTGGAAGATCAAAGTAGCCGTAGCCTGTAGGTATATGTATGCTAAAGGAGACGTGCAGGTCTATGCAGAGATGAACGCAGGGTACGTATCAGCAGTAGCAGCAGCACCAGCCGTAGCAATACTGTGCATGAACGAGTGTGGGCCTTGGCGTAGTGGTCAGAGACGCATCGCCATGCTGGTCAACAAAAGCCGGGTTTGCGCCGTCTACTGCCTCCTCCTGGCGATGACGGCAGAGAAGGAAGTGGGCGCTGTGCTGTGGTACCACGAAAGAACCACCAGAGAGGCAGAGTAAAGCCCAGGCGTCAAGGCAGCGAGAGAGAAAAGGTCGAGAGCGATGATGGGCTGGCGATGCGGAGCTTCGCTGCACGATGAGCTGGCCGTTGGGTTCCACGTCCAGGTGCGTCCGCAAATCAACAAGCTCGCACCCGCGCGCGTCGAATGAGCGTTGGTGTCGACGCTGGCCGCGGCGTCAGCGACGTCTTCGGTGAACCGAGGGGGAGGTTCAGGATGAGTGGCTACTGGCGCTAAGATGCGCCAGCGGGTCAACGAGTATGGGGTGGCTGGGGATGGACGGTTGCTTTCTCCAAGAAGAGTTGAGGGTCCTGTTTCGTTCGTGAGAGAGATTCTAAGGACAGGAACCAGCTCGAGCTCCAGGGCGAGGGTGAGCAGCACAAGAATATGGTCGGCAATCAGCAGGCTGAATGGCCGGCCGAACGAAACGACGCGCTAAATTGAAGCATCGGCCGGGGTCTGAACCTGGTCCGGGTCCAGGTCCATTTGGGGGTTCAGGGGTGGCTCTGGCCTGTGGTCGTTTGACCCGTGCCGAACTGCTGCTGGAGGAGCGAACCATCCAAGGTTAAGGGTGCATTCTGACGCTGGCCTGGGTTTAGCTTTGTGGGTATCCTGTCGTCCCGTGAAAGGAGATTGAAGGAGACGGCCGGCTGACAAGAGGTGTACCGAGGTGTGACATGCTGTTGTAGGTCAATCATTGGAGCTGTGATAGCCACAGCGATGCATCACGGTGTCTTGAAATGCTAACAAGCAACATATATGAATGAGACGATACTGCCGCCGCCATGGATAGACTGGCTGCGCACTGGTCTGGCCTGGCAGTGAGTGTGGTGGTTGTTTGGTACCTGCGCCGTGTTCCAGCTCCAGCGCCCAATCGAGCCAGACCCGGTTTGACCAGCGAAGTCTCGTCGTTGCTTCTGCTAGGGCGAAGCTGGTGACATACAGTGGTCTTGGTTCGCGAGGCTCTCGAGCAGGATCAAGTGCCATGAGCAAGGATCGATGAGGAATGATGGACAAACGGACATTTGGTTATGGATGAGGTGCCTCGGACTGCAGCACAAGGTGACACTGGGCTTGCCCTGGTTCTCGACCGGTGTCGTTCAACGGCAAAACCCGTGCGACCTTCAGCTCATGGCCTGCAGCCTCTGTGGATTCGTGTGCGTCTTGGTCTTGTGTCTTGAAACATCCAGATGGATCGTAGAAAGACCCAGGACAAGGGGCTCAACATGTCATGGTCGGGTCGCCGGAGGATGCCTTGTTGAGAAGGTTGTGTGCTCGAAAATCTCGCCTTGGTATGCCGCTCTTCAACGGGGCAGGCACCTGAGTAGGTAGGTACCTAGGTAGGTACAGGATGGATACACGCCGGGGCGGCCTGCCTGGTGACCTACTTAGGTATCGATGGTGTACTGGACCTCTGGAAACACGAGTTTATGATCAGGGACAGTGCAATGTCAGTCGGCACTGGTGCTCCTTGCCCTTCTCGTCGCTTGACTCGACGCGCCTGGCCACACGAAAGTGACGCGCTACAAGTTTCGATGGGCAGGGGAAGGAAGGACCGACCTGGCCGACCCCACTCCCACCAGCATCGACTTCCCCAGCCACCTCTTTTCCCAAGACACGGGCAACAAGGACCCTTCCTCTGCCAAGGTGGGTACTACTGTCTTCCAGGCCAAGCAAGGTACCCAAGTATGTCCCTACCTAGCTTACCTACCTACCTAGGTACTGTACATGTACTCCACTTGAAAGTCAACATGGTCATGACAACCATCAGCTTCACCTCACTTCGACACCACCAACACCCACATTGGCCTTTGCCAAACCTGCCAGCGCATCCAGGCCAGCGCAAGACGAAGGAACCGCCTCGTTTCTAGCTTCAGCTGAAAATTTGTCCTCATATGCTTCAGTCAACCACTTCGTATCTTCCGCTTTCCAGCCGTGGTGCCCGATCAACTGATGTTGCCCAAGGACCATCATGCCCGCGGCCCAATTCACTTCTACGTCGATGCCTCGACTTGGCCTGACAACAGCCCGGCACTTGGCCGCCACATATGCGGCCACCCCTTGGTCGCTCCTCCGACTCTGTTGCCTCTGCTTGCCACTCCTGACGTAGCAGCGTGTGTAAAGTGGGAACATTGGGCCAAGTCGAAGCCAACAGGCGGTGAGGGATGACCTTTGCCCGTCCCAAATGATGGGACGAAACTACCTGATCTCACTTGTTCGGAGTCCCTGAGCCCCAGCATGCAAGGCAGAGCGCACGACAGCCATGCGCCATGCGCCATGCACCGTGCCCCTCTCCCACGCGTCGGCGAGACCACGCCAGGCCATACCATTCCAGGCGCCAGCTACAGCGTCGCTCGAAAGTGCCTTCAATCACGGGGTCAGCAGAACCTCGGGAGCCTACTGGGACGCAGGTCTCGGGTCGCCACGCCCACCCCGTGCTGCTTGTTGTCTCAGACGTGGCCGCCCCGTCACTTTCTTGCCGATGGCATGGGTTGCCCGACAGATAAACGATCTAGCTATCTGTTGCGGCAGCATACGGCTAAGCCGTCAATTACCAACATCATGAACCCCTATCCGAGTCTGACGCCTGACACAACATCTCTCGAGACCTCGATCATGTCACCCTGATGATCCGACAAAGGCAGTCACCTGACGTGATGGGTTTATTAACGGACCCCTCTCGTTCCCCAGGCGAGCCAGCATTTGTCTGCAGCCAGTGCAACGGACAGACGCCAACTTGGAGCCACCCTTCTTAGGCTCACAGGCGAGAGGGTGTCAGCTGACTTGTCTCTTCAGATGTCTTGATGTCTGGGTTTTGTTTCCAGATGACAGATGTG
>NW_003315035.1:2394924-2396093 GCF_000150825.1 Verticillium alfalfae VaMs.102
CGAGGCTGCCTACAGCTTTCCAAACAACTCACCTTCCCATATGTGGTCACATTTCGGTGCCCGAAGCTTTCGTTCAGTCGATTCACTACACGTCGTCGCTGTTTGCCAACCTTTATCGACTGTTCAAGGGGAGGCAGCAGCTTGGTCAATATTCTAGTCAGATTGGGCATTCTCGTTTAAGGCGCTTGTTTGATTATGTTCAAGATAAACTCCACGCTGTCAGCATCATCTTATGAATATTAGAACCATCGTTAACGTTGCTCTTTTATTTCCGCTATTCTTGCCCTGAGCGCCTGCTCCGTCTCCGTCTCGGCGCAGACTGAGACCTCGAATTCAACACCAATATCGGCCACGCCATTCTTGCCAAAGCCTGCACTCGGCCCCTCAGAAAACAGGTCATTCTTTGCTCAAAATTCGACCCACGTGCAAGCTGGACAGTCACGCAATCTGATCAACTTCCACCCTGTAAACAGAACAAACGAGCATGGTGTAGTCATCACTCTGACCGTCAACAGCAACATCACTACCCAATCTATCCGCCGAGCAGCAAGTAGAAGACAGACATCATGTGCCAGTACTACGCTCATGCATTCGTCTGCAAGCATCTTACCTTTACATTTGCCCGTTTCTGTCACCCAGCTAGCCTGATTCAAAAGCCATGCGGGCACCGTCAAATATGGCAGACGATCCGACTTGATGAGCCTTGCGACGAATGTCATACCTGGTTCCCCGACAAGTATCCATCGAAGAGATCAAGATGCCGATGAACCAGGATTTGCTGGCAGAGCTTGGCGGCAGCAGGGTGAAGAGCTACAAATAGAGAGGGAGGGCATGTCATGCATAATGAACAGCACGGGAAATAAGCAGGACTTCTTTCAAAACCACTTCGCTGCGTCTGGAAATTATTGCTCGTCTTGGCATGTGTCTCTCTCCAGGTCACCAGCTATTTGTGACGGGAATAGTTTGCCAAAGGCTGGCCATAGGCAAAAACACCTCCGGATCCGTGAAAACCCACCAGGGCAAAAATGGAACCTCCAGGAACACACTCCCCCCCCCCCCCTCTTCACAAGCCGGCCAACTCCGGATCCTCCTTGCGTGTACTTTTCACGTCATCGCATCATCCGGCACCTCCCCAGCCAGAGCCGGGTCGAGCAGCTCCTCGCTATCGG
>NW_003315035.1:2396193-2396822 GCF_000150825.1 Verticillium alfalfae VaMs.102
AGCTCGAAGGAAACCACAATGCGGATCTGTCGGGCTCATCTCGTTCGGCCTTGCGTACAACGACAACAACACCGGTGATTGCGTCATCCAGACCTATTCACCCAAGGAAGACGGCGATACCATTTGCTTCCGCGACTCAAGTGCCCCGGCAAGTCGAAGCTGTTGCAAGTGGCGCGATACGATCATGTCACAGAGGCGTATCAACAACCCAGGCACGTGGGAGGCTCTGTCAGGTGGCTTCATCGTTGGCGTACGCCGTGATCAGCCCCTTCCCGCCCGGTACAGTCCTGACTCGTCGCCCACGACCCAGGGCCTGCGCCGGCGTATCTACAGCTTCCGACAAGACGACAGGCCCGGCTTGAAGTTGGATAAGTGGGAAATATGGGTCGCTTCACACTCGGGCCGGCACGACGTTTACGAGACAATGCCGCTGCACTCTGACGACGAGATGGGCGGCTGTCTCATGATCTCGGAGCTGGGGCCGATGGTCAAGGTCGGCACGGCCTCTGTTGTCGTTGGCTTCGGGACCATTCTCAAGCTTATCACTGTCGGGCACGAACACTTTGAGGATGGCCACTTTGCTGCCAAAGGCCCAGGAACTGCTGAACATCGGCAGTCGGCGACGGAAG
>NW_003315035.1:2397228-2398876 GCF_000150825.1 Verticillium alfalfae VaMs.102
GAGGCTTTTCTAGCTCGGTGGTGTCCACGCTCGCCTGCTTACTAGTTGGTACCGATGTTGCGTTCGCCGTGACGACCTTTATCTCATGGTATCGCTTCTTGACTTCGTTCTTTCCCCGGCCGATGGCGTTGCCAATGACGGCCCAGGTAGCATCGTCTTCTTTCATCCCTATGATCATGGCATCGTCCGACGCAGTCCACTTGTCATTCGGAGCAGTTGACGGCAGTGGCCTGGCGAGATCGTTCTCGGAAGCGGTCGTCGCGGCGTCGATGGAGGACGTTTGAGTCGACTCATCTGTCCGACTTTGGTCCTCGGCGAAAGTCACGCTCTTTTCGCTCTTTTCGTCCATGATGACCTGAGCAGTCTCTCCAGCGCTGGCCTCAGAGGCGCTGGACGAGTTGTCGGCCTCGACCGATTGGACTTCAGCGGGCGTCTCAGCGTCGGTGCTCGCCTTTGAGGGACTCGACTGATCATCGCTCGATGCCTCTTCGGTAGTGGAAGAGTCTCCAGAGCTTTCGGTGCTGAGGTCTGCTGTTGGCGTGGTTTCCGACGTTGACTTGTCATCATCTTGAAGCGCGGTCTTCGTAGACTTGTTCTTGTGCTTATGTTTCAGGACGAAGGGATCCAGACCGAGGAGAAGGTTGACTGCTGAGATGTGTACTTCTTCATCAGACGGAACCTGTTCGGAGACTTTGCTTGCGTGCCTTCTGCCTTTGGTCCTGCCCATTCTGATTGTCTGAGATGGAGGCCAGCTGGTGTGCTGTGAGATGGGTTAAGGGTTGTAAGGTCGAAAGATCGGTTCGATTACCATGGACAGAAACATGGACATAAACCCACGAAAAGAACGCTCGTCCTTGATTTATCTGCGTCGGGGAAACGAGCTTCAGGTCGCAAAGGTGGCATATGAATGCGTACGATGTTGACAATGGGGTTGCCCCTTTGGTGTGCGGCGACTTCACTGTCAGAGGGCTGCCGGCCGGTATTGGATGGTCAGCAGGTCGCTGCCTACAATAGCTTGAATGGGAAGAAGATGTTGAAGCCTGTTTTGATGTCCACTTTCCATGGCTGAGCTCTTGCCGTTGGTGTTGTTCCAGGTCGTTCAGAGCACGCCTGTGCTCCATGGCTGGATAGTTTTGTGTCCAACAGCAAACTCTGCTACCCCAGCTCATAATACCACCCTTCAGATGGATTCATCAGGCAAACACAGGAATAGATACGCCGTGGACCATGTCACGCCCAGTGTCACGTCAGCCCGTGGAGTGTTTGACAGCGCTGGTTCCTGTGCTACCTTGTGGCGACAATTGGGTAGCGCTCAACTCCACGTATGATCCGGCTACACTAGCCTCACTTTACATGCCGCGATGAAACCTCAAAATCGGAGCCGCCTCAACGCCGAGGGGCTTACAAACTCTCCCCGCAATGCTGAAGTTTCCCAAGTGACGCATTGCTGTGAAGGGAGGTGGTGAAAGGGGGTCGTCGTCGTCCTCGAGCCAATCGCCCACCCTCTAGACCCGCTGACTCATCCACAACTTGACCTCACGGCAACGGCATGTCTTTTATCTCCCTCTGTTCAGTTCAGCGATACCACTCATCTTGCTCTATCTTGAATACCTGCTTGCAGACCACTCACCAGGCTACCGACTTGTCT
>NW_003315035.1:2399083-2402392 GCF_000150825.1 Verticillium alfalfae VaMs.102
CTCGACCTCATCGACGAAGCCCACGCCGCGACCCCAAAGCCTCGGAGACGACACCGCCGATCCCCTACGAACTGCACTACGCGCGCAAGATGACGCGGTGGCTCGCGGCGCGGCAGCCCCAGGCCGGCCCGGCGCTCCAGCTGGCGTGCCGCGCGCAGCACTTTCGGCGCTGGGAGATCCCGCGGTCGGCGTACCCGATGACGCGGCCGGGCTACCTCACGTGGCGGGCCAAGCTCAAGTCGCAGGCGGCGGCGCAGGTGGCCGCGCTGCTGACGGCCGAGACGGACGTGCCGCCAACCGACGTGGCGCGCGTCGCGGCGCTCATCAGGAAGGAGAACCTCGCGGCCGACGAGGAGACGCAGGTGCTCGAGGACGTGGCCTGTCTCGTGTTCCTCGACGACCAGTTCGACGGCTTTGAGAGCAAGGAGGAGATTGACGAGCCCAAGATTATCGGCATCCTGCAGAAGACGTGGGCCAAGATGAGCGAGCCGGGCCGGGCGCTGGCGTTGAAGATGGATCTCAGCGAGAGGGCTACGGCCTTGATCACCAAGGCCTTGGCTGGGTGAGCGGCACGGCCGGGATTCCCACACAGAATGGAATTCAAAAGAAAAATTCACAAAAGAAAAATTCACAGCATCAATGAACCCCAGGAATGTCAGCTACCGTGTCGCCTGATGATAGGGCATTCACATGTATCGTTCAGAGAACCTACCTAAGGTAGAGAGAGAGGTACCTTGCCCAGGGAGGCTTCTTGCCCACACTAGCCACATGCAGCAAAGCCGCAACTGCGCCACTCGGTATGAGCTTCACCGAGCGCTGCCGCTTGGCCGCTCTTCCCCCACCGAATCCACCGCCCCCGGATCGCCTCCTCCACGTTGATTCCCTTCCGATCGTGCGAGCATCCACCCGAGGTCGCCTCTTCTTATGTTGAACGTTGCAGACGTCTTCTCATCAATGGACTATCGCTAATTTCTTCTCCTGATCAATGAGTACCTGGCATGCTCACGTCTGCTCTCTACACAGCCCAACTGATCTGAACCCGCTCAGACTCTCATCATTGCTCACGGCACCTAATCTCATAATAACTATCACCCTCCCCTTACCATGTCTCCAGCATCATCACCCTTCGGCTCAACCGAGGCCCGGCAGAGCCCCGAAGCCCCGACCACCGCCGGAACGGCATTCCCTGCACCGGCCACCTCTCAGACCAAACCACCTTTGGATACCCTCATCAGCGCGCATGACTTTGAGGCTGTGGCATCAACCACCTTCCCCCCAAAAGCCTGGGCCTTCGTCTCGTCTGCCGCCACCGACCTTCACACCAAGCGTCGCAACGCCGAGGCCTACGCCTCCATCACTCTGCGCCCCCGCGTCCTTCGCCAGGTCGCCACGGTCGACACGAGCACGACCATGCTCTCGCACGCCACCCGCCTGCCCCTCTTCGCGCCGCCGACGGCCATGGCCAAGCTCGTCCACCCCGAGGGGGAGAAGGCCCTCGGCCGCGCCCTCAAGGCCTCGGGCATGCCCCAGACCGTTTCCGTCAGCGCCAGCTATTCCCTCGCTGACATACTCGCCGCCCACGCCACCCACGACGTCGCCACGCCCTACGATGTGCCCGTCTTCTTCCAGCTCTACGTCGACAAGAACCGCGCCAACTCGGAAGCGCCTCTTGCGTGACGCCCAGGCCCGCGGCGTCAAAGGCCCTCGTCCTGACCGTCGACGCGCCCCTGGCCCGGCAAGCGCGAGGCACCGAGCGCGTTCGCTCCGATGAGTCGCTGGCCTCACCCATCTCGGGCGCTGCCGCCAAGAATGACGCCCGTGGCGGCGCCCTCGGCCGCATCATGGGCAGCTACATTGACGCCAACGTCTGCTGGGACGACATTGCCTGGCTGCGTCGCACCGTGCCGGGGCTGCCCATTGTGCTCAAGGGCATCCAGACCTGGATGGACGCCGTGCGCGCCGCCGAGCACGGCGTCGAGGCAATCATCGTCTCCAACCACGGCGGCCGCAGCCTCGACACGAGCCCTGCCACCATCCTCGTCCTGCTCGAGCTGCAGAAGAACTGCCCCGACGTCTTTGACAAGATGGAGGTCTACGTCGACGGCGGTGTCACGCGCGGCACCGACATTTTCAAGGCTCTCTGCCTGGGCGCCAGGGGCGTCGGCGTCGGCAGGGGATTGCTCTACGCACTCAACTATGGCACTGAGGGCGTCGAGCGGTATATAGATAGTGAGTTCAGCCCTTCATTGCCCCCCTTTGCTTCATCAAAGAGGGCGGCGAGAATAGTCTCTGACATGGAACAGTTCTGCGCGATGAGCTCGAGACGACGATGAAGATGTGTGGGGTGACCAGCTTGGACCAGGTCCATCCCGGTTACCTTAATACTGCGGCCGTTGATCACCTCATTCCTGGAAAGGAAGAACACCCCTATGCGAAATGGAGACCCAGCCAGAAGAGTCGTCTGTAGGACGAATGACTCTGGACAGACAAAGGTACCAAGAGCTCTGGCGTATGACCAGGCCACACACCCGCATCACATCGCCTCTCGGATCTCGAAGGATGACTCCTGCGTGCACCATGGAGTTGCCCTGCTCGCATGGAAGAAGGTCGTCGGAAGACGGGGCTCACACACAACCGCTCCCTCGGAGCATCTATGACGGGCCCACGTCACCGCCCGCCCCCCTCCATCGACACTCAGCTTGGCCACTTCTTGCTCTATAAGCGGACGGTGGCTAAAGGTCCCCCCCCATCGGATAAAGACTAGATTTGCCAAATCACTAGCAACAACGGGCGCACAAACACGAGACTCGTCTGGCCGGGCGTGACCTAACTCGTGGGTGGCAGTAAGCTGAGTTCTTTTGGAACCTTGATCCTTGCAAGGCTGCAATGCAGTCGGTGCACAGAGACGGATATGGAAGGCGTTGAGCGCGGAGCCTCGGATAGGAACCCTACCTACCTACAGATGCACTTACACATTGGTGCATTCGGCGATCTTACCGACCATACCATGCCCATGCTATACATCTTCTACAATGTGACATCCTGATGTTGCGTTCCCGCCGCTTATAGATGTCGGGCCAAGGTTGAGCAGGCGGGCTGCTCCACTGTTGGCCTCCTTAACTTCATCTCAAGGCCATGGCGGTGCCTGTGGTGTAACACGAGACGTGACAATGTGGCATGCAGGCTGTGAACGAATGATGATGGCAGGGTTCCGAGAAGCCGGTCGAAATAAGACCATAGCCTACTGTTATAGGCAACCCGAATTATCGATATACCTCTTTCGCCGGTCTCGCCGCATTCGGCCTGCTG
>NW_003315035.1:2402619-2405872 GCF_000150825.1 Verticillium alfalfae VaMs.102
CACCCTGTACTTCTGTTGTGAGTTGGCGGCGACCCGGTGCTTTACGAGGCAGTGAACCTGGAGTTTTAGAGACGGCGTCATATGGTCGTTTGGTGATATCACCCCCGGTGACGTCGCCGAAACATCGTGAGAGATTTGCTATCCATGGTATATGCGAGATAAATGACCCATGCAACCCCACACGCCGTATCCTGTGGCACGTAGAAAGAACGTTTCACCAACTCAGTTGATCCTACATACTCACAATGAGAACATCTAGACTTTCCCCTCAGGCGGATAAACCACGGGTCACTAACGATGTCGGAGTGACAGAGCACGACCACTTCCTTCACGCGCGCGTGCTCTCCCTGTGGCGAGTGTTGACAGGGCGATGACAACATGGCCTCACGGCTTTGTTGCAGACGACGAATGGCCTCGTACTTGTTCGTCGAGCTGGTACCACGTAAGATATGCGAGGCCGGCGCTGAGCGGACTGGTTGGGAAAGACACTCGGGTGTCGCGGTCAAACATATCGGGCTCTGCCGCATATGCTGTTGAGACAGTGATGCAGACATGACCAGATGAATTCAGTGAGCTTGCGAAACTTGACGTAATTCGCGAGTCAATAATCTTCCATCTGTGCAACATGCTGCTTGGGATTTTCGCCGGTCTCGTCGGTTCCAGAGATGATGGCCGTGTCAAGTGGAAGACCACTGCCTCCGATAGACCGTTGCATTCAGCTAGACGCCAACATTGTGTGGACAGCGGATATGGAATGCAGATGCCTCGTTACACGCAATGCGAAAGTAACGCGGCATGGAAGTTAGGCTGAGGAAACGGAGACCTGTGAAGATCGTACCGCAAAAGTTACGGGTTGAAAGACTCCCGACGCCGGCCACGATTTCACCATCTGCGAGCACAGAGCTACAGTAAAGTTGCCGATGTCGATGTCAACATGAGCTTGAGAAGAGATGGATCGTAGGGCCCAAAACCACGGAACTGATCGGATCGAATATGCAGTCAGCCGTCAAGCCTACACCAAGCCACCCGCTCAACATCGGAATACTTCCTGCTTCCCAATGACGGCAACAGAGACATAGAGCAGCCTAGGTCCGTTGGAGCAGATGCAACCCTAATTGGAACTTCTGACCCGAGACCACTATGCAGACCTTTCGAGTCATCAGAGTATATCGTCTCTGCCAAGATGATGTCCCGTCCCGTTGGAGGTGGACTGACATCTAGCCGGAAAGCTCAAACCGGCATCCAAGGCAATGAAATGTGCACGCATGGGCTGATTTGGTTGTGGAGCAGGTAGCCAAGGAGCAGTTGCCAGTGGACGAAGAGGGCTGCATATCAGGATGTGTTACACGAGCAGAGAAGCGTCGAGTCCAGGCCAGCCAATGCCACGGAGCAGCCGATGCATGGATTGGGGTAGTAATTGCTATCGGCACCCAAGAGAAGGTTGTATTTGTGGCGGGGCTTTGGGAAGAGGAGCCTGTGTCTTGGAGAACAGGCAAAACCCTAAAACCTAAACATCTGGTGGCCGGGTTGACCGGCTCGAGAAACAACATCTGAGGAGCTGGGCCTGTCCAGACAGGCCTGTTCTTTGCTCAAGACAACAAGTGGCGCAAGACGAGTGACATGGAATGTCGGCTCGAATTCGGCGAGCCGCCAACGACTCCTTGGATAGGCCTCTTAGGAAAGGTTAGGAACGATCGGATGTTGTGTCGGGATCCCCTTTGGAGTCGAACTCGGCCTCGACCGTGTTGGGCCTTACCGCTTGACTTGTGAGAAGAAGCACACTCGAAGCCATTGCTTGTACTTCTTGTGTTTACTACCTGCTGTACATGTCTCGCACACGTGCCAAGACTCGGGTTTCGAAATTGCCGGCTGATTGGCCCACGAGGCTGTCGATCTCTTGGGTTGCTTAGGTTAAGATTGAGTTCAACGAGATTGCTGTAAGGCTCGATACAGCTCGTCATCCTCTGATATCGTGTCCTGCTCGAAAGGGGCGAGACACATTTCAGACGAGATGGAGGGATTCGTTGTCCCCCTAATTGAACATCATTTGTCGGAGGGCATGGCTGGATGTCAGCAGTCGACAAAATTTCATGTCTCGTGCGCGCAGCTCTCCTCGGCTCCAATCGGCATGCTTTGTGATTTCGGACATGGCCCGTCGAGCTGTCAGGCTGCGCCCACGGCAAGATTATCTGATGCCTCAGGTGAGATGTGACAGAGATCACGACTCACAAGATGAGCGGAGATGACGTCGGACTGTTTCTCGGAGTTGAGAAGAACAAGATGCCGATCCCTCACATAACTCCCTCGAAAAGCCACTCGACATGATTTGTGTTAGCCCAGAGGGCGAGGGTGTTCGCACGAGCACACTTCGTCCCGATGGCTTTGTTTTGTGGAGGAGAGGCAACGGCGGTAGGCTGAGGGGCTGGGAAATGTTTAGAGGGGCCCTGGCAAAGGTTGGTGGGGGTGGCAGCGCCCTACTTATCCTGAGTTAACCCCCTTGGGTATGTACGTGCTTTGGGGGCCCTGGGGGGTGGAGGGGGGGGGGGGGGTGCGCGTTCAACAATCGAATGCTCTGTGCGCCCGACAGACCGACAAAAGAGCTGAAGCCAGACAGGTGTGCCCTGGAAACTAGCTGTGGGCGTGCGGATGGCTCGTGAGGTCGTTGCAGGTGCGTTACTCGATGGCCTGCGAGGGTGACCCCTGTCAAATCTGGTTGGTTGCTTCCTGGCTTTGCCTCGAGGAGCCACCTTCTTCACTGCCTCAGTGTCACGACCTGAGAGGCGCAGAGCTGCAGAGAGGGATCCAAGTATTTCTAGTACCTGGGTAGGGACTCGTTAGTGGTGCAGCGATGCAGGATCACACCCCTCTTCAGTCTCGCCCCGGCTCGACGACCGCATGGCACAAGGGGGGGGGGGGATTAGAGGGGCACCTAGGTACGCTGCCGCGCCTGGGTGGAGGTGCGTATCACTGGATGTCGAACCACCCGGACAGGCCGTCTCCGGGTTGTGTTCCCCGTCATGCTGAGATCATCGTACCTCTGCTGAGCGGCCAATGGATGGGGGGTCTCAATGAGCGGCATGTCCGTAGAAATAGTACTTGGAAGCAGATGGGGAGGAGGGCCGCCAGAGGTGCCTGTATGCACTAACATCAATGAGCAATCAAGGATGCGCGTCTGTTGAGTACTGCCATCCACCGTGTGCAATGGAGGTAGGTAAAATGGACCGTCAATTGGCACTGGCAGTTGAACTTTCTT
>NW_003315035.1:2406548-2407461 GCF_000150825.1 Verticillium alfalfae VaMs.102
CCAGCTTCCACTGGCTGCACTTCCTTCAGCCGTTTTGTCGTTGACCTGGGCTTTCGGAAGGGACCGCGGCCTCACAGGGCCAGTAGTGCCTGCCTGCCGCAGGCCTCGTTGGCGGCACCATGACCCCTGCTGCCCGCCTCGCGCCGCCCATCTCATACGCCCTGAGCAGGAGCGAGTGGGGAGGAAGGGGAGCTGTAGCCGCAACTCCCAGTCGTAACAGCAGCAACAGCACCTCCATCTTGATTGTTCTTGCCGAGACCCCCTTACCCTGGTGCTGCGTCTGCTCGCCTTGATCGGGCAAGCTGACGAGAACTCGTTGCATCAATGGACGCTGTCTCTGTCATCCCATTGATCTCACGCCTCCACGCCTCTCCTGAACAAAGCCACGTCTTTCTCTCGTTGCTTTTCCCCTCCAGCCCATCCGCGCCCTGCACCTTTACCCATCTGTATTGATGCTTGTGACTATTCTTGTGCTTGTGCTTGTGCTTGTACACATACGCCTGGTGACCGGCTCTTCAATCTCCCAACTACCTGGAAACCAATATGGATGACACCCTGTCACAATGCCTGGCTGGTTCCCCTTCCTTTTCGATGCGTCTACCTCATCGTTTCTCGCCAAGCAGACCCCCACTCTCGTGAAGCGCCTCAGCCTGTGGCCATCCACTCGAATCAACCGCCGACGACCAACTACCACCGTGCGCCATTCCGCAGCTCCAGCTCCAGCTCCCAACAGCTCCCAGCAGCTCCCATCTCCCAGCGTAAAAGCCACAGTCCCCGAACGGGCAAGACATCAGGATCACCAAGTCACCCCCCCGGTTCACTCTTTTTGTCCCGTCGCACACCGGCTCCGGCTGAGTATGCAACCGCTAGGCCACCGGACACCGAGCCATCGTGCTCCAGTATATTCAGCGGC
>NW_003315035.1:2407788-2411481 GCF_000150825.1 Verticillium alfalfae VaMs.102
GACTGCTTGGTCCCCCCCCCCCTCCCCTTTCCTCCTGTGGGAGTGGACCTCGTGCTGAGCTTCAGCTCGGCGAGGCCAGGCCTCCTCACGCATGAGGCAACGACTCGTCGGGAATCGTCTCCTTTTTCGCTCTCGTTCGTTTTTGTTTCGCGCATCCTGCTCGCCGCCCTCCGCCGCCACCCTCCCTTTTCATGTCTTTATGCTTGATGGTCATACCTTACCCACCCTGGGCGCCGGCCTTCAGGCCCTTCCCTGCTGTACCTACCTACCTACCTTGGCTACCCAGGTACACCTACCTTCCTAGGTGCCTTAGGTAGGTAGGTAGGTAGGTAGGTAGGTACCTTACCCTGGTCCTTTTCCGTCGCTAGTCACTCGTCGCTCGTTACTGGTCAACGGCCGACGGCCAAGCCAGTGAGGCAGGCAGGCTGGTGGAGGCATGCAAGTGTCGTCCGCAACGCAAGCCATCTGCGCCTGCTCACTACTCACTCACATTGGACTGACCTGCATGAACACTGACCCCGGTTCCTCGCCGTCCGTAGCTGTCGAGAGTGCAGCGGTACCAAGCAGATTGGCTTCACCCGTTACTTTTCTCGCGTCTCCCGGTCGTCTCTTCTGTCTCCCTCGACATCCTTGGCTCTGGCTGCCCATGCATTTCCCATCTCGAGTCCTTTCTAGCCTTCACAGTGAGGTAGCCGGGCGCCTCAACCGCGGACCTGATTTGCCGCAGTGCCCAGGGCCACACACACAGCCTGCCCACCTACCGAGCGTAACTACCCAAGGTACCAAGTAGGTATATGTCAATCCAGCCGTCACTCATCGTTACCTGTCTAGGTACTATTGTTCTGCTGTGGAGAAGACTGTACCTCCTCCCTTGGGGCATCTGACCGTTTCTTATTCAACCTTTCCCCGGACGGCTTCCCATATCTCCGAACGACGCCTGACGCCATTAGGGTCGACCTGGAGGACAGACAGGCAGGCGCTACGGCAAGGACGCCGACGGTGAAGGTGGTACCTGCGTTGCTTGGCCTGGCCTCTTCTTTGCCTTTTCCTCTCTGCCTTCCATCTCCAAACTGATATAAACACCACGCCCACCCGCCCGGCTCACTCTCTCACTCATACATACATCGGTGGCAACCCGTCCGCCAGCCAGTCCCGGTCTCCTGTCCTATCTCCTCACCGCCACTCTGCCTCTGTATCCAGACACGGTACGGCATCCGTACTCGGTAGCCCCAGAGCCCACTCTCGCCGCTGGCCTAATTCCTGCCCGAGTTCCGTCCAATCCCACACCCACACCCCCCTTCTGCAGAACTAGAACAGCCTACCACGCGACCCCCGTCCATGCGCATCTCACACCAGGGCAGTGTCGTATCCATCTCATCCTTGACCCTCCGTCTCCGGCACCCAGATCTGAATTCTTCGCCTTGTCAAGCTCGCCTGCCGGATCCTGTGTTATTAGACACCTCGGAGCCCTGGCTCCAAGCTGGACACGAGTAGCCAGTCATCCGTGACAGCTCGCATCTCGACCGCACACATCCCCCTCCCTCGACATGGCTTTTGCCAGCGGTGCCTCTGCAGGGCCTTCATTCCATGCCCAAGTAGGACACGGCCTCTCCTCCTTGGTTCTCATGTGGCCTAGAGGCAGACTGCTGACAAGGCTCGTAGGACCCCAACTTTGACATTTTCGACTGGTACAACCACTTCCAGTCCTGCGTTCGCTACTTTGTCGATCGTGCCCAGTACGACCCCCCCGTCCAGGCGGTGGCTGCCTTTGTCAACATCCGGCTTCCCTACCAGCAGCACCCGAATCCCGTCTTGTCGTTCAAATCCGCTCCATCTTCACCTGCCGCGGCCGCCGCGTCAGCGCACTACCCCTCGGCTCCCAGCAGCAGCCGCGGAGGCCCCGGCCCCTCGGGCTTCCCCCCCTCCTTCGGCGGATTCCAGGCTCCCGGCTCCGCCCTCCCCAACACGGCAGTATCCCCCATCCCTTACATCCCGTCGTCTCGTCGCCACGGGCTTCGACTATCCTGCCATTCTTCATGGTTTCTTTGGCGACGACTGGGTGGCCGGTGTGGGGCGCCTGCACGAAGCCGAACGACGAAACTACCTCTTCGCCGCCAAGAGTCGCCCTTGGCTGAGCGTCAAGGACTCGTACGATATGGCGGATGGCCAGTACACGCCCTTCCTGCGCCCGTTGCAGGAGCCATCTGAGAAGGAGATTAAAGCAGCAGACGCCGGCTGGAGTGAATGGCTATCCGTTGCCGACCGCGAGTGGACCGAGTGGATGGCCATGGAAGACTGGGTCCTCGGCCCACGCGCACCTAGGGGGGCCGGGCCACCAGGCAGAGGTATCAAGATCGAAGATGATGAGTGAGCAGGGGCTTTCTGTTGGCGTAATGTGGGACGAGCTCATGGGGTGGCGGCATCGGAACGAGATCACCTTTGTGCTCGAGATCACCTCTAGGCTCTCGTCGACCAGGACGCGGCGTTTTTTTTTGGTGGACCTAGCAACAACACTGACCTGGAGTCAGATGAACACGCGGGCTCAACTAGTGTACATTGGGCATGGGAAAAAAGAGAGCCTGAAATCGGGCGGCTGTATCATATATCGATCTTCATTACCTATTTCTTGGTGGATTAGTTCACAATCTTGACACATAGGGTCGTTGGAACGCCCAGGCGGACTGTGTTCAAGTTATGAGACCGTGCGATGCAACCCTCCTGATTGAGCGCACTATGGCTATAGCCTGATTCGAGATCATGTCTTATCGCTTCGTGAAATCTGGCTGCGAGTCGATGCGAATAGTTTCTTTTCTGACGCCTACAGTGCACTGGACTATGGTATTTCATGAACGACAAGCGCCGCATCCCGTCTACTGTACCGTTGAATATCACACGCCCCTCGCACGGCTCGCTTGGCGAGCAGTTCACCGCTTCTTCTTCTTCGACAATCTCTTTTGCGCCCTCAGGTCCTTTTTCATCCTCGCGTCGACAATGGTATATCTGCCCTTGACACCCTTGGGTCGTCCCTTGACACCACGGTTGAGGCCTGTGCGTGGTTAGCATTCGTGTCACGGCAAGCCCCGATGGAAAAGAAGCAAACTCACCCTTGGCGATGACGAGCGTGGGCTGCGGCCGCCTCTTGACCTGTCCCGCCTTGGCAATCATCTTGGCGATGGTGCTCGCCTTCTCCTTCTCCGTGAGGCCCTCCTCGTTGACGAGCGAGTCGGTCTTCTTCTTGAGCTTCTCGTAGCGCTGCGCCGCCTTGAACTTCTTGCGCGCCTTGGCCTCGGCCACCTTTTTGATCGGCCGGGCGTTGTACGCGCGCATCTTCTCCTTGATGGCGTCGGCCGCCGCCTTGGTGATGGGCTTGTGCGGCTTGTCGTGCCTGCCCTCGTCGTCCATGAACCACTCAGGCAGGCCGTCGCGGTCGCGGAAGGCATGGCGGTTGAAGCCGTCGTCGACGAGGTCGTGCGACGTCTTCTGGCCCGTCGCCAGCTGGTGCGCCAGCGTCATGGCTTCGGCCGTGATGATGTCAATGTCGAGCGTGCCGTCCGCCTTCTTCTGGTCGGCGGACCAGTCGGCCTCGTCGTCGCCGGCGGGCGCGGGGCGGCCCTCGGTCTCGCTGTCCGAGTCCGAGTCCGTGTCGGGGGCGTCAACGGCTGCCGGCACTGCCGCCTTGCTGCCCTTCTTTGC
>NW_003315035.1:2411804-2434296 GCF_000150825.1 Verticillium alfalfae VaMs.102
ATGTCAAACTCGTCGTTCCGTGTTGACCGTCTTGTCGTCGCCGGAGAAGCCCTCAAACTCGTCATTGTGCTCCTCGCGCCGCGCCGCTTCGCGCGATACTTTGCGTCCGCCTCGGCCTTTTTCTCCTTGTACTGCTGGTACATGCCGTCGAGCTCCTCCTCGAGGCGGTCCTCCTCCTCGTCCGTCTCGTCGTCCGTCTCGCCGGACGAGCCGATGCCGCTGTCCTTCTGCTCGGCCTCGCGCGGAATGGCCATGCGGCCCTGCGCAATCTTGTTGGCGGCGCCGGCCTTGTCGACAATCTTGAGACGGAACATCGAGTCGGCGCCCATGGGGCCGTCCTGCTCCATGCCAATGTCCATGGGGGCCATCATGTTCATCTGCATGCGCACAATCTCCTTCTGCTTCTTCTCGTTCTCCCGGCGGCGCTCGCGCTTCTTCTTGGTGCTCTCCCGGTCGCGCATGGCCTGCAGCTCCTCCTGAATCTTGAGCTCCTCGTCCATGTCCTCGACCTCGGCGACCTCCTCGGGCACGGGCTCGTCGTCCTTCTTCGTCGACAGGCCAAAGATCTCGCGCACCTTGAGACGCCACTTGAGGAGGATCTTGAAGTCGCGCCGGCCGAGGACCTTGAGGTCCTCGCAGCACAGGCGGATCTCGTCTGTCGTCTCGGGCAGCTTGCTCATGGCGGCGAGGGCCACGTCGCCGTTCTTGGGCTGGGCCCACGTCAGCTTGTTGTAGCCGCCGAGGATGGCGAGGGGGTCGTCGGTCTGGATGAACTCGCTGGCGGGCGCCTCCTTGTAGAGGGTGTAGTCGCCCTCCTCGTAGCCGTCACGCTTGCGCTTCTTGATCTCCGGGTTGTAGACCTTGGCCTCGTGTGGGGCCTGTCCTGAGCTCGCGAAGACGGCCTTGGGGTCGAGGAAGCGGGGGTCGATGCGCTTGGGCGCCTTGTAGCCGCGGCAGACGACGAAGATCTCGGCCGAGACGTTGCGCGACGACGGCGGCTTGGTGGCCTCGACCTTGGTGAAGAGCTGGTTGAAGACCCAGAGCAGGGGGTTGTAGTCCTTGGAGCGGAACACCTTGGTGACAAAGGTGCCGCCCTCGACGAGGAACTCGGTGGCCAGCTTCATCGACTGCAGCACGAGCTCGGCCTGGTTGAACGAATCCTGGTTCCAGGCGGTGCCGACGTTGGGGGCGCCGTCGTGGAGCACTGTGTCGGCCTTCCACGTCTTGAGGTGTTGTCGGAGCGTCGCGCGGCACTTGTCGGTCGTGATGTCGCTCTGGAAGGTGATGCACTTGGGGATGGCCTTGATGGGGGCGAGATCGACACCGACAATCAGACTGTTGACCGGCATGGTCTCGGCGGCGACTTGACACCATGACTGCGCGTAGAGGCGTTAGCAAACGTTGTCCGCGGCGTGAGGCCGTCGGCATGCCCGGATCCTTGGTCACCAACTCACTCCTGGCGCGGCGCAGAGATCGATCAAGACCTTGCTCTTTTCCAAAAAGCCATACTTCTTGTTCAGCTGGATCAGCTTGAACGCAGCTCGGGCGCGGTAGCCCTTCTCCTTGGCAAGCTTGTACCACTTGTCGAGACGGCCCTTGCCGTGCTTCTTCTGGATGGCCATGGCGACGGTCGCGAAGCAGCAGCAGCAGCAGCAGCAGCAGGCCTGGTGTCGTGTCGTTCGTTGAAGGAGGCTGCTGTGATACCGCTGGGGTCCTCGAGTCCTTCCGCCCCACCGCCCGTCTTCTCTTCTCTCGGCTCGATTTTCAGAAATTTTGTTTCTTGGCGTTCTGATAACGAGTGGTCACGTGGTGATAGCGACCACCCACTTCCAAAGAGTGAGTCCGCCGCCGGTCTCGCTCAACGCCATGGAAACATGAGCGCCGTTACCCCACCGTGGGGTGGAATTTTTCTGGGTCCCGAATGCCAATGACTTGTGTCTGCTGGCTGTGACGTCCATGTCTGATTCTTGCGAGCAACATCATCTCTGCTTCTTTGATCTTCTTTTGATTGAAGACAATTGACACTATATTTTCTTTCTTCCCACAGAGAGAAAAAAAGAATACCATCATGTCATCCCAGTACGTCTAGCCTCCATGCTTCATCTTCCATGTTCAACATGGCCCCTCCTCCCACCCCTGCCCCTCACCTACCTACCATACCATTACGATAGCTACGATGCGGAGACAAAAACAGCAACCCCGCTAACCTGACCGCTGCATAGGAGCGTGCTCATGCTCGGTGCGGGCTTCGTGACCCGGCCGACCCTCGATATCCTCAGCGAGGCCGGTATCCCCGTCACCGTCGGTAAGACACGCACCTGCCTCTCTTTCTGTTCGAGCTTTGGTCGGAAACTGACGCCCATTGCGTCTTCCAGCCTGCAGGACTCTCGAGTCCGCGAAGAAGCTTTCCCAGGGCGTCGCCCACTCGACCCCCATCTCCCTCGATGTGACCGACGACAAGGCTCTCGATGCTGAGGTCGCCAAGCACGATCTGGTCATCAGCTTGATCCCTTACACCTTCCACGCCACCGTCATCAAGTCGGCCATCCGCCAGAAGAAGCATGTCGTCACCACCAGCTACGTCTCGCCCGCCATGATGGAGCTCGACCAGCAGTGCAAGGACGCCGGCATCACTGTCATGAACGAGATTGGCCTGGTATGTTTTCCTCCGTTGCCTGCCCGGAGAGGGGCTTGAACTGACCTTGTTGCTCCCCCAGGACCCCGGTATCGACCACCTCTGTAAGTGTGCCAGCTGCTAGCTACCGGCGCTTGTGCGGAAAGCTGTGCATCCAGACGTACTGACCCTTTTGCAGACGCCGTCAAGACCATTGAGGAGGTGCACCAGGAGGGCGGCAAGATCCTGTCCTTCCTGTCCTACTGCGGCGGTCTCCCCGCGCCCGAGGCCTCGGACAACCCTCTCGGCTACAAGTTCTCGTGGTCGTCGCGTGGCGTGCTGCTGGCGCTCCGCAACGCCGCCAAGTACTACCACGGCGGTTCCGTCGTCGACGTGCAGTCCAAGGACCTCATGGGCACGGCCAAGCCCTACTTCATCTACCCCGGCTACGCCTTTGTCGCGTACCCCAACCGTGACTCGACCCCCTACAAGGAGCGCTACAACATCCCCGAGGCCGAGACCATCATCCGTGGTACCCTCCGCTACCAGGGCTTCCCCCAGTTCATCCGCGTCCTCGTCGAGATTGGCTTCCTCGACGACACGGCCCAGGAGACGCTCGCCCAGAACCAGCCCTGGAAGGAGGCCACCAAGACCATCGTCGGCGCCTCGTCCTCGAGCGCCGCCGACCTCGAGAAGGCCATCCTCGCCAAGGCGACCTTCGACTCGCCCGAGGACCAGCAGCGCATCCTTGGCGGTCTGCGCTGGATTGGCCTCTTCTCGGACGAGCAGACGATTGCGCGCGGCAACCCGCTCGACACGCTCTGCGCGACGCTCGAGAAGAAGATGCAGTTCGAGGAGGGCGAGCGCGACCTCGTCATGCTGCAGCACAAGTTTGTCATTGAGCACAAGAGCGGCGAGCGCGAGACGCGCACGTCGACCCTCGTCGAGTACGGCGACCCTGCCGGCTACTCGGCCATGGCCAAGCTCGTCGGCGGTGCCGGTGCGCCGTCGCTGTCAGCAGTGCTCAACGGCACCCTCGCGAAGAGGGCGTGCTCGCGGCCCATGACCTCCAAGATCAACAACCCGCTCATGAAGGAGCTCAAGGAGAAGTACGGCATCAACATGGTCGAGAAGACTGTGTCGTAGACCCGGCTTGCTTTGAGGAGGCTTGATAGACGGGGCACGGCTCGTTCGGATTGATGGGACATCCTGCGCAAAAAGCGGACGCCATCATCCGGTGATGGCCTGGTTAGAAAAAAATATCAATAACGAAAGTCATGAGAATGCCCGACAGATGACTGTTGATGTGTATACATGGTGATGCAGGACATGGTGTCCTCATGATGGATGTACACGGTTGATGTTTGGGTAGCAGCAGGATTGACTTTGGGAAGGTTGCTCACTCGGGATGCCAGCAGCTGACAGGACCTAGAGCTAAGGCAGTGAGTGGCAGCTCAAGCGCTAACGGTCAATTTAAACCCCCTGTAGCTCAGACGCGCTAGCACGCGTCCAGGTCGTGTTGCGGCGCGTTCCTCGGGCACCCTTCGCCGTCTGTGCGTCTCGTGCACCTTTTCGATCGTGACGACGTCAGTCGTTTCTTCTGCCAATTCTCATGCCATCTCTCCACCCCAGCCTGTTTCTCTAGAACAAATTGCCGGGTCTTTCACGGTAGCTTTCTTGACGCCCACACCTCTTCGTCATTTCATGTTCTGCTCCCAAAGCTTCCGGCACTTCTGACACAACCCATCGGCCTGCCACTAGTTGTCCACAGCAACCTGGTCTCGAATCCTCACTTCCCTGGGTGTCCGTGGCAACGACTTCCCCATTCCAGCGCCCTGTCACCCCTTCCCTCCACGCAACTCCTTACCCCCCTCCTCCTCCTCTTACCTTACCCTACCTCGCGTTGCCAGGTTGTCGTGAGTTCTTCAATTGAGCACCTGTGCTTCGACAGGCACACCACACTGTCACCATGTCGTCCAGCCGAACATGGGGCCGCGCCATGGCTAGCCCTCCCCCGAGCGATGGCCACATACCCTCGTCACCCTCGACCATGATGCCCCCCTCCTCGCCGATACAGGATGGCTCTTCCCGAAAACGATCCCGAAGAGAACGACGCGAGCCGACCATAACCCCAAGGAAATTCAGGAGGTTCTTCACTCCCCGGAGCGAGAGGCTTGCCATACCCTTCGATGCCAGATCTATCCTCGGCGAGTCGAGCGAGTCGGCCCTCAACGCCGCCCATCTGACATCGCCTGCATCAACCCTCGAAGACAAGCTCGATTCAAGATCCGTTGATTTCAACGTTGACGTTCCGCAAGACGCAAGGAGGAAGACTCTCAACCTCTTCGGAGGATCGATCGACTACAACAATGCATCACGCAGAGACTCGGGGGAGACTCTTCCCGATGCGAGGAAACGAAGGAGGACCGAGGCCTCTGACCTGCTGTCTTCGCCCTCGATTGGGAGTGTGCGCACGTCTAACTTGACCGCTCATAATTTGAGAGCTCTGGGTGCTCAGACTCGTTCCGGCTCCACGCTCGGTTTCGAGAGCAAGCTCGCACAATCATCTCATGCGGGTTCCAGTGATGCGGTACGTCTCTATCCTCTGAGAAGCTTGCAGTGTAGACCTAATCATCGACAGATGATGCTTGGCTATAAACCAAAGCCTGTCATGAAGCTCCGTAACCGGGGCTTTGCCGCACAGCTGCTGCTCCGCGAGCAGGGTATCACGCCGAGGCCTGGACTGGAGAGAATCGACTGCCCAGCTCATGGTATGTAAAGCAGCTCGCAAGAGTAATTGGACGTGATCTAACCTTGCTCTAGATCAACGCTGCGAAACCTCTCGCTTCTTCACTCGTGATACAGATGTCTACACGTGTACTTCAAGCCTCGGCCGAGGGCATACTATTCCTTTCAGTCTCGCCAGTTGTCACAGTACGTTCTTGGGCTTTTGGGTATCCATCCACCCATTTCTGACTGTTTCTTAGCTACCCCCTTGACTGCCGTCGGCGATGAGGAGGGATTTATTCGTCTCTTTGATACAAAGTCCGTTCCCGCCCACGTATCAGAACCCACCAAGGTCAAAATCGCCGTGCAAGCTCACAATAACGCCATTATGGACCTGGCCTTCTCGCACAACGACCTCAGACTGGCAACCGCCTGCGGAGACCACAGCGGCAAGATCATGGATGTCATGTCCCAGTCAATAGCCGTGGAGCTGAACCACGGCCAGTACCAAGCCATGCGCCGCGTCAAGTTTCAACCCGGTCAGGCCAATGGTGACGTGCTTGCGACTTCGGACCGGGACGGCACGATCCAAATCTGGGACATTCGTTGCAGCACCTCTCCCGCCGTATCTTTCACAACGATAGGGCCTCGAGGACCCATTGCTCGCGACCGTGATCTGCCCCCATCAAGGACAAGGCCGTTGAACACCATGCTCGAAGCCCATGTTCGTGTTGTCGAGGGTGAGACCAGAGGAGCCTCGGTCACGGCTCTCGAGTGGCTGCCTGCAGGACGGGAGCATCTCCTCCTCTCCGCTTCGGAAGCCAACTCTTGCATCAAACTCTGGGACACCCGCTACGTCACCTCAAGTAACCGAGCAGCCACCCCCTTGTCCGCCACGGCGACCCCTTCGACCCACGCCTGGCGCCCGTACGGGCCTGACGTCCATGTGCCTCAGTTCCGACGCTCCCGTCTCTACGCGTCTGCAAGACAGCACGTATACGCCTACTCGACCGCCCACTTCATGCTCGACCCCGCGCCGCAACTCTCCGCGCACCCGCCCCGCCAGAAGCTAGGATCTGCCTCCCTGGTCTGGGCCCCCTCTACGGCTTCCGCCACCCGCTCTCACCGTCGGCTCCTTCTACGTCCGCTCCGCCCTGCGCACCGTCGGCACGGGAAACGGTCCCGAACTTCTCGCCGTCGGCAGCGCCACATCCAGCGCCATCCTCTTCCCGACCGACGAGCGCTTCCTCCGCGAGAAGTGGGATCGCGAGAGCCACGACCCAAATCACGACTGGGACGCCAGTGCGAGGCGTCCCGGTCCCAGCTCCGGTGCCGCCGCCGCCGCACGCATCCCCATGGTCCACAACGGCACGCAGCTCGCAGACGGGCACCAGCGCGAGGTCACGGGCCTCAGTTGGTCAAACGAGGGCAAGCTCGTCACCGTCTCGGACGACTACACCGTGCGGCACTGGCAGGAGGATGCCTGCGAGGGCGCCGGCGATCGCAACGAGGACGTCCCGAGGGACGCCCGCGACCTGCGCACCTGTGGCGGTTTCGGCCGGAAGCGCTGGATGGCGGGCTGGGCGCGAACCGAGGAGGGTGCGAGCTGGGACGACGATGACGACGACCACTCCGAGTGCTGAGTGTACTGGTCTTCCTCTTTGTGCAGCCTCCCTTTTGCAAGGCGCATGTGTGTGCGTGTGTGTGTATTTTGAGTACTGTGCAGTTGCCTGGAATACAGCAGCGTCAGGATGACAGCTTCTTGGGGGTTCTTATTTGGGGCGTCTCAAGGGACCAAGCCCGTTTACGGAAAAGGTTGCAAAGGCAGATTTGACTGAGCGATAGAGCAGGATACCCAATCGATTGGTCATGGATAGCATAGCATAGCATATCACAAATTATCCCAACAACAGCAGTTCAGAATCCTGGGGTCCTGATTGTTGAAACCTTGGCAAAACTGGCTATTGTATGACCGATCATCAATTCGGATCAGGCTATGCTCCTTCTCGCCATGGTGTTGATGCTGTCTGGCTCTGTTGTCATAAACATGGATGTAGTAGATAAGGAAAGCCCAAAAAAAAAGACACAAAGGGGGGTATCGTGTATGTCCCTCGCAGCGCCATGATAAGTCCAGGTGTTGAAAAAAAGAAGAAGAAAACAAGGTCAGCCTCAACGCCGTGCAGTCATCATCTGGTATCCCATCAATCTCCAACATCAACTATGCAACACGACAAGACTCTCATCTTTCAGCTCCTACATCACGCTCTCCTCACGTCTCCCCTTAGAGAAGTAAAACGTGGCCATGAGCCCAGCTGCTGCCGCCAGCAGAAGCACATTGGACAGCAGAGAGAGCCTGGCAGACGTACGCGAGGTCACAGTTTCGACAAGACTACCCCTGCGCGAAGATGAACCATCGCCCGAGAACATGGAACGCAACTTGCCGACTCTGCGAACACGATCCGGCGTGGACGGCTTAGGCTCGAAACGGACAGCCTTGCCGAGCATGGGGCAAAACTGGCCGGTGCCCTCCAGGTCCGCCGACTCGTCGGACCCAGCCGCTCTCATTGCTGGACATTGGTGATGAGAGTGGCTTCGTTCTGGCGAGTCATCATTGCTACTGGCCGCTGCCGCAGCACGGCGTTCTTTGGCGACGGCCACGGAGTTACGCAGTCGCGAGCCAAAGGGAGACGGCTCTGCTTCGAGATCGGTGTTGCAAAAGACATCGAGCTGGCCTACGAGACGGAGCATGTTGTCGAAGATGCAGATGGCCTCCTGGACAATGTCGTGTCGATCGTGTGCAGAGAGGAGAGGCTCGATGGAGGCGAGGCTTGCCTTAAAGTCACGCTTCAGATCTTCTCCATCGACAGAACCATTGAAGCGGAAAAAAGAGAGAGGTAACGGGTCGCCAGGAGTGCCGGGGACGGGGCGACGATTCCAAAAGCCAGGTTCCGGGTCGGACGTGTCGACAGATTCCAGCGTGGCCCGGATGAAGCGTCCGCCAGCGAAAAGGGCCATGAACAGGATGTAAGCATACGCAATCAAGACGTGCGGCCGGTTCTCGAGCGCGCGAGAAATATGGCGCAGAAAATCCGCGAGACTACTGTGACGGGCGACGGTATCGAGCTTCTGGTTGACAGCGTCGGTGGACCAACCAGTGAGTTGGGCAATGTCGGCACGCAGGCGGTCAGCGCGCATGAGATCTGGAAAATAGATGCTGGATAGGATGTCGTGGATGCGGTCGGCAGCAGCATCGGTGCCGGGAGCCGGCGGTGCGCTTACGAGACTATGCCACCAAGACTCGAAAGTGATGTAGATGGGCGCAATGTGCACAAGACCAGATGCATAGGTGGAAGGATCTTGCGCATGAGGAGGCAAGCTCAGAGGTAGGCGAGCGATGATGAGCTTGTTAAGCTTTGCGTGGATAGTCCTAGTGGCGGCGTTGATCGAATCTGATAGCGGCCGTTGAGGGCTTCCGCTGCTCGCGGAGGCTTCTGTCGAGGACAGCATAACGTCGTAGGGGCCTCCTTGCGGCGAGGCAAGCCTGGTGGATGATGCTTATGAGAAGGAGAGGCTCTAGGTAGGGAGGT
This sequence comes from Verticillium alfalfae VaMs.102, assembly GCF_000150825.1. Taxonomy (NCBI): domain Eukaryota; kingdom Fungi; phylum Ascomycota; class Sordariomycetes; order Glomerellales; family Plectosphaerellaceae; genus Verticillium; species Verticillium alfalfae. The sequence goes on from NW_003315035.1 coordinate 2,420,733, forward strand.
CGGGCGCGGCTTGAGAAGGTTTGCAAGATGGTGAAAAAGGCTGTCTGGATGTTCTCTGCCCATGAAGGCCGCGGGCGAGACGTTGAAGAGGTCGAGCGGGCGAGGAGCGAAATTTCATGATGCCAGGGAGCGACAGAACCACGCAGCAAGAGATGGCTCACTGATGCCTCGCCGGTGCCCTATCGATGCCTGCCCTTTATGCTAGCTATGGTATCGTGGCAGGGCCGTTGCTGAATGAATACAAAGCTGACTCGTGGGGCAAGCAGTTGCGATGCGCGCTTGTAAATGCACCTGAACAGATCAAGATCAGATCAGGAACGGCCAGTCACAGCTGACAAGTGACGAGATGTGGCCGAGTGCTGTACGGTGATTAGCGAGCCAGGCAGAGCTGGGCAGCGTCCTTAACCAGGTAGCTGGGAGGATCTGGGTCGTTCTGTGGCTCGATCCACGCAGACACCCGAGCACCGAAGGGGCGTTCCTAAGAAGGAAAGGAGGAAGAGGCACGATCGGTTCTAGGCCTGGAGGGGTTCGGCCAAGGTCCTCGACCGGTACACTGCTGGGCTTACGGGGCAACCTTGAGCGGAGATGAGGTTGATGGGATGAAGAAAATGATCGGGCAAAGATGGTTTGGCCACCGCGAGAGAAGAGGGAGAGGGGCACGTCGAATGTCCTATGACCAAAAGATGGATGCGAAGATCATGCCTTGGCGCTCGTGAATCCCTTCAACGCTATTTCTCATTCTCCTTGGCTTCCACGCTTTGGGTGTGCATTGCGTAACGGGTGGGATTCACATGCTCGCATTCCATCCCTTCCTTCTCAGGGTTGTGTTGCAGGCCCTAAAATACACAGGCAAGGCAGGGTTTCCCCAAGGCAGCATCGCGAATGCCATGTCTCTCCAATGAATGCCCATGGCCATCCTCTTGTTCGCCAGAGGCAGGTGCCCCGCGCACCTCGGTCGTGGGCTCAGGTGGGGGGCACATGGGTCATCGAGATCGGTATCTCTGCTGTGTATCGACATTTCATAACGTTGCCCACTACATGCCCCTACAAGTACAGGCTGTGGGTGGAGGAAGTAGCGCCCCGGAGCCGTCTCCACAGCGCTCTAATCACCAACGTGACGGCAATCACGGCCCTGTCGATCCCGCCTACCCCAACCCTGCCTGTTCTGAAAGTCTGTTCCTGTTCCAACAACTCGGTCGTCGATGATCCATCTCCAGTCCGAGTCATGGACATCTCCAACTCCTGACTTGCATCATTTTCACTACTGTCTCAGCCTCTTGTCTTTGCTTTTATTTCGGACAGACTTCCGCACAAGTCATGTCGTCACCAGCGAGGCTACGGCTGAGTGAATCAGTTCTCAGAAACCACATTTTCACTCAGATGCCCAACAGCAGCAAGAAACCAAATACGAGCCGGTACACCGCATGGACCTCATCCTAATTTTGTAGCAGCCACATGAGCTTGAGCCCAATGCTTGCAATAGACTTGGGGGGGTAATGCCTCGAATCACTGGGGCGAGCCTGCTGCTCGTCATGCTTGCTTTCCGATCCAAGGTAAGAAACGCACTTCGGTATGCTGCCGAAAGATGCCCCGGGCTCATGAATCAACCATTCCTACAACTCGGTCGTCATCCCAGCCATGGGGTTCCAGCATAGTAGCACCCGTTGGGTTGAGCTCTGAGGTAGGGACGGCTCCAGTGCAACAACAACAACATTATCCTGTTCCCGTATCGGGTGACATGGCTCGGCTTTCTCGCAAGTTGCTTCGCAACGAATGGTTATTCGGTGTAGCGATATGGCAAGAGACCACATAGGCACGGCTCCCGTAAAACAGATCAAGATGCGCTTCTATATGCACGCTCCAGGTGTATGCCGAGGTATCACGATCGCAACCAACGACAAATCTATGCCCTTCCCAAACGCCTAAAATCATGACCCAACGCCTTCCCAATCGCGCCACCCTCTAGAAAGCCGTAGTTTGGTCTTCTTCCGTCGCAGAATCTTCCTCCTTGCTCTCGTGATTGACAAACACGAAAGAAATGAAGACAATCGCCGCTCCGACCCAGTACACCCAGCCAGAGTGCTGCGAATACTGAATCATTTCTCCGATCAACGATAGGGGAATCGTCAGCGATAAGCCGACTGTGACCAGCACCGGCGTTGTCAGGAGCATTGCGTACGCCCATGATATGTCGCTGACGAAGGAAGAGAAGGCATTCACCAGGATGATGACCCAGACTTCAGCTGTCGGCGGCATGTCGAACTGGCGCATAGGTTTAGTACACAGTAACATGCTAAGGACCAGAGGGGGGAAACTCACTGTCTCAATGCCTGTCCAGTGCAGGATGAAGAAGACCGGCCACAGCATGACGAGGTTGAAGAGACCCACGAGCCCAAAGAATAGCTGCATGTCCACCCTCTCCTCGTTGCCGACCCTCCACTTCATAATGGTGACGTAGACTCCGTAGATGATGGCGCTCAGAAACGCCATGCCGTCTCCCAGCGCAATCTGGCCCGTCGTCTTGTGTGGGAACGACCCCCTGCTCTCATCGCTCGACCCGGACAGGTCAATGGTGGAGATGAGCACGACGCCCGCGAGCGACGCCAGAACGCCGAAGAGCTTGCGCATGGAAAAGGTCTCGAGGCGCAGCGTGGCGCAGAAGAGCAGCGTCCAGACGCTGCTCGTTGACGTCAGGATCGTGACGCTTGCTACGCTCGTGTACTGCAGACAAGCCGAGGCGAAGTAATTTGCTAAGAACCAGAGCATGCAGAACTCGAGACTGAGAAAGGCGGTCTCGCGCGGATTGAGGCGCTCGGTCGAGGGCGGTTGCTTCGGTATGCTTCCGCTGGTGTAGCCCCCGGCGCTGGCCTCATCGTCGACGAGGAGACGCTCGGCGTCTTCGGCAATCGGAGACAGGAGGGCTGTCCTGCCGTATTCTTGTTCATGCCAGGCCTTGGACACTTCGTGACGGAGACCGGACAGCCCGTGTCGACGGAGGAAGCGGACCAGCATCGGAACCAGGTTGACCGCAAAGACCGATGTGTTGAGGTATACGACGAAGAAGGGCTTGTCGTACGTCGAGTCGGAGAAGATGTACTGCGCACTTGTCAGCCATTGCAGTGAGCCATGCCACTGGGGAGAGCCAAGAGCTTACAGATGCAAGAAAGTTGGACATGGTCCACAAGGCGACCGTCAGGAGAAGACAGGCAATTCCCAACGTGCGCCTCCCGACACCGTCGAGTCCAAGTCTTGTTCGCCAGCTCATAGGCCCTGCGTCGGCGGTTGTCCTGTCGGTCGGCAACTCTCTGTGCGAATGCCTGTCGCTAGCCCCCATCATTGCTTCGTCTCGAGTCATTGTCGCAAAGGCTTATCGTGATTGATGTTTTCTCGATCTAGCGTCAACGTCGGGGCCAAGGAAAAAGGCCTTCGTGAAAAAGAAGAAGAAAAAAACAATGACCAAACTCTGAAGCCTTGACTGGATGTCAAAGGGCTGTCGCAGCCAAGTTGGTGAGATCGAGCGTATTTCCCGGCGAGAAAGCAACAGAGGTGCCGTCTCGTCGACCGCCCGCACGTTGTAGTAAGAATGAGAACTCGCAAATGCGGCAGGTGCTGAGCACGAGGCGCGCGTGGGTTCAGCTGCTGTCGAACTGTCGGTCAACTGGGGAATCCAAGAGGCCTCGTGGGCACTGGGGTCGGGAAGGTCGTTCGCGAGGAATGGAGGAAGGACATCGAGGCTCGGATACCCCTCCGATCACGCACACGTTTGTCTGGGTTCGTCGGGAAGAGATATGGCGTCTTCGCCAAATGTTCCAGGGCTCGGCCAATGGGGGAGCCCTCGTGAGCCCCTCCTCGTCCTCCCGTCCTCTCAGGGTCGCAGCCTTGTGTCACCCGGCGAGGGTCAGGCCAGTGGGGGGCTCTGGATTAGGGCGGCAGGCGAGTGGGCCAGGGCATCCAAACAGCCACTGAAACAGCGGCTTCCGGCGCGCTCCTTGGGGCAGGTCGGTCGGTCCTGTCACTGCAATCGTGCACGGCGGGACACCGTGCCCTTCCATGGGTGCATGACGTGACGACGCGGGCGGGCGTGTGGGCCCCAGACTGTCACTGAAGAGGTCTCTTCTTCACGTGCACCTCATCTCCCTGACCGTGAAATCTATAATGAGCGACAGAATGCAGACGCCTGCAAGGTTTTCGCTACGTCTTTGGCGGGAGCAACGCCCCCGCCTGGAACACATGAGAGGTCAGAAGCTGCGATCGGCTCACTTCCACCGTCTGACGCTCAATTACCAAAGAGGTTGCCAACTGCAGAGACCATCAGACGCAAAGAATCAGTGTGATATTCGAAAACCCCGCAAAACACCCAGAAAACCCAGTGCCAGAATATGCTACATCAAGCCTAAGGTATAGTAATAATATGCCGGCAACCCGAGACTGTCTGTGCTAGAATGTGTACTCCTCGAGCCATGTGAAGTTGACTATCGTGGGCATGCCGTACCCTGCCTCTCTGTCGTGTGCCGTGCCGTGCCGCGCCTTGTCGTGCGAGCCATGTCGCTATGCAGACATGCTCTCTCCCTCCGACTTGACCCCATTAACAGGCACAGCCATCGCGATCGTCCCCAATGTGGATGTTGATGGGGTCCTGGAAGTCGCCGCTGAACTCCTCCGACTCCTCCTGAGCCAGCGCATTGCGTGCGATCACTAGAGGGATGTCTCGTCAGTACACACAAGAAGCAAGTAACTGCCAGGCGTGGACTTACCCTCGAAAGCCTGCTCGACGTTGACGGCCTCCTTCGCACTGGTCTCGAAGTAAGGGATTCCACCCTTGGACTGGCAGAACGTCATGGCACGCTTGGTCGAGATCTGTCACTCAAATTCAGCTTGCGTCCAGAGCTTCCAGAAAAGCATCTCAAACTCACCACACGCTTGCTCTCCTCGACATCAATCTTGTTGCCAAGAACGACCTAGGAACATGGTCAATAGGGCGGTGACAACTCTGGGCCGGAGAGCCTACTCACAAAGGGGAAGTTGTCGGGATCCCGCGGCGAGGCCTGGATCAGGAACTCGTCCCTCCAGCTGTCAAGGGCGTCGAAGCTCTTGGAGTTGTTCACGTCGTACACGAGCACGCAGCAGTCGGCACCACGGTAGAAAGCCACGCCCAGGGACTGGAAGCGCTCCTGGCCGGCAGTGTCCCAAAGCTGCACGGTCACGTTAGTGCTCGTTCGCAGCCCACGGCGTTTCGGCGGCTCGTTGTCTCCTCGTACCTGCATTGTCACCTGTCGGTCATCGACGAGGACCTCCCTCGTCAGGAAGTCGGCGCCGATGGTCGCCTTGTAGCTGGCGCTGAACTTCTTGTTGACCTGTTGCCAGAACCCTGGGTCAGCAGGCTACTTCCCTCGCACGGTGGTGGTCGAGATCGAATAGGACGCACATATTGGTTCATCAGACTCGTCTTGCCGACACCGCTGTCGCCAAGGATGATGACCTGGTGAAAGAAAGTCAGTCGAGGAAACAGGCATGGAGTTAGTTGCACATGATTCTAACCTTGAGGAGGACCTTCTTCCTCGTCGACATGTTGGGCTGTTGATCTCTCGAGCTGGTCGAAGAGGGGAATCGGCGAAGAGGCAATGTCTTGTGCTGCCTGTGGGATCGGTCTGGGGAATCGTTGCAAGTACGTAATCTTCGTACTCGTGTCGATTCAGTCGGGCAAGGCACCTGTCGTTTCGGTGCAGGCAGCAGAAACGGGTTATCGTCGTCTCGTCTGTTGTTGGAGCGGTCGAGATGGAGGAGGTCGGTCGGTCGCCAGGCCCGGCCATACAGTACCTGTTGCACAACTGATAGCGGCTAGCTCCCCCAAGGTACCTGAGTACCTCCACCTTTGTCTACTTGGGGGTTCCACTGACGAGCATGAAACAAGCCAATCAATGCGTTGCGCTCTTGGATGCAAGCGGCCGAGAGGGGACTAGCGGCTCTTGCGTGAGGTCACTTGGATGCCATGACGACTGCGCCACATGCACCACACTGCTGGGGCATGTCTTGGGCGCCTGTAGTGGGGCGCTAGGAGACGAGACGATGGGAGAGAGAGAGAGGCTGGTGAGCTTCAGTCGCATGCTTCTAGCTTGCATGCACTCAACGACTTGATGATCGGCAAAGATATCCTCAGCCATTTGTCGCGGTCATCAGTGGCCCGGATGATGTCCACTGAGGCTAGATATGGCAGATGATATCTTGCTCAGCAAGGTCCATGGCCTCAGCGACCTCGAACTCGCCGGGCTACTGTGCCTCGTGAGCAGGGAGCATTGTCTCATCAGTACTCCTCCAGAAGCACTCGATGAGTTGATAGAAGAGCTTCAACTTGTATGCAGAAGAACTTTCTTCTCTCTTTTTGAAAACCTCATCTAATTAGGACCAGATATTCACCAAGACCTTTGGCCTCAAATGCGTCGTTGTCGACTGCCACGCCCACACCACCCTCGATGACTTCGCCGCCGCCATTCTCACCTCGATACCCCAGTCACGCACCCCCTCGCCCTTTCAAACCCGCAACTCGGCGGACCCCTCGTACTTTGGCGCCCGCCCCGGCGCCCTCACCCCTCTGACCTCTCTCTCGGCGACGAGCCCCGGCCACCCTCCCCCGGCCATGGCCAACGTCATCCTCGCCCGCAACCTCGACCAAGCGCCCAAGGCCGTCCAGATCCAGGCCCTCGAGCTCCTGCGGACCCGCCGCATCTTCACCCGCACCGCCGTCCCAGGCGGCGCCCAAGCAGTTCCTCTTCGTCGCGGCGCTCGGCGCGCAGAGCGGCGGGCGCGCGCGCGTCACGCCGCACCTTAACGACTTTCTGTACCTCGCGCACTGGCACGACCCGGACCTCGGTTTCGCCAACCTCGACGAAGGATTCGAGGCCACCGTGGGGGACGGCGGCTCGGAGACGGGCAGCATGGAGAGCGTCGTGAAGAAGAGCGTCAACGGGGACCTCCGAGTCGAGGACGACCCGTTGCTGAGCGATGTGGTACGTGGTGATGGAACCCTCGGGTGTGGCGGACGGACGGAATCATGCTGACGACCAGTTTCAGGATATCGCTGCCCTGGCAAGGCTCAGTCAGGGTGTGCAGATTGACGTGGATGTCCTCCGCTACCAGATGAATCTGATATCCTTCTTGCGAATGCACCGAGCCGTCGGGGGTGGTGTCAGTCCAACAGCGACGAAGCACTTTGAGCAGCTGATCAAGGCGCTGGCGCCGCTACACCAGCTGGATTACGCGACGCCAGGCCTCGTCGCACTGGCGTTGCGGAAGGTCTATCTGCACAGGATCCAGATCGTGGAGCCGGGACAGGAGAGGAGCATGCAGTGGGGTAGCGAGCTCGAGGCCATAGAGGCCTTGCTCGAGGATATCGGGCCGGAAGAGGTCATGGAAGAGGTTCTGGACATGGTTGCGACGCCACTTTGATTCACAAACGCCGATTTGATGAATTCGTTACATGTGATGGTAACACTGCTATAAAAGGCATCGATATGGCGTTCTCCCGAATGCGGGCCATGCCCGCCATAGTAAGGGGACGCCACTGGTACCGTGAGATTTGCCAATCTCCAGGCCCCCAAAAAAAAACCACGTTGTGCCGAGTCCCCGTCTGTTCTGTGGCGGTCATCTCACTCTTCTTTTTGTCATCAGGTCCTTGTGTTGTTTGGGTCATGAATTACAACGTCTATACTTTACAAAAAGCCAGAGCACGCATAGCTAGAGGGGCGGATCCCGTCTACTGCACCTGCTTGACCTTGCACTCCCAGCCGGAACCGGGGGCGAGAAGAGGGAGACTAGCCAAGGATTAGCAATCATGTCATTTCGTGGGAGTGGTACAGGGTCCTACCTGGCTCCCAGGCACCAGCCGAGTTCGTTGCCCTTGATCTTCTTCGCAATCTTGACCTCGCGCTCGATGGGCATCTCGTAGCCGGTGTGGAGAAGAGCCATCATGAAGTTGAGATCGAGACAGTGATCGGGGCGGTCGCGAAGCTCATCCAGAGCTCCAGGGATCGTGGAGAAGAGGTCCCAGGACTGCTCACCGCCACAGACGGTGTTGGTCAGGTCATGCATTTCGCGAAGGGTGAAGGAGTCGGGCATGCCGAGTGGCTTGGTGCGGTCGTAGAAGAAGGAGAAGATGTAGACATCCTCGCGGCCGAAGGTCTTGGCCAGAGAGGGCTGATGAATACCGTTGAAAGAGCAGGGAGCAAGCTTGCAGTCGGCCTCCTTCTTCAAGATGCGTTCGGCCAGGGCGCGGCATTGCGCAGGGGCGGCGTTGGTAGGTCCGGTGAAGTTAAGGCTGATGCTCTGGCCGAGCTGATGGTTCTCTGGCAGCTTGACCTCGGTCTCCTTGGCGAATCCAGGAGCGATGCAAGGGTGGACGACAGGTCCCTCGAGAACAGATTTGTCGTTTTTCTTGGACGCCAGCAGCTCATCAAGGAAGACGGTGTGGAGAGCGTCACGAGCCGCCATGAGGCCATAGCCGAGGTGAGAGTGCTGGTACAGCTCAAACTTCTGACCACCAAAGTCGAGGTTGTACTTGTGGTCACCTTCCGACAGCTTCTCGGGCATGCCTCCAGCCGGTCCCTTAAACGTCGGTTCGAAGACAATCTGAGTAGAGCCACCGCCAAGGTCGAAGACGGCGGCAGTGGGGTTCTTGTCAGGGCCGCCAATCTTGCCGAGGAGGTAGTTGGTCGTGATCCAGGCGTAAACGCCCTCATCGGAGCCATCCATGATGGCAACGCCGTTCTGCTCTTCCGAGACGACAGGGAAGGGGTACTTGGTCTCGAGGTGAGACCGCACAGTCTTGAGGATCTTGTCAGCTGCTTCAGCACCAACCATGCGCAGACCAGCCGTGGCCTTGACGGCGACCGGGCTGCAGCCCTTGAGCTTGTCAGGGACTTCCTTCATGGCAACGTCCATGAGGGCATCGAGGGTCTTGGCCGCTGCCTCGGGGTCGTCCTTATACTTGCTGAGACCACCAACCGACTTCTCAGTCATCTTGAATTCCTCCTTCTCAAGCTCGGGGGCGGCGCCGCAGTTGTTGAACTTGTACACGTGGATACGCGAGCCAGTGCTTCCAGCGTCGATCATGAGAACGTATTGCACGATGGGCTTCGACTTGGAGCTGGACTTGGTGCATCGATCGGTGCCATAGGAGTTGTCTGAAGGGACCTGGCCATCATTGGACTTGGTGGGGGAGACTGTGCAAGACTGTTAGGTTTGTCGTGCCATCTCGGCCGCTTCATCTTCTCACCTCCATTGTTGTACATGTCAACGCCCTTGGGGGACAGCCAGATGAAGCCCAAAACGATAAAGAAGACGACGGCGGCCGTCTTGATCCATCTCGCCTTTTGCGTCTGCGACATGATGACGGCTTTCAGTGCACCCAGAAGACCAGGCTTTCGGGCAGGGGCAAAGCGACCGGGCTTTTCGAATGGATCTCGCGCGTTCTTAGTGTGCGGGAGCGAGACGGATGATCTTCGCATTGGTCGCGGTTGAAGGGACGAAGGTTGTGCGGGCGAGTCTACGTAGACACGGCCCGGCGCATTCGTGATTCGAGGTGAAGTAAAAGGAGGGACTAGGTCGGAAAGGGCGGCGGGAGAAGGGAGCGATGTCGAAAGAGCGTCAGGTCGTACGGTTCGGCCAAGGGACAAGATGCAAGATGAATCGAGTCCAGTCGAATGGGTTCAAATGCAAGGAGGCGAATGGGGTTCGGCGAGGGGAACGACTTTACTGTACAGTAGGATGGGGTTGGCTCGAACCAGGAGGTGGCACTCAAAAATTCATTGACTTAGGGGAGCTGATTGCTCGAGCCAGCCTGCCGCGGCCAACGAGTCTAACCCCAATGCAGCCTGATGAGCGGGGCTATCCCGGCGCCGAACCCCGTCTACCAAAAGGGGGCCCCTTTCCTCCGCGCGACAGGAACGGACGGGCGAGGAGGTGCACTGCCACATGTCTAGGTGCTGAGAAGCAATTGGTGTGGCGCTCTCTTGTGCTACATGTACCAAGCAGTGGAGGTCACAGGCCACAGGTCATTCGTCACCGAAGCTTCTCGACGATAGTCGTCGTCGTCGTCGCAGTTGCCTCCATGTCAGCAGCGGCGACAGTCGAGTTTTGGATTTCCTCGTCAAAAATGCTCACAAGCACCCAAACCCGCCTCCCTGAGTCTTCTCAACAGTAGCACTCACCGGCCTTCTCCGTCCAAGAACAGTTCGATTTCTTTTCATTTTACCCACGTAGAATTACCACACGCGCACTTGTAGCGCAACGACTCAACGACGCACTCCGTCCGCCTTATTGCCTGCCATACAATCCTTGTTGCACTTGAACAGGCCCGTCATGGAGGTTGCCCTCTTCACGTACGATCTTTCACAGGGTCTCGCGCGGCAAATGTCCCAAGGGTTCCTTGGGTTTCAACTTGACGCGATTTATCACACCTCTATTCACTTGAATGGGCTCGAATACGTTTACGATGGCGGTATAGTCGCAATTAGGCCAGGGTCTTCCCATCTCGGCAGGCCGATGCAGAGGATACCGCTCGGAACGACAGAGCTTCCGATGGATGTGATAGAAGAGTTCTTGGACTCGCTGAGACCCATTTTTACTCTCGAGGTGAGTGAGGCTACTTCGACGTTCACTCACCCCCGTGCAATGGATGCTCGACGTCGGTTCGGCATACATCCTTTGAGGCTTGCTGACAGGTGTTGGGGTTAACAGGCTTACGATCTGTGGAAGCACAACTGCAACAACTTTTCGGATTCATTCGCCAAGTTTTTGGTCGGCAAAGGAATCCCAGATCACATCATCAACATGCCCCAAGCTGTCATGGATTCCCCCATGGGAAGGATGCTCCTCCCTCAGCTGAACCAGACAGTTAATTCCATGCGGCAGAACGGAGGTATACTTGGTATTCAGAACAACGCCGCAGCCGAGCCCCAGTCTACTCAGCCACAACCACCGAGAAGCAAGGTCGTGACGGCTGGCACTATGCAGGAGCTGAGTGCCGCCCTGGAGACTGCAAAGACGTCCTGTGCAGTCGTCTTCTTCACCATGAGCACATGTGGACCCTGCAAGATGCTCTACCCCGAGTATGAGCAACTGGCCGTCGACTTGCACGACACGGCTGTGCTCATCAAAATCGACATCAACCGTGCAACAGACGTTGCCAACACCTTCAACGTGCGTGCGGCGCCCACATTTGCAACCTTTGTACACGGCGAGAAACAAGACCAATGGACTGGAGCGACACCCCACGCCTTACGGGAAAAGGTCCAGCTTTTGGTGCAGATGGCTTGGCCCCGACATCCCCACGAGTCGTTGAATCTTCCCAGCTTTGCGAGTCCTGGCGCCAAACCAGTACTTTACACCAAAGTACCACCACTACAGAAGCTGCTGGCCAAGATGGGAGACGCGGCCAGTGAACCGGCTGTGCAGGCCATCAGGCGTTTCATTGAGAGTCGTGACCAGAACGGCCCTACGCAGGCGGTCCTGCCTGATATGCGTCAATTCGCCGACTTTCTCCGACGCTCGACTCAAACACTATCCAAAGAGACCTTTTTCGCCGTGACGGACCTCCTGAGGTGCGCTCTGATCGACCCTCGAGTAAGCGGCCATTTCGCAGAAGAGCACGACCATCAGACGCTCAACAGCATCATCGGGCTGGTCAATGCTAGTTCAGACGCCCCTTATGCCCTCCGACTTGTGACTTTACAATCAGCCTGCAACCTTTTCTCTACACAGCTTTATGCGGACCAGATTCTTCACAACGAGCTCATTAGAGAGCCTGTCGTGCAACTCATCTCATCCAGCTTCCTCGACGATAACCATAACAACGTGAGAGTCGCCGCATCTTCTCTCATGTATAATGTCGCCCTGGCGAGCAGCAAAGCGAGAAAGACGAAAGCAGGCGACGGCTTGCCGGAGGCTGAACAACTTGAGCTAGCCGCTGCTGTCCTCGAAGCCATCGGACAGGAAGAAGCTTCACCAGAGGCTCTCCAAGGCATGTTGCTCGCGCTTGGTTACTTGGTCTATGGCACGGCGATTGACGGAGAGCTGGCCGACTTGCTGCGCGCCATGGATGCAGAAGCCACGGTGCTTGGAAAGAAGAAGCTATTTCCCAAGGAGAAGCTCGTGGTCGAGGTTGGATCGGAGTTGTTGGGCAAGGGATTAAAGCGGAAGTAGAGGGAGAACGAAGTCGTTTCGTTTGCATGTCTAGATTTCATTGTTTCGGGATTGCATGGACGACCGCATGATAGACATGTAGGATAGGTACAGGAAGGGAATTCAACAGCAGGACGGATCGAGGGTTTGCACTGCCAAGGTCGTGCTGTGACACCGGCTCCTAGGTCCTCCACACTCGTGGCTCTCTAGTGCGCGGGAACGTACTTTGGCGCTGGTACTACAGCGGGCAGTGACGGCATCAAAACAAACAGAAAGGCGGCACAGAAAACAATCTCGTACCATCACACTGAACACAACCGCTCTTTGCACCTACCAGGAGAACTCTGATCCTCTCTTCCGAAGACTGAGAATTTCAAAGGTCAACTTGGATCAGCCTGTCTTGTCACTGGTGCCACTGCCACGCCGCACTTGGCCACGCCACACTGGCCATCCCTGCCCATCGACCATCGCGGTCGATCCGGCAACCGCTGCCCCACTGCAGCTGCACTCGATTGGGCAACCAAGTAAACATCGACTGGGGTGGGGGGGAGCTTTCATGGAATGTGATGTGGGCTGTTCAACGTCAACGCTTCCGCAAACTCGTCGAGCAACTCAATGAGACACTGCTTGGAATGGCTTTGGACAACCGCCTGATGCCCCGCCGCCGCCGCCGCTACTCCCGAACTGCGGACCATCCGCTCATCTGCCTCGACCCCGTCGCTGCGCTCTCGCGATGGAACTATCCCGCTACACGCCAGAATGGACGGAGGAGGCAACGTACGGGTGGTCGTCCGCGTGCGGGCGTTCCTGCCCCGAGGTGAGTTTGTTTTCTCGCTGCGTCGAGGTCAAGATGGATGACTGACGGCAGAATGTCACGCTCGGCAGAAATCAACCGCGGCGCCGAATGCCTTATCGAGATGAACCCAATGACCCAGGAGACGACGCTGCTCGTGCCCAACGACAACGACCCGGCCAACTCGCGAACCAAGTCGCGCAAGGTGATCGAGGAGAAGAGTTTCACATTTGACAATTCGTTCTGGAGCCACGACACAACGGACAAGCACTATGCGCCGCAGGAAGAAATTTACAACACCCTCGGCGAGGAGTTCCTCGACCACAACTTCGAGGGCTACCACACATGCATCTTCGCCTACGGCCAGACGGGGTCCGGCAAGAGTTACACCATGATGGGCACGCCGGACCACCCGGGCTTGATCCCACGGACGTGCGAGGGATCTCTTTGAACGCATCGAGGCGGGCGCAGAACGAGACGCCCAACATTTCCTACAACGTCAGGGTGTCGTACTTTGAGGTCTACAACGAGTACGTGCGCGACCTGCTGGTGCCCGTCGTGCCCAACAAGCCGCCCTACTACCTCAAGATCCGCGAG
>NW_003315035.1:2434396-2436720 GCF_000150825.1 Verticillium alfalfae VaMs.102
AGCATCAACAAGATTTTACGGTACAAGAAAGAACGGAGACGATTCGAGAAAGAAGAACAGCACCAAGATGAACGACACGAGCAGTCGAAACCACGCAGTCTTCACCATTATGCTGAAGCAGATTCATCACGACATGGAGACGGACGAGACGACAGAACGAAGCTCGCGCATCCGACTGGTGGATCTCGCGGGCAGTGAGCGCGCCAAGGCAACGGAAGCCACGGGCGCACGGCTCCGGGAGGGCAGCAACATCAACAAGTCGCTGACGACGCTCGGGCGCGTCATAGGAGCGCTGGCCGACTCGAAGCAAAAGGGTCGCAAACGAAAAGACGTGGTGCCGTACCGGGACTCGATCCTCACGTGGCTGCTCAAGGACTCGCTCGGCGGCAACAGCAAGACGGCCATGATTGCGTGCATTGCGCCGTCGGACTACGAGGAAACGCTCTCGACGCTGCGCTACGCGGACCAGGCCAAACGGATCCGCACACGGGCCGTCGTCAACCAGGACCACGTGTCGGCAGCGGAACGAGACGCACAGATTGCGGAGATGGCGGAGGAGATCAGGGTGTTGCAGCTCTCCGTGTCGGAGTCGCGACGGCGCGAGAAGGACACGACACAGGACCAGGAGGGCGCGCCTCGAGGATTACCAGAAGAGCGTCGTGGCGATGCAGCGCATGATGGAGGAGAAGAGCCCTCGTGGCGGAGGGCAAGATCCGCAGCCTGCAGACGGGAGAACGAAGCGCTTCCGGCTTGCACCCTCAAGCTTGGCGCTGGGAGGAGCCTTCAAAGAAACCCGATCCCCGGCGGTGCCCCCTGAAAGTTCGGTGGAGGGTCGGAAAGAGCATCGGGGAAAGAAGGCGGACGACGACGACCGACGATCAAAGAAAACGAAGACCAGCTTTTGTGGTCGTACGACGGCGATTCCGGACAGCACGGCCGTATGACTCGGAGGCCCGGCCGGTGAGGAAGACGAGACGCCAGGATTACATGAAGAGCCTCCTCCAGGACCTGGGCATGTTCCCGAAAGGAAGATCGGAGACGACATGGGCCGATGGATGGAGCAGGGGGGCGCGAGGACGCCGCTGGGGGCCAGGCTCAATGTGTGAGGCGGCCGGCCAGGGACGGTGGTAGCAGTCTGGGGGGTGGGATCGGTCTGGAGGGTTTTCATTTGTGACGACAAACGACAGCGGCGAAGCGTGGTGTTTCTCGGCGTTGGGTATTTCATGATGGCGGCCTCGTTACGTCTGCCTCTCTCTCTCTCTCTCTCTGTCTCTTTTCTCTCTATTTCTGTCTCTGGGTAAGGTGAGGTGAGAAGGATGGGCAGCTTTCGGGTGCTGCGTCATCCAGGGCGTTTCAAGAATGTCGACGGGGCGCCAGGCCAAGGTAGAAGAAACCAATGATTCCCCTTTACGAGATTTTTGCGAGTCGTGTGCGTTGCAGTCTGCGTTATGGACCTGCAACGCTTGAGGAGGTGAGGCGAGACTGACACTCGGGACGCGGCACGCGAGGAAAGAGAAGAAATCCAGGAACGGCAGGGTAGGTGTAGGAGGATGGGATGCAGCCGAGCGGCCCCTGATCCGAACAGCGAGAAGCCACAGGGCGATCTGGTCATCGAGGACATGAGATGAAAGGGGGGGGAGGAGGGAGATGGGACGACGAGGGGGCAGGCGCCGTCGCACACAGTGACTCGGGGGCCGGTCTGAGCCTCCGGACCCATTGGGGGCGGGGGATGGATGGGCCACTGAGCTGAGGTGCCTGGGGCCTGGCTTGCCTGCCTGGGTAGGTAAATGTACCTCTGAGCGCCGGGGCTGGCGAATAGGGTTCAGTGACAGGTCGAGCAGCAGGACCCCGTCCACGGGGCCACACGGGCCCCCAACAGAAAGCACCTGGCCGGCAAGCCTGGGCACCTACTGACTGGTACTGGCCTTGTGGCCCTCAGACCCCTGGCAGGACGATCGGGGACATGTGTTTGAGAGGACGCCGTTCCTCGCCAGGACGCAGCGAGACGAGAGACGGGCGCGTTTCAGGCCATGCCAGCCATGCCAGCCATGCCAGGGCACCTTGTGGCGCAACGGGAAAAAGGTACTGTCCTCGGCAGTCCCTGGCCAGCTCTTGCTCCCAGCTCCCTGCCATCTTGGCGGCATGTCTTTTTCGGGGGCCCGTCCGTCCACTGAAGTGAAATTTCCCCTTGGACATGTTGCACTCGGTAGCACCAACGGCAAGCGTCAAGCGTCAAAGCGACAGGCACAGTCGACCCTGAACTGAACTGATTTCTGGTGAGGTGCCATGTCCAGCAACGATGTCTTTTTTTTCTTTTTTTTAGT
>NW_003315035.1:2440626-2441330 GCF_000150825.1 Verticillium alfalfae VaMs.102
CACCATTTACATGTCCATCGTCTGCTCAAAGTTGGGCCCCGACTGGCTGGTGTCCTGCACGGCAGGCTGTGCCCATCATGAGCGGCGGTTTCCAGATGACAAGACGTGAGACTACGCTTCTACAATTAATGCTAGAGCTTGCCGCCTCCAACTATCTAGAGCGAGCAAGTGTGGACAATGAAGCAATATGGAAAAACCGCCGCGTGTCGTACGCGGCGCGCGGTCCGTGGGCGCCTCTTGTCTGCTCGGTCCTCATGGCCGAGTAGCAGGTGTCCGGGGGAACATTCTACACACCGTCAAAAATGATGTCTGGTGTTGCATCACGGGATCCGAGATGGTTCGGCAGCATCTCCGTGGCCGTCATTTGACAGCCATCCTCTACTGGTCATCGCGAGACGAGGGGTCATTCTCATCCATGTGCCACTACGTATGCTGCTCCCACCACCGCCGCTTCCCTGTTGCTTCGTTGCTTTGTTGCTTCGTTGCTTCGCTGTTCTGTACACCACCAACGGCCGCCCATCACATCCCATTCAAATCTTCGATGCCGGTTCCCTGTGCAGCCGCTCGTCAGCTGCGTCGCGTGCGTCGGGCCAAGCAAAACCTACCGAGCCCACTCACTTTGAAGTTGTTCTTTCATCTCGCGCAGCTTGGCCATGACAGCCACCGGGCTCGCTTCTCACCCGTTTGCCTTGTGAATCGCGGGG
>NW_003315035.1:2443665-2446037 GCF_000150825.1 Verticillium alfalfae VaMs.102
TGATGTCGCCACACAGGCCATGTCGGGACCATCAAGGCCATCCAGTGTTCGAGAGCTCACTCGAGTCCAAACTCCAACACAAAGCCCTTCAATTATCGGGCAGACTTCGTGACCGCTACAGATCGCGACTTCGCTACCGTGAGGCCAACGCAACTACGACGCCGGATCTGTCCGAAACCACTCGAGTGAGAACCCGAGACAAGTCACATGAAGAGCCACTCACTCAGTGTGATTATTCAAGGGCCCACTCACTTGGCATGATTCCTCACTCGCCATGATACCTCACTTGCCGTGATACCTCACTTGCCATGATACCTATGCAGAACATTCATCTGGGCGGTCGGGTCTGCATATCTGAGCCCAGTGAGCCACAGGTAGATGGATGATGCCACAAACGAAGCAGATGGAAGCATGAACCGATCCTGCGTGCATGATTCCCCGTCCAAAGAGTAGGCGCGTGAATACATATTCCCACTCTGATATTTCTTCAAATGCGGGCTCGGTGTTTGCACCAAATCCCTCAAGAACGATTCGTGAAATGCTGGACTCTCAGAGGTACAGGAGGAAATCATAAAGGATAAGATCGTGGGAGAGAGAAACGAGAAAGAACACGCTTAAATTCGTCTAAAATGGTATCATATACAAACGCATCACGAGAAGCCACGCGCTCAAACGACACCTATAGGTTTTGGTTTCCAGGTGCCCTTGTACGTCGACCACCCCGTGCTGCCGCTTGGCTCGCCATCGGCCAAGCTCTGCTCCACGTCCATGGCAGTCTCACATGACGGCTCTTCCTCGCCCCCCGGCGCACCCTCGAGAACCTCGCTCGACATCTTCAGCGCCCCCAGCATCAGCTTGTTCGACCCCGGCTCGTCCATGATCCCCTCGAGCACCTCGAGCACCTTGTCCTGCCCAAACCGCCTCACAATGGCCGTCCTTGCCGCGACGTCGCCACCGCCGGCCCCCAGATACGCGACCACGGCACCGGCGCAGTCTTCCGCCGCCGCCGCCGCCGCCTCTTCCTCCGTCGCGTCCGCCGAGGGCGCCCCGTCTCCGAGCGCCCGCCAGTAATACTCCCAGATCCAGCCGAGTGCCCGCCGCGCAGCGCCCCGCAGCTTGGCCAGCGATGGCAGCTGCTCGTGCGTCGCCTGGTGGCGGAGCTCGACAAAGGTCGCCGGCAGACCGATCGTCTTGGCGACGCTGTACATGCTCAGCTTGCGCTGCTTGTCCTGGTGCCCGTCCAGCAGGCCCGTGACGAATCTGGCACACGGCGTGAGTAAGAATTGTCACACCTCCTCCCACCGGAGGCAGAGAAGTCATGTGGACCAAGGGGAAGAGAGAAAGAGAAGAACAGGCGGGATACGCACCGGCTGAAGGCTGCTGCGTAGGCGGCCCTCGCGGCATAGGTGCCGGCGCTGCTGCCGCCCCCCTCGGCGTCGCTGAGGATGGCGGCGACGAGGAGGGCCGTCGACTCGACGAGGTGCGGGCAGCCGCCGCGCTGCATCCAGAGGGAGACGCGCGCGACGGCGTCGTGCTGGCGGGCGTGGCCTGGCTTGAGCTGGGCCTGGGCTGCCGCGTCGGGGTAGAACTGACGGCGGACGGCGAGGAGTTCGGCTCGATCGCGCCAGGGCGTGAGGATGTACTGGACCATGCTTGGGTTTGCTTCCGCGGGCCTGGTGTGTCTGGTTCTGAGGATTTGGGGTGTCTGACGGGACAGGCGTGATGGTGGATTATTGAGATGGGATTACCGGTCAGATTTGGAGGTGCTCATAGCAAGCAAGTGATTCAAGCAAGCTGCCTGTATTTTGTCAAAGATTGTCCTGTTCTACCGCTGCTTCTTCAATTCTTGTACAGCTGCCCAGACCTGATATCAGATACAGATGCGAATGTCAAAGACAGATGACAGTGTCTGACACAGTGTACACATATCATATGTACAGTGCAAGACAGAGCCCTCGAGGCGACGTAATGAGAAGGAGGGCATGAGGGCAGATAGCTGCGGCGGGGGTCATGGCTGAGTCAGCCAATACCCCCCCCCTTGGCTCAGGTGCGTGCCTCCTCCCTCCTCCTCCCTCCTCCTCCCTCCTCCTCTCCTCCTGGCTTACTGTGTACAAATTGCAGCAAATTTTCGCCCAAGCTCATGATGAGAAATTCACCCCCTCCCCCCCACACCCCCCCTTATCTGGGAAGGACCCCCTCTCAATCCAGGAGGAGTCAGACACCCCACCCCCCCCTGTCCTACGCTCCCTCCACCCTACCTTAAGGTAGACAGAGGAACTGAGAGGGAGGGGTAAAAAAGAAAGAGAAGAAAGAATGCGAGCAGGAGCAAGGATGGGACTGATCCAAACCAACTTCGACAGGGCTTGCCGTCG
>NW_003315035.1:2447132-2450131 GCF_000150825.1 Verticillium alfalfae VaMs.102
CACGCATAGTCGCACGTCGGCATCACAGGGAACGGCTCGCACAAGAGGTGCTCGGCACATGGGCCGATACATAACTTGGCGTGGGTTGAGATGCGACACCCCAGCCTTCTACGGGCAGACAAGGGGCCGCGTCGAAGCTGTTGTACGGCAGAGCGAGGGGCGAAAATGCAGAATTGGGAGACGTGCTGCACGAGTAGGCCGGGACTGGCGAGTAGTGAGACTGCATGCCAGATGCAAGCTCGTAGTCGTGGTAGGTAGGGAACGGGTGCTGGGCGAGATGCTGTTGTGCTGGCGCCGACATCTGGCCGTGATAGTAGGACGAGGGGTGCCAGCTGAGGGGGCGGCTGGGTCGAGTTTGAGAACTTGGCATCTCCTGCGTGAGGGGCCAAACATTCTGGTCCACAACCTGTTGCCTTCGCCTTGCTGCCAGAGAACCGTCGCCCATCAGTGTCCTCCGCCTGGCCGCCATGGTTGATCTCGGACTGCTGTTGGCACTGGTAGGCTTGACAACTCGCATGGCGGTGCTCATGGCACTTCCCGCTCGTTGCTGACAGTTCGAGCCCCTGGAAAGCCGTCGGGAGGCCTGTGAGATGGCCATCTGTCGAGATAGATCGTCCATAAAGGCGTCTGAAGGGTGCTGCTGGTACATGGCCGCGGACGGGCCGGCTTGGGCGACGCCCAAGTATGAGGACATCATCATGAAAGGGTCGATTATGATATGAAGGGGGTTGAGCGTTGATGGTTAAATGGTTGCGTTGATGGCTAGGTGTGAATTCAAAGTGATGAAGAGTGGTCGAGGATGGAGGATATGGGTTGGGTCGTTGTTATACGTCGAGTCGGAAGTTGGGTGTATGTGGGTGGGATATTGTACCACGGGCTGCTCCAGTTGCTGGGTGCCAAGGGAGCGGATATTGCTGGGAAGGGGGGGAGAAAAGATTGGTCTGATGGAGAATAAAACAAATCTTTGCCTAGCTCCAGGAAGAACAACATTTCAACAAGTGGACCGACAGGAAAGACAGGTGTAATAAAGAGGAAGGGCCAGACATGGTAGCTGGGCATGTGTGATGGGCGTCGGCCATAGTACGGGTTGCATGGGTGATGGGTTGCCGTCTAGAGTAGCATGTCAACGAGGATGTGTCTGTGGACGGGCACGTACCGCCGCCGCCGCCGCACAGCACAAGGCGACCAGGGGGGGTGGGCGTCGCAGTCCACGTAGGGTACGTACCGCTTCACGGTGTCTGACTTGACTTTTTGATGGCTACGTTGTAAGGGTGGGCGGCGTCATACGGCCGGGGGCAGGGGTGCCATCGTCACCAGGTGAAGGCTTCAGTCGGTAGGCCCGCCACGATGACCACTCGCATCGGGCAGGCTTGGCTCTCGACGTGCTGCCGGGGCATGGGACGGACTGGTGATAGCGCTGGGTCGGTGGGTTGCCCGCTCTCCATCTCTCTCTCGCTCTCTCTGTGTCCCTGAGTGCGCTGGCTGGCTGAGGGGTGGGTAACCCGCTCACTCGCCAACAATAAATGACACTACGTTATGTACGAATCGTGGCTGCGGTGCGGGTA
Organism: Verticillium alfalfae VaMs.102; assembly: GCF_000150825.1. NCBI lineage: Eukaryota > Fungi > Ascomycota > Sordariomycetes > Glomerellales > Plectosphaerellaceae > Verticillium > Verticillium alfalfae. Next base: position 2,448,698 of record NW_003315035.1, read on the forward strand.
CGGACGACTGGGTGCATGTGCCGCTTGGGAATCGCCCACCGGTCGCAGAGCCATTTTCCCACGACGGCTCGGACGGGGTTGCAAGGCTATCGCCAGGTAGCGTCGTACCCGCTCCTCCTAAAGATGGGTGGATGATCAAGGGTTGAGGAAATGTGGGAAGGAAAAAGAACATGGATGGAATGTCTCGTGTGGAAAAGAACCCGCTCGGCCCAGGCGCTCACACCCTGCAGCAACATCAAGAGTCTGGAGACAGGTGGGGAGCATCAGGTGCGGTACTCTGCTGAAAGTACAGGTCAGCCAATCCCTGTTGGGTTGTGCAACTGCGACGTGACGGTAAAGGGGACGCGTTGGACAAAGTCAAGGGAGCCCCCCATTCTTTGGGTATGTTACGGAGGGCGTAAACCTATCGCATTGAATCGAGGGTCGATCAGCGCTGACGAATCGCCTGTCACCCTGTGCCTGTGGACTGGGGGCATCCCTCTCAGACTGCCAGCGGGAGGAGATCGAGGAGGGGTGCACGAAGAAGACGCTTAGACCACTAAAACCCTGGATATGGAGCCAACGTGCTTGGAACGACGGGGACGGGCGGTGGGCAAGGGGATGTGCGTCTTCGCCTGAGAACCAATTTACGGTTTCTGCCAAAGTGCCTGATGGGGTGCCACCAAACAGCCAGTACTGCTGAGTGGATGGATGGGTGGACTCTGTAGGTGAAGACCCAAGATGGCTGCCAATCTCATCTGGCGCGTAGCCTGCTCCGAGACAGTTCTACCTGGTAAGGAGTGACGATTTCATCAGACTGGCCCGAGGCATGGCCTTTCGCCCGTGTTGAATCCCTTCCCCTCTCACACCCGCAATGCTCCAGTGCACCATCGATCTGCACATGCTATCAAGTAGGCACACAGTACTGTCCAGCTCAACCGCCCGTTTACATCTGTTCTGGCTTAAATATCTTGCCCAATAAAAAGTCCCGCGTGTGCGTCTTCGGAGACAGAGAAGGACGAGAGCTTTTCCGCATAGGATGAAGCTGCAGGACGAGAGGCCTCGTTGATGAGGAATCAGGCCGAAGGAGTGTTTCTGTCAAGCCTGTGACCCGCGTCTGCCCCCTCCCTCCAGGTCCAGGGATGGGTGGTATGAAAGGAAAGGGGGCCGCAAAACAGGCCGTCGGCTTCTGAGTAGGGGACAAGGTATGATCAGGGCGTCGAACGGCGCCTCGAAGGGGGGTTGAGAAACTACAGATCGCGGACCTGCCTGCGACTCTGTGGATGTCTGATGCTTTGTCACAAGAATAGCTCGGCCAGAGCAAGGGTTGCAGGGCGGAGGGCCCCTGTCATGCCCAAGCTGTCGGCATGCGTCATGCCACGCCGTGACATGCTCGGGCTAGATGAACAAGATTCGTTGGACACATCTTCTTCGGATCCAACCATTGCTCGATGC
>NW_003315035.1:2450414-2451613 GCF_000150825.1 Verticillium alfalfae VaMs.102
TTTTCAAAAGCCCACCACCGCCCGGTCCAAGGTAGCGTGGGCGAAGGGTAAACACCCTGGCCCGGGGGGGGGGCCAACTTGGCCCAACTGGGCACGGTGCAATGCGGTGCGGTACGGAGACGGATGCGGGTGTGTGGGCGCTGGATCACTTTAGCTTAGCAGAGTACTTGTATTCTGTACCTACAAGGTGCTTGATTTCGTGGGTGTGGTTTGCTGGCTACGCAGTAAGTGGGATCAGCATGTGTCTGCCAAGCGACCTACCAATCCAGGATTCGACAACAGTGAGTGGTAGTACTAGGTACATTGCACAGATCCTGGACCTTGCTCGGGCACAGCGACCCGCGAATGGCAAGATGCACCACCTGTGAGTGTGAATGCAATACCAAGTATGAAGGGCGGCACAAGGTCTGGGACCCACAACCCACAGCCCACCACAGTTCACGGGTGTGATCTGGCCGTGATCTGGTCTCGAATCCCATCTGGGTTGCGGCCTCCACTCGTTCCCCTTGGTCCTGGTCACCGTGCCGGGCGCCACAGCACGTCGCAGGTAGCGCAAGCTGAATCAAAAGGACGAAGGATGGAATGCCATCATGCCGTGCCGTCGCCGCGGGCATGTCTCGTGATCCGTGTGTGGTGTCCTGGCGCCAATCCGGTCCGGTCTAGCCCAGTCAAATGTTGGTTGCCTTGATCCCATTCATCCTTCGTCGAGGTAAGAAGGGGATGGGCAAGCCAACGAGACTCATGACAAGCCATCTCGCTACTAGTGGAGAGGAGGCAGAGAAAAGCGTGTGTCTAACGCGCTTCGAGTCGTGTCGTGCAGTGTCAGGGGAGAATCCTCGGGCCTCGAGCTACTGTATCTGATAGCGCGGTGCGATTGTTTGCGTATCCTTGCAAGAGCCGGGGGAGGCGAGCTTTTGTCCCAAGTGTCTCGGGGAACTTGGGCAGCTTGGATCAGCCCGTCCAGTGAAGAGAAGGAAAAACAGACGGGGGTCTGACCAGGCACTTACATGGTAGGTACTTGCCTCTGCACCGCTGCTGTGATGAAGGGCCGGAAGAGCAGCTTGTCAGGGTGGAGGAATGTGGACTCCCCGGGAGCCTCCGAGATGGGTTCGCGTCTCGGTGCCATTGAGTACTGGTCATTGGAGCGCTGCTTTCCTTGCCCTCCACACAACATGCGTCGCGGACAAAGTCACGAATGC
>NW_003315035.1:2452171-2453747 GCF_000150825.1 Verticillium alfalfae VaMs.102
GCACCCTGCCCAGGCTGCCCTCTGCAGGGCGTCGGCACCATCGTCACCGTCACCCATGGCACCTCCGTGAAGTCGAATGGTAGCGGGTAAAGCTTGGATGCATCCGCCAGCGCCAGCAAGTCTTGGATGGAGTTGCCTTCCCTGCGCGATCGCCCACACACTACGCCGACCAAGCCACCCTCAACCACTATTGATTCATCATCATTTCTTACACTAGGAGGCAGGTGTGCATGCAATCGGGTAGGATGGTCGGCAGGCAGTAGCGAAGAACAACTGGGGAACAGATGTACCGTGGTGGTACCTGCTGGTTGACACTGACACACCCAGCACTTGGCTGCCTGCTCTCTGGCTGCCTGCTCTCTCTCGCCAAATTTATCCGGACACACGCTTCACAGACGTGCCAGGCCACTGTCAGGGAGAGCCTGCGTTCGAAAGCCATCCCAATTCATACTCCCTAGACGTGTTCCTCCAGCGCCCAATAACCACTCCCCCCCCCTCTCGCCGAGCGGCTTCGTCCCCCGGTGGAAACAAGACATGCCTGCAGCCGACTTTTCGTCTCATCCCGAGCGCCGTCGATACCTGCAGCATGCGGCCTGCCGTCAAGTCACCTGGCACCTTGTTTCTTCGTTCTTGCGACGAAGCCTCGGGCCTTGTCCTTCAGTTGGCGAAACCACGATGACTGGCGCTTACCTACCTGTGTGAGCTACATGTTACAGCCTGCAGCACTTGTTCCCGATGCACCATGTTGGGTTTGGACCACCACCACCCTTCTTTCCTAGGTCTAGAATCAGACGCAGCACACACAGGCGTCACATCGCTTCGGCGCGAGAACAACCTCCAGGTGTCTCGAGCCTCCAGCCTCCAGCCTTGAACCTATTCGAACCTGGTTTCACTTAAACCCCACAACCTCACAAGTCATGCAACGCCCAAACGGAAGCGAGGTTGACACGCCTGTTCGTCATATCGCTCGATTCCGTAGGGCAGCCACGCCGTCTCAACAGCAACAAGAAATGCCGCTACATCTCTGAGTGACACTCGTCAGGAAAGTCTTGAGCGGAGCCGGGCACAGATCCTGGCGCAAAAGAAAACCTCATCCTGTGTGCTGATCAACAACCCAAAGTGTGAGCTGACAACAGCCGTCGCTGTGTCCACCCAAATGCCGGCCCGATGAGGCGGTGTATTTCGTCGCCTGGTTGCACTCCCGAAAACGAATGACCAAGCTTTAGCGCCCGGCGGTCTAAGGGGTGAGGCCGAGCAATTCGCAGATCCACTCTTTGCGCAGAATCAGCAGGTCATTCGCATCATGCCTCGCTCGTCCAGCCTGCTCCACAATGGACTGCCAACCTTGTGCAGCATCAATAGATCGCCAAAACGGCAACGTCACGCCTAGTCTTCGGCCTGTTGGAAGTTGCTTGGTTGACCGGTCCAGGCCTGTTCCGCCTATGCTCTCACTGTTTAGCTGAGCAAGCGGTGCGATTTCCCTCGAACATGCATCAGACCATGGTCGTCTTGAATCATGTTATCTCGAGCACTGATGCCCTGCTTTGACGGCATTATGTTGCGCGCGTCACTATCC
>NW_003315035.1:2453939-2464254 GCF_000150825.1 Verticillium alfalfae VaMs.102
GAAGCCTTAGCCTATCCACAACAGCAACAGTAACCCCCCCCCCCTCCCCAAGCCCTTCAGCACAGCGCATTATGCACCACGAAAAACGCGATACGTTTGCAGATGCGGCGGAGGCTAGCGCCCTCTCAGGCCATGCTCATTCCCTGGATCCGGCCATCCCTTGCCGTCCCGTTACCGATATGGTCATTCCATATCCCCACCCACGCCACCACCCAGTCGGGTGTATACATGGTAAGTCTAACGCACGGTCTAAAGCGACACAAAACTCGGCCGCCACCGTGACTACGGGCTACAACGCCTGACGCGGTTCACGATGACCGACCATTGCTCTTGGTATGGCAATTCGCCCGTTGGACCCCCAGGGGCGACGATCCCGGTCTCAAACGCATTCTCCCCCCATAACCTAGCAAGTATGTGGTGCCGAGCTGAGGATTCGAGATGGCTGACCGGGTCTCTTCGTTCTGATGACAACGCAGCGGCCCAAATAGCAGACGAGACTTGAGACACATTTTCGCCTCGACGGCCGATTGACAAGGCCATCCACTATAGACCAGTCGTCGCTCGTACAAGCATGTCTAGTTGAGGCCTGAACTGATCGCCAAGTGGTATGGTAGCGAGCGGTTCCGAGGGGCGGACGAAAATTTGTGACAAGTGCCTCCACCATCAACGATAGTGGGAGACAGGTGTAAAGCGCTGAGCATTACAGGCCCAGCGGTGTGGCGGGCTTGCTCCTCTGCCGACGGTCCTGTTTTCCCTCCCGAGGGCGTGCCATCGTCGATGCCAGGCAGAAGCATGATTCATTCGTTCACACATAAATCAACTTGAACACTGATCAGCTACTGAGTTAGTGACGTTTTATTGTCATGTTCCGGATGTCGGAGCATGTGGGCCACACCCAAGGGTGGCCTGCGAGCCATCGACTCGTCGTCAAAGCACGGCCGGGGAGGGGAGGAACATGACAAACCTTGCTTGGCTGATGTTCTATCCCACATTAGGGGGGGTACGTGCCTAGGGCCGACACAACCTTGACTTTCACGACGGTCGGTGGGGATGTGACTGGCTCTGGAGCCACTTGGGGCCCAATATGTTTTCGCATCGCCTCATATGCCACCGTCAGCTCGATCTAGGGGCTCCGGTGGCTTTGTTTTCCCACGCTGATGGCTCGGCACCTGGGAACCAATCCACGTACAGTCCAGCTCATCCACAACTCCCGGTCAAGAAAAGGGCCCGATAGTGGACAAGTCCAAACCTGCGTGTCACGATGGAAGACAGGACGATTGTGCGACATGACTTTCTCTTCTCGAGACTTTTCTTGGGCTATGCTGCGATTTATGAGTTCAAGGGCCATTACCACCAACACGGCCGGGTTTGCATTATTGAGAAAACAAGCGTAGGGGTGAATTTCAGTCTCTGACGACGTCCAACGGGTTCGGGCTGAAGGATGATCTACATAACGTCTCGCACGGTCTGGGTTTTGGCCGATCATTGTGCATAGGCCGCCTCTGAGGCTGTCGCAGATGGCGAAGGCCCGATGCGCGAGGGCGGCAGAAGCGGTCTCAAGAATGACGCTCATGGGACCGACTTGTCCAGAAGCCGAGCCACCAGCGACAGCCTTTGGCCTGGTTACACTTCCACTACGGCCAACTCTGAGCATGCCACTTCGACACTTGCACTAGCTGTAGGCGTGCACCACCAGATGCGTGCCTTGAGTGCCAAGCATGCTACCATACGATGTACAAGACTGGAAACGAGCCAGGGTGTATCTTGATGGGAGGACACTCGGAGATGATCATGCGCATGGGCGGCCCCAAGCAGCCAAGTGGAGAGCAACCAGTGAGCGGGTTGGCCTCATTAAGGCGCCCCGAACAGGGGCCAGGGAGAGGATACATATCATTTTGTGCTTGGCCCTGGAGACCCGCTGTCTGACTTGGAGGCCCAGCGAAGCAGGTCGTGAGTAGTAGCCAGACAGACACCAACCCAAACCCCTCCCGGCAAAAGTGTCCGGCCAGCGCATCCACGACGCAACGCAACCGATGCCATGGGTCACACATGTACCATGTATGCACCTGTAATGTCCATCGGCCAAGGGGCTGGCCTGGCCCGATGGAGTAGGGAGTCGAGATGTGCAGCTGTGGTTTCCTGAGCCATAACAGGGTCTTTTCGTCCGCTATACGCTTTACAGTACCTGGCTGGGCAGGGAAGAGACGACCCAAGGCCACCCTGATCCATGCTGATATCGGGCTTTTTTTCTGCCCTTCCCCTCCCCTCCCCATCGCTATAGACTGTGGCATTCTTTTTCCTTCCGGTACGCTTTCAACAAATGGGCGGCAACATAGTGACAAAAAACATGAGAGACCATCCCCATCGTGCAGTGACGACCTGGGCCGCTTCTATCTGACTCGCGAGAAGAGCGGCCTTGCCTGGCTACAACAAAGCTCGGAATTAAACGAGACACAGGCAGCGCGTTCGACCAAGCGGCCCTGGCCTCCAATAGCTTACTAGCTTGGAAATAGCCAGCGCAGTATTTGTCTGACGCCGGCCACTTGCTACCTGACTTGCCTGGGATCGTATGGACTACTGGATACCATTTACGTCCTCGACTTGAACCGTCTGCTCCAGTCCATGCATCATACTTCCCTCATGGCCTTCTTCTAGGTGAACCTCCGATCATAGCCCAAACCAGCAAGCCCTTTCCGCTTGGCAAAGGGGTCTCATCAGTCTGGAATGATCTTCACGGTGCCCTTGTAACTCTCTACGCAGCCAACACCACAACCAGGGCAAAGCTGGGCCGCTGGCCAGTCCGCAGGCTTCGTTTGACGCCACCCCCCGTCGCCCATCTCATCTCATAACATCCCTTCTCAAGCCGCCTCCTTCTTACCCCTGGATGGTGAGGGAGGATCGTAAGGTATATTTGCTACTCCGATTTGCCGGTCTCATCTCTTCGATGCCCAGCCAGGCCTGCACATGACCAATGTTGCGAGTGTTCCATCGTCTCCTTGCGCTGTTTGTTTGCCACTCCTCCACAACATGAAGGGGCGCCGTCCTTCGTCCAGGGGGGATGGAGAGGGGCAGAGGGGGAGCAGACCAGCAGCTGTTTCGTGCTATCCCGCGCCGGTCAATTAATCCACATTGACATTCGTCTTTGCGACCCATCCAAACCTAAGCACAGTGGGTTCTGATCTCCCTATTTGGAACCTTTTTGACACGTCCTAGGCGAGGAATATCGCAGCCTCGGCGTTGCATTGTTGGTCTGCCGCCGCGTTAAGGATGGATGAACAGGCACAAACCTGTCGACAGGCAACCTTGTCGCCAGTCTCGCTTCCATCTGGCTTGTCAGCGCGCGCAGTAGGCGTACGCGTGGAGTCTCCTGCATACGAATGAACTGGCCATGGCCAACTTGACCCCCTCTCACTCCACCGCGCTCCTGAGGCGTCTCACGTTCCTTGCGTTCTTCTCAGTCATCGCTGCTCTCTCTTGGGGGGGGGGGGGGGCAGCAACAGCACAGGACACAACTGCCCGTGTGTCGAGCCAACGCACTAATGACTGTCCCCAGGCGGCATGAAACAAGCATAAGCCCAAGCAGCAGCGGCAAATTGCCCAGAATGGGGCTTCAGGCAGCACATGCCGGACGGATGACTTTCTTCTCCTGCCTTGGACGCTCGGGAAGGAGAATCACTCACCGCCTGTTTACCCCCCACGGCAATCCAGCGCCGAAGCACCTGCAAACGACAGACTCGCCCACTTTGTACGACGTGCGTCACCCTCAACAACCCGCATGGCGATCCTGCTGTTCCCCTCAAGCCTCCTTGTTATTCTGCACGCAAGCAAGCCATCGGCCGCGCGCTCCCTTCATCATTGACGTGCATGGTCCTCTAGACTCGGTGAATGTGCCGCCTTCTCAAAGTCTCGACCCTTTCGGCCTTGCATCATCTGGCCAGATCGGGAATCTTGGCTGCCCGACAAGAGCACCCGCTCACCTTGCACTATTTGGATGGAGCTGATGCTTGCTGTTGGCTAGTGCATCAGTGGCGAGTTCATCGAATCCCTCTCGCTGCACTTTGAGGGTGGCCGTGTCCACCGCGAATCCCAGCACAGCCTCCCTGTTCAGCCAGACGCACCGATGAGCCAGGCCATACAGGACGCATGCGATGAAGGTGTCTCCAGCACCAACAGTACTGTTTTGATCATGAGCCATTTGTTGAAATCAGACGGGGAGAACAAGGCACTGGTCGACCTACTCGACGACGTCTCCATTGGGCACTCGCGCCGGATGATGGACACAAGTATCTTCACCCAGGCCCAGAGAGGCCGCCCCGGCTGCGCCCCAGGTGCAGAAGGCTAAGAACCTAGGTCGTCGGTCAGTCGAGGATGGATTTCATGTATCGCCCTCAGACAATCCGCGGGGGGCCTTCTTCATCTGCGACTTACGCACGAGCCGGCCTCTCCCCGAGCAAGCACGCCTCAGACGATGTGTATCCGCAATCCTAGGCAGCACCGCAGGTCTCAGCAATCAAGCTCACACACATACTCAGCGTGTCTCTCTCTCTCTTTTGCTTGGCCGTGCCGCAGAAGCAACGTTTGATGCAACTCACCTCAGCCCAGCTTTTGGAAAAGAAGGCCACGTCTGCTTCGGCCGCCAGGGCGCGCAAGCCCTCGCGGCCCGGCTTCTCGACCTCGACGCTGATCTGGACAGACTCGCCGAGTTCTTGCCGCAGCACGCGCATGCACGCGAGGGTCGTTGCCGGTTCGCGTCCCTCGAAATGCCACCACCAGCGGCCCGCGTTTCGCCCCGTGCTAGCGTGCCCCCGTTCGCCCGCAGCGCGCCCGGTCATGGCCCCGACGATGGCCGTGAACTCGCGGACCGTCATGTCCGGCAGCGTATTGCTGTTGACGATGGTGCGACTGCCAGTCGCGGCGCTGCGGAGCACGTAGCAGCTCGCGGGCGTCATGTGTCCCGCGCGGAACAGACAGTGGTCAAAGTCGACGGGAGGCGACGGACCCCGGCCGAACGACGCGAGGATCTGCTCCGTCGCGGGGCTGTCGCGCTGCGGCAGCGGCGAGACGAGGTGCAGCTGTGTCTCGATCGCCGGCGGACTGGCGAGAGCGCCCTCGGCCGCGAGGAACTGCTGCAGCACCTGGAGGGAGTTGGGACAGTTGCCACCGCGACGAACCTGCTGCTCCGTGGCGCGCAGTTTCTCGTCTTCCTGCGGGTATCGGGGCACGCTGTCAGACGTGCGGTCAGCGATGCATCGGCCGCCAGAGGGGAGGACGAGGTTCCTTGCCTGAGAATCGTGTCAAGGTAGCAGGCCCCGACGAGGACAATGTGCTGTGTCGCTTGATGCGGTGTCATTGTGGAGGGTTGGCGGCCCTTGGATGCTGCTCGTGATGGGGTTGTGCGGACCGAGAGCGACCAGTTCTTGTCGGGTGAGTGTGTCCTACGTCTCCGATGGGGGTGGACTCGTGATAGCCGTCTGCGGCTCCTGCGCTACGCGGCTTGCTGCAGATGACCGACTACGTCTTCTGGTCGTTGCGCGGTGATGCTGCCGTTCTGCTTGGTGGTGGTGATCATGATGAAGATGATGTCCAGAGTCCTGACTTTATTCGCGTCTGCCGCACAATGGCTGGGTACTTGATCTTCGATTCGCCTATCGGGTGGAGACCCATTCGACCATGTCCCAATGTAAGCGACACGTCTTGTGGCTCACATCCCGTCCACGGAGGCGGCGTTCGGGTATGTTATCGCTGGCCTAACTGGAGTCGCAAGATGATGACGAGAAACCCCCGTGCACCATGCCGTCGTTGAATCGTTCAATAGTGTGGCAACGCGTAGTTCAACTTTGCCATTAGGATTTTCGCCCAAGACGGGGACTGTGCATTTCCCTACTATGTATACCCCAGGTATAACCCTTCAACTCCAAGACCTCAAGAGGGGCAAAATGCAGTCATGTGCTTTGCACTTGAAGAGGCTCGAACAGCCCTCCAAGTATGCCAAACTACCAGTACGCAACAGATGCACTGCTATCAGTGGGCCACCCCCAAGAGTGCAACCCTCAGCCTCGATCTCCCATCATGCCTCGTCCTCCTGCCTCACATACACGGAGAGCCTGTTGCCGTTGCCGCAGAATTCGTCGTCCGCCCCCGCGCAGAGCATGCTGCACTGCTCCTCGGCCGCCTCGGCGGCCCCGGCGTGCAGCTCGTCGCCGCAGAAGCACTCGCGCCCGTACTCGGTGCCGAACATGGCGAACCCCTCACAAAACGCAGCGCACGACTCATTCGTCATGTCGTCCGCCGCGCGCTCCTTGCCCGACAGCGCGCGGGCCCCCGTCGGTTCGGTGCGGCACCCAAACCAGACAAAGTCGCCCGCAAATGCAGGCTGGCGGGGCTCGCGAGGCGGCGTCGAGGCGCGTGCCGGGTCCTCGTAGAGGGTGAGGCGGTTGGGTCCGCCCGCAGTGCGTGAGCGGGTCGCCGGCGCACGGCATGGCGCAGTCATCGAGGGGCGCGACGGAGGAGGAGGCATGGAGAGAATTACCGCAGTAGCACTCGGCCGCGTACTCTGTGCCGAAGTAGCGGTAACCCGTACAGAACGCAGCGCAGTCGGCCAGGGTCATCGAGTTGGACGTCGTCGACTTTGCCGACAGGGCACGCGGGACAGACGTCGCTTCTGTCTGGCAGCCGACGAGTGTGAAGGGCGAAACTGTCGGAACGGGCGCAGGGCCGGTGGGTGATGGAGTATTCGATGAAGACGCGCTGGGTGATGATACGGCCCTGCCGCTGCTAGAGGGGAGCGAGCTCGGGGGCGCTGCCGAAGACGTGGCCTCGCTCAGGCTGACGCTGGACTCGGCGCCGCCCGTCGTGGCGGCGGTTGAACTTGCGAGCGGTGCTGACGATGCGGCACTTGCCCGGTACAGCTCGAGACGGTTCCCGTCGCCGCAGAACTGAAGAGGGTCCCCTGCACACCTCATGTTGCACTCGTCTACGGGCGCGGGACTGCTCAACGAGTTAAGAGCATTGCCACACCAGCCTGAGAGGTTAGTATTCTTGATCGGTCAAAAGCAAGACGTGGATCCGGCGACGGTGGGCAAAGGGAACCAACTCACATTCTCTGCCATATTCCGTGCCGAAGTAGGTGAATGCGGAGCAGAAAGCAGCACACTTGTCCAGTGTCATATCATCTCCTGCTGTCGTGGCGCCACTCAGAGCCCTGGCGCCCGTATTGTCTGTCTGACATCCCACACGCACGAATCCGCGTACACTCGGCACACGCGTCGGCTCAGGGGCGGCGGTTGTACTCGTGCTTGTCTTTGTGGCTGTTGTCCGGTAAAGCTCGATCCTGTTGCCGCCTCCGCAGTATTGCGTCCCATCGCCGGAGCAAGGCATGCCGCAGTCCGCAAGTGGTGCCGCGGCGCTCCCAGAGTGAAGGGCGTCGCCGCAGTAGCACTCGCGGCCGTATTCAGTACCCCAGTAATTGAAGCCTGTGCAGTTGGATAAGCAGGACTCGAGAGTCATGCCGTCATAGGCGAAGGAGGCGCCAGTCAGGGCGCGGGCGGCAGGAGGCTCGGACCAGCAGGAGACAAGGGTATAAGGGCCCATCGTTTGGCGGCGGTATATCGAAGGCGTGGGCGAGGATATTGTCGTCATGGTGGTAGAGGTGGCCGAAGGCACGACGGAGGTAATGGCTGGTGTGCTGCAGACGTTACTGACAGGCCGAGACTGACATGTCCCGCCGAGAATATTAGCCTTCTTGAAGGCATCGACGCGGTCGCCGCTGAGAATGTCAAAAGTAGCCTCAACGCTCCGGCCGCCAGGTATGGTGGTCGATACCGAAAATAGTGTATAGGGGCCGATGCAAGGGCCGCGGGTCAGGTCGAGCGTCAGGGTATTGAGGGCAGGTACGACGCTGCCGGGTCTGGGTTGTCTGTAAGATATGATGGCGCGGACGGGCAGTTCAGCGCGGTCGTTGCGGACTGCGGCTGTGAGAGTTGTCACGCCGGACGATTGCAGAAGGCAGCTCTGATAGCGTTGCAGAAAGACGGCGTCCTGGATGGGATACGAGGCGCCATTGTTGTCGTAGACTGTGTTTGTGCCATCGGTGCGGCGGACTGTGACGGTGAAAGACGAGATGCCACTAGCGAGCGGTACATTGCGGGCGATGGGAAACCACGCGAACGAGTCGTCGAGGCCGCGGCCGACGCCTTGGACAGTGAGAGGAAATGAGCAGCCGCTTGATCCGCAGTCGTTGCCGCCGTTGCGTGCCTTGTAATCGATGGTCAGACCTGCAATAGAGGTAAGTGGCACATTGGTGGTGCGGATGCGGATGAACCCTGTCAGCTCGATGACGGTGCCTTGCGTAGAGAGCGTCAGCTGCAGGCCGACGGGCTTGACCTGGTACGGCTCCAGAGGTGCCGTTAGAGTGACGCTGGGAGGCACGACGTCGATCATCTTTTGCAGCACCGTCTTGCAGACGTCGTTGAAGGCGGCAGCCGAGGCCATGGCCTGCATGGTGACATTGCGATCCGAGTTGTACACCTTGAAGTCGGAGTGCTTGTTGAGGCCGACGGCGCGGCCCACGACGAGCGGATTCTGGGTCGTGCCATCGAGGTACTCGGTGACGATCTTGTTGTCAAAGATGGCGACGCTCGAGTCCAGGGGGATCTGCCCGTTCGTTGCGGTGCCCGCCGGAATGATATCTGGAAACTCGGCCGAGTGCACGCCGCCAATGGTATGGCCACACGCGGTCACCTGAATCATCTCTTGTGGCGAGAAGCCCATGCGGTCAAACTGCGTCCGGAAGATACTGATGGCGTTCTGCGGTTGTGGTACGCCCACGGGCCCGGCGGTCGTGGCATCTCTCCTGCCGGCGCGGAAGGGAACGGCGGGGGCGCGCACGCTCTTACGGATATGTAGACCGCCGAGGGCAATGAGGTCGGCCATGGAACTCTTCTTGGTCATGTAGGGGCTCATGAAGGTGAGGGTCGTGCCGAACCCGGGACCAGTGTTCTCGCCGTTGTTGAGCTCGTACTGGAGGGAAGCGTCGATACCGCCAGTACCGCGGGCCGTGTTGGCGGTGGCCATGTCATGAAAAGCGGTGCGGAGCCACTCGGCAGCGTTGTGACGGCCGGGGCCGGATGCCTGGTTGGTGCAGGGGGAGACGGAATCAGCAAACTTGCGGGAGCGAGTGCTCGTCGTCTGGAACATAATCTCTTCGAGCTCATCCGTATCAGCGGGCCAAGTCGGGTCCGCAGTGGTGAGGCCGAGAAGAGCCACCAACAGGACTGCTTGGAGCTTCATCGTGACTCCTTTGACAAACTCGCGCCCTCGGTGGTGCAAGATGGGCGAGTTAGGCGTGGAACAAGCAAAGATCCTGAACGAACGAGGCGGATGACAAAAGCAAAACAGAAGGCCAACTATTCACAACAAGGAGAGCGGCAGATCCGACCGACAGCCCACTGGGAGCAGAGGAAAGGGAAGAAGGGAGGGCGAGGGGAAAGATGATGGCGGGCAGGAAAAAGATGCATAATGATAGACGTTATGCAAGACGAAAGGCACAGCTACAGCCCGTCGTGTCACCTCCAACTCTACAGAGCCAAGCCGATAGCAGGTCAGCCAACATACGGAAGCGGTCATGGCACTGCACTCATGCCGCGTCCCAAGAAGCCGGCTGAGGCCGGGCTCGAAGCGCAATGACAGCGAAAGGGCTGGCTACCATATCGGAAAGCAATAAAAGAGTGGTGGTCGATGGGAAAGCTTGGCTTCGTATTTCTGGACGTGGAGCACAGTATGCTATCGCACGCTAGCGCTGCTGCCGTGACGGGGTGGGGGGCTAGAAAGGCACAGAGGCGTGGTAAGGCGTCGGACGACTGCCAGCTCATTGGAGAGGCACGGTTGGGCTGGGTGGCAGCCGCAGGTGGGATGCTCAGGGTTCAGCCCACGTCCTTAGCGAAGGGGGAATAGCAGCGACAAGAGGAGCCTGAACGGGACAGACAAGTCAATAGGTATTGGCCTGCGTTGGCGATATTGGGCGGCTCACAGGCTGGGCGGTGCTGCGGTGTGGCGGCGTGTGGGCTTCGGCGTGGTGCTGATGACTGCTTGTTGCATGATTAGACGAACAGACTATTGACCACGGCTGACGGGGTTGCGAGTGATGGCGGTGGCCTAGAGAGATAAGTAGCGCTCGGCAGAGGCGCAAGATCTTCAGGGACTTGGTAGGCGGCCAACCAGAATCGATTCGACACCTCAGTCTAGGCGTCTCTCCTGAGGAGGAAGATGAACGATACGAACTGGTAGATGGTTCAACGTTCGATATGGGTGGAATTCC
>NW_003315035.1:2464362-2466181 GCF_000150825.1 Verticillium alfalfae VaMs.102
TGCTGCGGCTCGGGCCTGTGAATCTCTGGGGCTCTTGCTGTCAGTCTGAAACGATTGACGGGCGTGGTGTCGTGGCATGCTGTCGAGCCATGCTGTCAAGGTTGGGGAAGCGTGTCACCGACAGAAGATGGAATGGAACGATAACATGTTCAGCAGTGGTGCGGCCCTGGTGATTGATGCCAGTGCGGCAAAAACAACCCGAAGACAACAGAAGGCTGCCCTGTCATGCCTGCAGGGTACATGCCGTTGGTGCATCTCCTCGAGCTGCCGCGTTGACACGAAGACCTCGGCGTGGCTCTCTGGGCGCACGCGGAGCTCGTTAGGGCTGTCGTGATCTGAACTCAGCCTGGACAATGGTTGTACGATGGCATGGCAGAAGGCTGAGGCGAAATAGGCTTCTAGTTCGCCATCAGGCTGCGATGCTTCGGTGTGGCCATATCACTGCCGACGAGAGCTCCTTTGGCAGTTGCTTGGACCCTTTTTCTTGACCCGCCAAGGCATCGCCTCCTGCAGATGATGTGTCGTCCAGATAGCAGGAATACGAGGCAAGATGCCGACAGAGCCGTGTGCTGGATTGTGAGCAGCAATGTGATGAGTCTCGGGGGAGGACAGTGGCCAGGCGGGGAGGGCAAGGCATAGGAAATGGTGAAGGCAAGGAAGGGGGTCAGTCAGTCGTTCGAACGCTCTCATTCGTTGGTTGCAAGAGGGAAGATACGCGGAAGGGCCGAGTCCGTCTTCCGATGCTGACATGGGCGCTGCGTCTACGTTCCTCCCTTGCCTAGGTACCAGGTAGGTAGATGCCTACCTTGCCTACCTTACCTACCTAGGTAGATGCCTACCTTGCTACTTAGGTAGATACCTACCTAGACACCTACCTAGACACCTACCTAGATACTTACCAAGGTAGGTCCCTGATGACGAAGGCAGGCTCAGTGGCTTACAGCTTCCCAACAGCAACCCAAGTCGCCAGAGGTTGCTCTCCTCCACGTCCCGAACCCAGCGAGTCTCGTAGGGCCACTATTCCAAGTTGCCGAGTGCAATCAGCTCAACCGTCGTTCACAGGCACGTCATCAAGATTCCACGACGCACTCACACGACCTCATATCCCGACCGAAGCAAGATGAACGGGCTGCTCTCTTGGTGCCAACCAGCTGTTTGCAGACAGATTCAACGCTACGCTTGGCTACGCGGGAAGACTAGTTGCCGAGCAGACGGTGTGGAAGCTTTTCTCCCGAACCTCATCAAAGCTCTTCGCTTACTCAGTGGCCGCCGAGAAGAGAGTTTGGGCTTGAGGTCATGCCGCCCCTCCAGCGCGACGCTACTCATTCGATGCTACACTGGCGCCAACCCACAATGACCTCAGCACCCGTACCCTAACCCGACTTCCCTCATGAGGTCTTTGGTTCTCGTCTTGGATTTTCGTCGGCTACCACCAGCAAGCTACGACTAGCAGACTCTGAGCAGACACGAGCCGGCTCTGCGTCGGTCTCTCCGACGTGAACCAGGACCCTGGATCATACCCCACGACTGACGACTGACGACTGACGACGGGCGACTCGACCAGGTTTCCATGATGGAGATCGTGACGCCGCCACGGTGCCCGCGCCACATGGCTGTGGCCGTGCTTGCCTCCACCGTCATGGCCCTCCAACCAATTATATAGCAAAACTGCGTCTCGGCAATGACATCAGCGGGGTCGCCAGCCACATGCCGCCTCGTCATCATGCCATCCGCGAACGTCTCATCCACTCGACTCTAGATCATCATGGCGTCTTCTTCCTTATTCAGAGCTCAGATCCCTGACGATGGCTTTGCTCCG
>NW_003315035.1:2466473-2487902 GCF_000150825.1 Verticillium alfalfae VaMs.102
ATATGAAGCAGCCTCCCCCCGTTCCCTGGTTCGAGGTGGAGCGATCGGGTCATGATCTGAATCTGTCGAAACAACCACTTGTGACAGTATTGCTAGCAAGAGACCTGCCTGTGCGCGACTCAACTTGGCTGCTGACCACTTCGATCTCCTCACGCCCTTACACACACACATCACATCTTTCACAACACCACCACCACAACAGGTCATCGTAACAATGGCGAAAGGTGTTGCCCTCAAGTTCCTGCAGTGGTTCATCCGGGGCGTCCAGTTCGGCTGCGCCGCCATTGTCCTCGGCATCTTCTCCTATTTCCTAGCCACCCTCTCCAACCACAACATTCACATTGCGACCTATGTGCGCGCCGTGACGGGCATCTCGGGCGCCGCTGTGCTCTACACCATCCTCGGCCTCGTCCTGCTCTGCTGCCTCGCCGGTCGCATCTTCACCTCGGCCATCGCCATCCTCCTCGATCTCGCCTTTGCCGGCGCCTTCATCTACGTCGCCTATGCCAACCGTCACGGCGCCTCCTCCTGCAACGGCTACGTCGATACCCCCTACGGCCGCGGCCGCTCCGCCGCCGACGTCCAGGGCACCGACGGCTTCACGAACCTGCCCTCCTTCCGCCAGGCCTGCCGCCTGCAGAGCGCCTGCTTCGCCGTCTCCATCATCGCCATCGTCTTCTTCCTGCTCTCCATCCTCGTCGAGGTCTTCCTCGTCCGCCACCACAAGAAGGAGAAGCGCTTCGGCCCCGGCCCCCGACAACAACTACACCTCGGGCTCCGGCGGCAAGAAGACCCGCGGCTCCGGCGGCGGCCTCTTCGGCTGGCGTAGCAAGCGCAAGGCCCACGGCGCCGGCGCCTTTGACAACGACAAACACCCTCCCCGCCCACACCTCCCCCGACCAGGTCCGCAACAGCTACAACACCGAGGCCACGGCCGTCGCTCCGGGTCAGGACGCTCACCCTTACTCGCACCCCAAGACGGAGGTGGGCTACGGCTACACCAACGGCACCGGAAACGGCATCGCCAACGACCACGTCGTCCCGCCCGGCACGGCCTATGGCGTCTCCAACGAGACCCACACCCACGACGCCGCTTACGCACAGCCCCTGCCCCAGCAGACGGCGGGCGTTCACACCGGTCAGACGAACCCGTACCGCTACGAGGACGGCACCTTTGACCGTCGCTGAACGGCTTCACATGTATGGAAAACATAGGCGTGATCAAGTCATCACAGGCTGGTCAGCGACCAAAAGAACCCCCGTCTTGTAAACATAGCCGCCTCAGCAACTTAATGTCTAATCATTTCGCTTGATCATGAAGATGATATCCCTCGCTGTGAAGTAGTCATGATGCATCTATCATATCATGTAGTGATTCGGTCATCGCAGTTCCCTTGCAGTATACCGCAGATGGTCAACCTTGCCATCAACGCGGCAGCGGAGACTTCTGCTAGTAACTTCCCGTTTGTACTGCTACGATATTAGCGCAGCTCCAGGTATGTTTGGTATAAAGAGAAAAAAAAGGGAAAAAAAAAGAAAAGGATCACTCACTGTTGACCATCTCGTCTCCCCCTGCGTCGTGCCAGTTCATACCCAGCTTCTCCAACTCGCGCATGAAGAAACTCTGCTTCTCGCGATACGCCGACCGCAGGTCACCGGCTACCTGCTCGGGGTACTTGCGCATGTTGAACCAGTGCGTCAGGCTGCGTATCGCCTGCTCCAGCGGCAGCGCCGAATCCACCTCGGCGTCGACGTCGCTGCCCGCGAGCCACTCGTCGCGCAGCTCCGGCCGGACGTGCAGATATACAGCCGTGATGACGCGCATGTTGCTCTGGCGCCACTTACGGCCGCAGTAGGGCACCTGGTTCTTGAAAAGCTTGAGCGTGTACAGGCGCAGCTCCTGCTGCGGAACCTTGAGCGATTTGCGTAGTATGTTCGACGACTTGTACTGCACGAGCAGCAGGTTGCGGTGCGCCTTGCGTTTACAGATCTTCTGCATGATGCGGAGGTAGTTGATGAGCGAGAGGAAGTTCCGCCTTGAAAAGTCCGTGATTGGCTCCATCGGTAAGGGATTGACTGGGTAGCCGAGCTCGTCGACTTCGGGTCGCGCCGAGGTTTGACCTTCCGGCGGCTCGTGTTCCTCCTCGCTCGTCTCAGGAATGGCAACCGCCGAAGGCGATCGTTGCCTGCGAATAGGCGGAGGTGCCGCATCGTCCTCGCTCTCGATCAATTCATCTTCATCCTCTGGAGCCGGCACAGCTGGAGGCTCATCTCGGGCTCCCAAGCTGGACCTCAAGTTGCAGAAGTGGAAGAAACTAACAAGTCAGACTCGTTCATCTGTCAACATGGCGCAGACACATACCTGTTTTCTATCCGATCCGTTTTGCTGTCGACAGCCTGCTGTATATCCTGGTGCGCGAAGAGCTTCAGGACCAGGGGAAGGTAGTTGTGATCCAATAAGAGCTGTGTGAGGTATTCGAACTTGAGGACATCTGTGAATGTGAGCTGGTGGTGACCAGATGAGCAAAGAAAAACAAGAAAGCTTACGTGACAGCTTCAGCCATTTTAGGAGCAGCAAGAGCGTTCCGGTGGCCGCTTTTGTCGGGATCTCTCTCGACCGCGTCGCATCGACCTCCTCCGGAGACATCTCTGGAGGTTCTGGCGCCCCAGCCCCTGGTGCCGAAGGCTCCTGCTGTTGCCGCGCTTGCCCCGGACCGCCATTAACGCCGGCATTCGCGCCCCTCCCAGCCATGCTCGGATGCTGTTGGGCTGGCCCCGGCTGGGACAGAGCTGAGACATTCATGAAGATGGGCCGCAGAAGAACAATGACTAGTGATTGTAGATGAGGAAGCATTTCTTGCTGTACAAAGGTTAGCTCAAGACCAAAGCGCCACGGGGTAGAAAACCAGCTTCGCTCACGTAAAAACTCTCAACGGCCAAAAGGCGACTCTTCACGTCCTCGTCAATGGTGGAATGAGGACCATAATCGACCAACGGCTCACTCTCAGCCTTGCGCTTACTGCTGACACCTCTCAGCGAAGCAATCAACTCCCTCTCTTCAGGCGTCATGTCGCTGAGGTCAAGCCCAAGGTCTTCCTCGGGGTCAATGTCGGGGTCGAGATCGATACTGTTGACGTCGTCATCGGAATCCCCTTGCCAGCCGCGACCGGTCTGCATAAACCTGACACGCTCATCCCACAGCTGGCGCATGGCCCGACTGAGCCGAACTCGGTCGGAGAAGAGGTTGCCGGCCTCCAGGATGGAGGCCGGAATGTCGCTGCCCTTCCACTTTCGTCCCACCAATGTGTCCTGCAGACCCGCGCCGCCCTTGCCGCCAGCGCTGTTGCTGGTGGTATCCAGGGGCGGGTACATGAAGGGAAAGTTCTGGTTTGTTTGGTAGTTTTGCTTCTTACCACCTTTACCACCAATACTAGGGGACGGTGGAGGTGAAGGAGCCGGGGTGGCAATGTGCACTGGTTGGTTGAGGATGGAAGCACCACCGCTTTGCGTGTTTGGCGCCACGGGGATGATGCCATTCGCAGACGCTCTCGGGGGTTGGTTCGATGGAGGGGGGAGGATCGTGGTGCTCTCGGCCTCGAGGTTTATGGCAGGTGCCGGTGGTAGGTAGGCGGGGTATTTAGAGGTGAGCTCTTGACGGAACGTGTGGTAGTCCAGGGGCGATGCTGAGATGATGGCGGCAGACTTTTCGTCCTTGTCTGTCTCGCTGACGGCCCTCTTGGCAGCAACGATCTCATCAATGCCGCCAAAGACCAGGAGGATAGACTTCCAGAGAAGGAGGAGGATCTGGTTCAACGGGAGCGTGTTTGTCTCGTCCCATCGCACTTTTGATGTCGCGAGTGACATGAAATTGACCAAGCCGGGGTTCAGGGCAACTGCCATACATGTCAATTTCTGGCGCGAGATGCCGTAACATTCTCACGGGGGCACACATACGTAGTGCTGAGCGCGTCGCCTCTAGTGAGCTTGGGTCGCTCAACGTCTCTTGGATGGCGATGTAGAGCACAGTCATGAGGTTGAGGAGCTCGTCCTGGGCGTCTTGGGCACTTCCCGGCTGGGGGAAGCCCTGGTCCTCAGACCTACGAAGAACTGGTCAGCGGGATGGGCTCTCTCCGGGCCATGGGAGCTGGCGGTACGAACCAGAAGGCCTCGAAACAGTCTTGGATGGACTGCCAAACTATGCGCAGCCCGTCAAGTGACGTCAGGAAAACGGTCTGTGACTTGATGGCATCAAGCTGTGAGGGGCTCGCAGCAGACTTGAGACCGTGTGTGCGACGTGTTGGGACGGCCGTGTCGACCCAGCGTCCAAGCGAGAGGTACAACAGCACGCGGGCGGCGTCCAAGCGATCGGCCTGTTCCGAAGCCTGTAGGCTGTCAAGCGCTTCGCGAAGAAAGTCGGTCCTCGCGTCGTCATCCACGTCGGTCCACGATGCCATGTCGTAGTGCGACTGCCATTGCGACTCGAAGGCGCTCTGCACAGCATTCAGGCGCACCCACTGCCAGAATTGATAACTGAACCATTCGTCAATCTCCTCCTCGTGTGGTCCTGCATCTTCGTAGGCAAAGTCGTACGCAACAGGTTCGGCCTTGTTGAACTCGGCCACGATCTTCCTAAGCTGCATGAGAGACAGCGAGTCGGTCGGCGGCTGGGAGGCATTGGAGACTGGAGGCATCGGTACAGGAGGCGCCGGTGCTGTCGGTGCCTCGGGTGGGATGGATGAGTTTCTGACGAGGCCGGGGCGAGACGAGGAGACGGGCGGTGGTGGCGGAGGGGGCAGGAGGTTGTACTGCTCGGGTGTGGTATCGGAAGGTTGTTCGCTTGGATTCGCGGCTTCGGCTTTGGGCTCGCTGGAGCTAGTCTCGCTATCCTCCTTAGGCGGCCTCGAGGGCCATAGAGAATTCATGTTGACGGGCTTGCTGAAAGGTTTCGCGCGTCGCTGTTGGTGGCGCTCGATTGCGCCTGGTCGGCAGGTCGAGGATTGGCGGTGGGTGCTACTCGCAGAAAAGCGAACGACGAAAAAGACTGCTGTAGGAGGGAGACGTTGGATAGCATTCTTCGTGGATTCGAGGGTCGGAATGAAATGGGAGGCAGCGCAGCCTTCTCTAGAAACCTCTCTTTGGTGGCCTGGCGGGCAATCGGCACTTCAGACGGGAGGTACAGTTGAGGTTCGTGAAGGGCCCCTTGCCTCCCCGTCTTGATCTTCTTGGTGGTGGGATGAAGTTGCCAGGGCAAGTACAACTGATAAGGTACCTAGAGCCCAGGCCGATAGCGATTGATTGTGCTGGACCTTCAGAGCTCGAGCCACACACCCCCACCTCGGCACCTGTCAGACCTGGACTTGGCATCCATGTCAGGTTCCCTCCCAACTCTTTAGGACTCGCAGCCATGAGCCGTGCCGTGTCTGAATGAACATCTGGTGGCGGGTTGGGAGCGATGAATAAGCGTTGTTGCGGAATCCCGACACAATCAACGTCACAGTGGCCCCTTCCTCAGAGTCAAAAACGCCGTGAACCGAGACAGACAGCGGCGTCACGTCAGGCATGGCATGGCGGTCTACGGGCTAGCGCGCACCGCCACAGGTACCTATCTCCCTACCTCAGGTACCTACCTCCCTCAGGTACCTCCCTCCTCCAGGTACAGGCATCACTAAGCTCCCTCTACTGTTCAGTGCGGTCCACTGTCCACTCCCTACGCGGAATGCCCCCCCCGGCGCTTGAGGGCACCTGACGCACTGCAGCGCGGCAGCTCACTCAGCGCTTGGTACATCTCTTGGTCCATGTCATTTTCCCCCTTCGTACTCATCCACGCCATGGCTATGAGTGCCTCCCGCCTTGTTGGAAAATACCTCGAAATCCTCTGATCGTTCGGTCTCAGTCTCGAGGGCATTTTCTCTTCTGCGCCCCTTCGTAGCGTTTGCCCCAGTTGACCGAGAGGTTCTCGTACCTTTGCCTCTCTGACCCTCCAAACACTGCTACTGCCCCGCCTACGAGAACGAGCCGAGACAGCCACAGCCAGGATAAGGACAGCTCTAGCACCCGCCCCTCCCCCCCTGCGACATTCGCCCGCAGCGCACACCGGACTCACCGCAGCCAGCTCGACATCATGGGCAGTAAGGGGCAGGAGGACGAGAGGCGCGGCTCGTATGCTCCCGATGATGATGGGCACACCAGTGGCAGCGATGGCGAGTACCAAAAGCCCGTCGAGGTTTGCCCTCCCTTGTCTTCTTCTCATCTCCCGTGGGCCGTGACGCCCACCTTCATCCATGAAGTGAGGAGGGCTATCACCGGACTGTACCCCCGCTGACCATGGACGTCAGGTCACCTTCGACCCCAGCAGCCCGTACCGCCGCAAAAGCTCGCTCGTGTCTGCTGAGGCGCCATTGATGATCCCGGCGAGGCATGTCAGGCGGAACACCGATTGCATGGTTCATCAGTTCCTTCAGGCGCAGAAAGCCCACCACGACCCTCGAGGCCAGCAGGCCGGCCCGGATCACTACCAGGCGCATGGTGCATACGACCGCCCGGGCCAGCAGCCATCCAAAGACCTGTCGGGTGAGAAGGGCCTCGAAGAGAAGGTTGACGTCAAGGGCAGCGAGGCGGATCACAAGAGTCGCGCCCATATCCTGGGGCCCGGCGTTTCGGGCGAGGATGTGGACGGCCAGGCTGACGAGCAGGCGTGGCGCAACGAGATTATCAAGTCCGAGTCCCAAGTCAACATGGCGGGCGCGCAGAAAACACGCGGTCGACGAATCGGTCCACTCCAAGGACGAGCTGCATAGCCGCCTCCTCACGAAGAAGCAGCTGAGCGACATGGCCTGGGGCGTGCGTGAGCTCAGCAGACGACTCAGCAGCATGCGCATCCGGTTCCGCGTCAAGACCATCTTTCTCCTGACCAAGATTCATGATGCAGATCTCATCCCTCGGACTAGGGAGCTGGTCAAGTGGCTTCTGGGTCGTGACCACGAGGTCCGGTACACCGTCTATGTCGAGAACAAGTTCCGAGACAGCAAGAAGTTCAATGCCTCTGGTCTCCTGGACGAGCTGCGGTCGGAATACGTCGAGGCGGGCGAGCTCCGGGTGGATGACAGCGGCGAGTCCATCTCCAAGCGGCTGCGATACTGGGACGACGAAATGTGCCGCACGCGACCGCACACGTTTGACTTCATCATCACCCTCGGCGGTGACGGCACAGTCCTCTATGCGAGCTGGTTGTTCCAGCGTATCGTGCCTCCCATCCTCAGCTTCGCGCTCGGCAGTCTCGGATTCCTCACAAAGTTTGACTTTGAGGACCATCGATCCATCTTAACAAACGCATTCAACAAGGGCGTCACCGTGAGCCTGCGGCTGCGGTTCGAGGGCACCATCATGAGGAGTCAGAAGCGTATCAGCACAAACGACGCGGCCAGCAGCACGAGCTCGCTGGACGACGAGAATGCAGGCAGGGATCTCGTCGAGGAGCTCATCGGCGAGGAGAAGGACAATGAGCACACGCACAAGCCCGACGGCACCTATGAGATTCTGAATGAGATTGTCGTGGACCGCGGCCCCAATCCAAGTGCGTATTGCCTCTTTAACTACCAATTTTTTTTCTTCTTTGGAGATGACGACTGACTGGTGTTCAGCCATGTCGTACACTGAGATCTTTGGCGACGACGAACACTTCACATCAGTGCAAGCCGACGGCATCTGCGTCTCGACGCCCACCGGCTCGACCGCGTACAACCTGGCGGCCGGCGGCTCTCTCTGCCACCCGGAGAACCCCGTCATGCTCGTGACGTCCATCTGCGCCCACACGCTCTCGTTCCGCCCCATCATCCTGCCCGACACGATCGTGCTGCGCGTCGGCGTGCCCTACACGGTGCGCACCAACTCGTGGGCGAGCTTCGACGGCCGCGAGCGCGTCGAGCTGCACCCGGGCGACTACGTCACCATCAGCGCGAGCCGCTACCCCTTTGCCTCGGTGCAGGCGCACGGCCGGCGGAGCGAGGACTGGGTCAACAGCATCAGCGGCAAGCTTGGGTGGAACACGAGGCAGAAGCAAAAGGCGTACAAGCAGTGGAACTAAGGGGGCTGGGAGTTTTTTTTATTTTTCTCTCTTTTTTCAATAGACGAGACACGAGAACGGAAGGCATCTTCCTTGTACAGTAGAGCACACGGATCACCACTGATCACTCTTGTCAGAGCTCGTACGTTAATCACCCGATATGAGCGCCAGAAGCACCATCTACCAGCACATACGACCATACCTACTGGAGAACTCGGGATCCCGTCCGCTCTCCCATAGATAAGCCAGTAAGGGTTGAACTAGTAGTTGGGTGGGTGACCACCAGCGAATCCTCGATGTTGTATGTTTTTGGCGATTTTTGGTTAATTTTTTCGGCTGAGTGAAGCGTGGTGGAGTTGGCGGACGGGGCTGTTGTGGGGATGGAGGCGGGCTGGCAAGCTCGGTGGAGCTGGAACCCTTATTCTGGCTAGGGGTGTTTTTTGCCATTTGCGGGGGAGAAGTACATCGTAGAAGATGGACGTACAAAAGCTGCATTTCCATCATTCATATATGATGACGGCATGGGCCAGTTCAGATCCCTGGCCTGGCCAGTCAGTGCATGCCGCGTCGCTTAAACGCTGTGCCGCGTCCATTGTTTCGCTGCTCCGGATCTGCAAGCGGCCCGGTAGGACGTCTTCAAAGGTGGGAGATGCATCCAGTGTATCGTGGACACCGTAAGAACCAGCAGAATGTATTCTGCCTCTAAAGACGAAACGCATCAGAGAACCGTGGAGAGCTGAGGCCCGCAATGACACGTATTGACAGCATCCAGCACAGACTATGGCTTCACTTCAGGGCGCGACGGGTGACTCGTGCATCTAGATGAGAGGCCCACAGAACCTGAGAGATATTCAAAAACAACGCCAATACATGTCATCATCTAGTATGAAAAAAGTGTGATGTAAACCCCCCTGCCGCTTGATGTACAAAATACTACAACGCCGCTCACAGCGGCGGCAGATCGTCTCGACAAATGGGGCACTTCAACCGGTATCGCATCCAGCTCTCCAGACATGGGCTGTGGAATATGTGCCTGCACGGCGTCACCATGTAATTGCGCCGATTCAGCACGCCCGCCACGCCGCCAGCGGTAGAGTCCGCCTCGGCGGCCTTCATGACGGGTACCTCGAGCGTATCGAAGCAGATGGCGCACTCCGTCTTGGCGCTGCGCGCTCCGGCGACGGCGGCGTCTTTGCCCTGCTCCGCCTGCACCGGCTCGAGCGACGAGAGGAGACCGGCAGGGAAGCTGCCATCCTCGAGCTTGTCCTCTCGCAGGACGGGGTGGTAGTCCCACGCCTCGGGCGCCCAGCCGGCAGGCACGCCGAAACGCGGGCCGAGGATGTCCTGCGCCGCGAGGATCCAGAGCTGAACCCAGAGCCAGGCGCAAAAGACAAAGAAGGCGCGGGGGTCGGGCTCGGCCATGAGAAAGTTATCCTCGCAGAGATAGAAGTATGCAAGGGGTAATAGGCGAAGTATCGACTGGCCGATCATGAAGCGCCAGGAGAGGGCGCGGCGGCAGTTGCGCATGATGTTACGGTGAATCTGGGGCACCCAGAACGAGACGTAAAAAAAGGCGAGAGCATTGCTGAAGAGGGATCGGGTACGAGAGGACCAGGATGTCGATATGATGGAGAGGATGAGGATGAAGGAGATGGTGAGCGCGAAGCGGGCGACAATCATGCTACGAGCCGACGCAGCTTGTATTCGTGGGTTAGCCGCCGTCGCCGCTGTAGCCGTCTCGTTCTCCTCAATCTCAGCGTCAATGTCTTGATCGGAGGGGATGATGATGGGCGGCGAAGGGGCACGCTGCAAAGGGGTTGCCGGTGTGGGCGACGTAGACTCGGGGGCAGGCGTTGCCACGTCTTCGGGCGTGGGGTTCGGCGCCGCGGGCGACTCTTCGCGAGGCAGGGGTGTTGATGAAGGGCGAGGCGTGCTGGGTCGCGGCGAACCTCTTTCGGCCCGCCTCCTTTCCAACGGCTCCTGCACCTTGTGCATCTCCGCGAGGAATGTGCCTCCAATGGCCATGGCGAGGAAGGCCGTGATCAGCAGGGAGAGCGACTCGACAAAGGTGATGGCAGCGTCGAGCGCCCAAATGACGGCACCGCCAAAGACAATACCGTCCAGGACCACCATCATGCTGATCGATGCGTAGCTGATGCGACAGAGCGTCGAAGGGGTCGAGGATTCTTCCATCTGGTCCTTCAAGAGAAACACCTGACCCAAGAAGACAGTGGCGAAAGCCATGACCCAGAAACGTATCTGACCATAGATGACCTCAATTTTCCTGCCGACGAGGTGTTGGCCGTCAATCGAGGCAAAGTCTGGCGGTCCCTTTGACTCTAGAAAGAACGCGCAGTCTGGCGACCACAGGATGGCTGACATTTGCAGTTCGGGAATGCCTCGAACCGGCGCCCCGTTTGGGAAACGGAGCTCTTGCTCGATGTCCCGAATGACATCGGCCATGCTGTTGTAGTCCGGGTCGAAGCCCCTCATGTTGAGGCTCATCTTGTCCGGCGGGTGGACTTGGGCATACAGCACATATTCGCAGTGAGGTTCTGGGTCGAGGGCCTCCTGTTGGGCATTGACGGGGTCTGACGACCAAGGCAGGCTCATGGTGTTGAAAAAGGTTGTCGACTCCTTCCGTACGACATTGGCAAGAGTTTCGTTGAGAAGCCTCTGACTGGACTGGAAATAGTCTGGGCCCATGGCCAGGTGCGGCAGGCCGAAGATGCCGTCAAACTTCTCGCTCGTCGTCGTCAGAAGAATTGTTCCCGTACGAGGCCACTGCACGCCATACATGCGCACCTCCCAGGTGCTACCGGTGCCGTGGACGTCTTCTATTTCGAGCGACGCCTTTGCCGTCCGGACGGTACCGCCGGCCGTGTCGAGAATGTCAGATGGCAGCTCGTAGGACATTTCCCGCACGTTGCGGCCCGTGTCGATCATGTCGAGCACCATTTTGCCCTCGTGGCCGGTGATGTTGCGGGACCACGATGAGTAGACGCCTGGCCAGGCATGTTCCGGCGCCATGGTGGTCAGGTTGTAATCAGCCACACCTCGCTGGACAGAGGCATCCTTGCGAACCCACTGCCCCTTGAGCATACCGGTAGCGTTCTGCCAGACAGCGGCCTCCCGCTCGCCATGCATCAGTCCATCGTGGCCTGCCTTGGGCGGGTTGATCCTGTGGCTCCATCTCTGGCACTGCTGCTGGAACCGCGAGAGGTCTGCCCAGGCCAGGCCATCCCCTTCTCGGAACCCCGTAAAGTTCACGTACGTCGGCGCAAAGTCCTTCGGGCTGTCGCTTTGTGGTGGAGAAAAGTCGCCCCAGGACGACGCATTCAAGTGTTCGAGAGCAGCCTTGTGGCGCTCCACACGGTCGGCCAGGATGGTGCCGAAGGAGAGATACTGGCTGGGGCTCTCGGGACTAAAAAGAATCCACAGAAAGACTATAAAGAGGAAAATGGAGATGAACTGCGGTGGTTGACGTGGCGGCATGTTGGCGGCACGTACTGTCCCTCTCCCCTTGGCGCAGGGGAGGTGGCGCTGGGCATCCGCGAGAAACGATGGAAACAAGGGAAACAAGATCCTCCTGAAGATTCGTGTCGACCCTACCTTGGCATGTGGCGGGGCAGCATGGCGTGAGCGGTAGAACCAAGCGAGTGGGCTGTGGGTGAGGGTGTCACTGGTGGTTGATGAAGTCGTTGAGATGAACTCAAGGCCGGGTTGGCAACCACAGGGGGGAGGGTTGACACACTCTCCCATGGACGCGATGGCAGTGGGTGGGTCGCACGCTAAGGCAAGGCACAGCAGCCTCTGCCGCATTCGCCAACCGTAGATCACCTGGCATGCACCTGCGACTCACCCGCCCTTCGACCACGTCTTGAACCCCCCACCAGCCACCACGCTACACCTGACCTGGTGGTATTGCAAGCACTCATCGTGGTCTGCACATCGTAGCTCATTCGTGTGTGTCGAGGGAATCAATCGAGCCTCTTGATTTATCGACCAGGAAGACAGTCAGCAGCTGATCAATATGTCGTCCAGCAACCCCGACCAGAAGTCTCCCACCCCGCCCCCTACCGTATGCCCCTCTCTGCCCCTCCTGGCCTCGGAACCAGCGCATGTGCACTATAGCAAGGAGCTAACGAGAACCAAGAACACCGAGGGCGGCAACGCTGCAGGTGATGTCAACGCTGCCGTCGACGAGCTCCTCAACACCATTTCCAACAAGTTTGCCGGCATATCGAGTGAGATCTTCGCCAAGAGTGAGCGTCTCCGAGTGCCTATCGAGCCCCAACTCCAGCTGACCCTCTCTAGTGGACGAGATGTCTCGCCGCTTGGATAACCTCGAGACGGCTCTCCTGACAGACAAGGACAAGGACGGAAACTCAAACGCAAAGCCTGCTTAGAGTCGGCCAATCACTACCAACGTACCTTCTTTCGTCGCTCGACTCACGAGGCGAGCGTTGCGCTCAGCTGTACCATGACCCTGAGCTTCAGGCAGACTATCAATGACGTTACGACTGCATGCAGGGCATCAATTCATGTGCGTGTATTCAGGTGCCGGGGCGGCTGGGCCGCGAACATGTCATGCTAAATCAGAACGCTGCGACCCCAGTCTTCCAAAACTACTTGTTCCTGTTTTCCATGTGCAGCGTTGGCTCATTTTGACGTATTTGGTTGGATGCGAGGCTGGCTATTTACAGCTCGTCCTTGGTCTCCTTGACCTTCTCGACGACCTGCTCGACGAACTTCTTCAGAATGTTGGTCTTGCTGGTGAGTTCGTCGCGCTTGGCGGGCGCAAGGCCACCCTTTGTAAGGATGCCGTCGAGGCGAGCCAGCTCCTTCGCGGCCCAGCCCTCGCTGGCGTTGAGCTTGGAGAAGACCTTGACGTAGTACTCGGCGTACTTGTACTGAGCCTGCTCGGCAAGCGACGCAGCCTCCTTCTGCACCTGCGCAGAGGCCTCGGCCAGAGACAGGCCGCCGGTGAACTTGGCGACGATGCTGTCGAGCGCAGCGATGGTGCCAGCCGTGACGTCGAGCCCGCCGCCGACGGTGCGGTGCGTGCCGACCTTCGCGTTGATCCAGTCGACGAACGCCTGCTCGGAGCGCCCGCTGCTGTAAAGCTCCGAGGGGCCGCCGTTCTTCGGGAACCACTTGATGGTGGGGTACGAAGTGACGCCCTCCGCCTGCGCGGTGTTCTTGCTGCCCTCCGAATCAGCGTCGACCTTGGCGATGATGATACCATCCTCGGCGGCGAAGTCGCTAGCGACCTCCTCCCAGACGGGGGCGAGGTTCTTGCAGTCTGCACGCACAGTCATGTTAGCTCTGAGATGTGCTGGGAGGGTGCTACAAACAACGTACGTCCACACCAGGGAGCGGTGAAGGCGACGAGAGCGTCCTTGTCACCGCCAATCGCCTTCTTAAAGTTCGCGTCGGTGAGCAGGGCCACGTTGCTGACGGGCTTCTGGGCCTTCTTGGACTTGACGCCCGTCTTGGTCGTGATGAACTCGCTCAGGCTGTCGAGGTCGCGGCCGCTCTTGTAGTCCTCCGGGGTGTCACTCTTGCCATCGAACCACTTGAGCGTGGGGAAGCCCTGGATGCCGAAGCGCTTGCCGAGCTCCTTCTGAGCATCGGCGTCAACCTTGGCAATCTGCACCTTGTCCTTGGAGTTCTCAAAAGCGAGGGCAAGCTCCTCGTAGACAGGGGCCAGAGTCTTGCAGTGGCCGCACCAGGGAGCGAAGAACTCCACGAGGGTGGGCTTGCCCGACTTGAGCACAACCTTGTCAAAGTTGGAGGGGATCAGGTCGATGACGGCCGACTTGGCAGCCGCCGTGGCGGCCAGAGCGCCGAGAACGAAGCTCTTGAGAAGAACCATGATGGTCAGGGTTCAGAAGAGTAATAATAAATCTATTTAGGGTCTGAAGTTTGGGATAGGACTGCAGGCGAATTGGTGTCCACGCTGCTTTGAAATACAGAAGAAGCCAGCTTTCCCCGAGCGTCATGAAATGCAGTGCTGCTACAGCACATACCCTTGCTGAACGACCGGGCGGGACACCTCTTATCGCTTATCGAATCCAGCAAGCTGCCTTCGAGGTACCTTTGGCCAGAGACGCATGGCCCGTGCAGACAAGCACGTTACTGTCACGTGAGCAAATATCGCTGATAAGCCATTGCGGCTCGCGACTGGACCTCAAAAAGCACAGGCCACCTGCCGCTCGCTTGGGCAGCAGCCCTGCTCCAATGGGCGACCCCCTGCCCGAAAATCGCACGCCCACACGAAATTTCTTGACCAACGCCGAAACGACCCGTTTTCCGCTCAACCTCCAAAGCAGTCACCCTTTTGCGCGTCCACCCCCCCAATCCACGACCAACTCTCTCTCGACTCGTCAACTTTCCCCCGTTCGACAAACCACCGCCAACATGTCTCACGAGTCTGTCTGGAACTCTCGCCCCCGCTCGTACGGCAAGGGCTCGCGCTCTTGGTATGCCTCTGCCCGCAACCCGCCACTTTACACAACCCCCCTCGATCGACATGATGGTCCGCGGAAAACACAAAGAGATGGCCTACGGTCGACCGAGGGAGGAACAATTGCTCAGTGAGGGGACAAATGCTGATGATTTTTGGATGTATAGCCGTGTCTGCAAGCACTCGGCTGGTCTCATCCGCAAGTACGACCTCAACCTGTGCCGTCAGTGCTTCCGTGAGAAGGCCAAGGACATCGGCTTCAACAAGGTATGCAACTACCGAACCGCCCTCACGATGTTGCCACCCACTGCAAATTGCACCAGCGGCACGAGACTTGTCACGAAAAACTAACATGATGAATCCAGTTCCGCTAAATGTTCACGACCCTGGACGAGAGAATGTTACGCAACTAAACGGGGGATCTTGGCACCGAGATGGCCTGGTGGAAAACCGCTCAGAGGAGGGTAGAGGAGGAGGCTTCCCCTCGACCCATGCGGGCACGGAGTTTGCGGTCTCAGCTTTACATGGAAGTGCGGACGGAAGGGCATTCTGCCGAACATTCTCTGAGGATAGACGAATACTACGGCATCTGAAGACAGAAAACGGGCAACCGGTGATGGCGCATGGTGACGAATCCCAACGATACATGATGGCTTGCTGCAATACTGTGCCTCGGGTGCTGGAACCTCACAATCACACGACCAAATCTGCCCCTCCTTTTCGCAATCGCAGCGGGAATACCCGGCTCAGTAAATGTGTCTCCAGTCGGATAATTCCTTTTGTCACAGCATCCTTCCACATGCACACGCAACAATTCACAGATCTCGGCGATTTCAAATTCAATCATCAGAAGCTCGTCTATTAGGCCTCCATCTAAAGTACAGTGCAAGACAGGGGTGAAATAGAGCGGAGAGCTATGCGCCCGGCGACGATATACAGCAGCCTGCCCTCGGGGGACGCCAAGGGGGGTGCCGGGGGGTAGTTGTACATGAGATCATAAAACAAGCCAACACCTTTTTCATCCTTTCTTTTTGTACACCGCATGTCCCTTGATCTCGCGACAGCCGCCTGGAGACAGCTCAAATCTTCACATCCACGCTGGATTGCGTTTTTCTTCCTCGTCTCCTATCCCAACATCCTGCTTATTTCAGGATACGGGTGATGAGACCGGTGGCAACGGTCCTGCCGCCCTCACGGACGTTGAAGCGCTGACCGACCTCGATGGCGCTGGGCGCGTGGAGGTGGGCGACCATCTCGACGTTGTCGCCGGGCATGACAATCTTGTGAGCGGCATCCTCGGTGCCCTCGGGGAAGGTCAGGGCGCAAGACTCGTCAGCGGTACGCAGGAACATCTGGGGCTTGTAGTTCTCGTGGAAACCAGTGTGGCGGCCACCCTCCTCCTTGGTGAGGACGTAAAGAGAGCAGAGGAAGGTCTGGTGGGCCTTGACGGAGCCGGGCACGGCGACGACCATGCCACGCCTGACATCCTCACGGCGGATACCACGGACAAGAAGGCCAGAGTTGTCACCGGCACGGGACTCCTCACAGGACTTCTTGAAGGTCTCAATGTCGGTGACCTTGGTCTTGATGATCTCCTCACCCTTGCCAATGATCTCAACCTCGGAATCCTTCCTCAGGACACCACGCTCGACACGGCCACTGACGACGGTACCACGGCCGGAGATGGAGAAGACATCCTCAACGGACATGAGGAAAGGCTTCTCGAGGTCACGCTGAGGAGTGGGGATCCACTCATCAACAGCCTTC
Organism: Verticillium alfalfae VaMs.102; assembly: GCF_000150825.1. Taxonomy (NCBI): domain Eukaryota; kingdom Fungi; phylum Ascomycota; class Sordariomycetes; order Glomerellales; family Plectosphaerellaceae; genus Verticillium; species Verticillium alfalfae. The sequence continues at coordinate 2,482,772 of NW_003315035.1, forward strand.
ATCAGCTCATCGATCTTGTTGGCACCAATCTCGGGCTTCTGGTTGTTCATGGCCATGAGGGCGGAACCCATAATGACGGGCGTGTCGTCACCCTCGAATCCGTAGGTAGAAAGAAGCTCACGCATCTCCATCTCGACAAGCTCAAGCATCTCAGGGTCATCGATGGCATCGACCTTGTTGACGAAGACAACGATGCGCTGGACACCGACCTGACGGGCAAGCAGCAGGTGCTCACGAGTCTGGGGCATCTGTCCGTCGGAAGCAGCAACAACAATGATGGCACCGTCCATGTTGGCGGCACCCGTGATCATGTTCTTGATGTAATCGGCGTGACCAGGGCAGTCGACGTGGGAGTAGTGGCGGTTTTCAGTGGAGTACTCGATGTGTGCCGTGGAAATGGTGATACCACGCTTCCTCTCCTCGGGGGCCTTGTCGATGGCGCCGTACTCGAGGAAGTTGGCAAGGCCCTTCTCGGCCTGGCGCTTAGTGATGGCAGCGGACAGGGTGGTCTGAGAAGGTTGGGCATATTAGCGGCGTCGCGGGATGAGCATCAGGTGCCGGATTGGATGCTTACCTTTCCATGATCGACGTGGCCAATGGTACCAATGTTGACGTGCGGCTTGTCACGGGCGTAGACGGCGTATGTGCGGAAGAAGGGGGACGCGCCCTGCTTCTTGAAGGCGGCGGCCAAGGGGTTGGCGTAGCCGGTGCGCAGCGAAGCCCGCGTCGTGCGCAGGAACGGCGAGATCGCCTTGAATGTGGCAGACATTGTGATGGGTATTTATTAAATGAAGATGCGCACTAAAAAAGGGGACAGCAGAGAGGAAGAAGAGAGTCCGACGGGCAATGGTCGTGTACGGGCGGGCGCTGAGAAAGGTATTGGCCTGATGATGATTGGGGAAATTTTTCGCTCCCGGCAGAGGTTCACTGGGTGGTCGTCGAGAGATGGAAGGGACACTGGAGCTCCTCTCCTATCTGGCCTGGCACCACTGCGTGCCTGGCATTTGATGGGTCCAGGCACACGCTCCACCGGGTCACGTGAGAGCGCCGACAGCCCATCAGGATGTCTCCTTTGTCAGCACCGACGACGCCCTCAGAACCCCTATACGCGCGCTGTACGGACGTCGTGTCAACTGATGGAAGGGGTGGTGGGATGAGTGCTCGATACTGAACCAGTCTTGCCCAGGGAACCCGACTAGATATATAATGACAATAATATGCAATGACGAGATTCTCGTATATCAATCTGTAGGCCATTGACTAGGACTTGCCTGTGAGACCGCTGCATCAACACTTGCGTGACACTTGATGATGGGCGTGCGTGAAAATTGTTCGAAATTGAGGCATTGGAGAGGCGGGTGACACAGCCTAGCATAGCTCCACTAATAAAATTTATCTGGTGAGCTATTCCCAGGAAACAGTCTCAGCAATTCCATTTCATTGCGATGATGAAGTCGTCGTACTAGTCTTATGCAACCCACCAGTACGATAAGCGCCCAACGGCAATGGCACACAGATGCTTCCCTATAGGAAGTATTTTGACATTACAACTTCCAACTTCGCCTCATAGTAGTAGTCTGAGCCTTAAGTATTACGATGACTTGTGCATCATTATAATCAAAAAATGACGGATCCCACGAGGCCTTTCCTTGAGATCCCGTCGGCCGCACGCACCTGCCTCCTGACCCATTTGTTGATCTCGATGACGTGACATTTGCATGTTCCTGCCTTCAGCAGCACCTTTAGTCTCTGGGTACCACCTGCTTTCGCGCAAGGTAGCTTTCCAACACTCTTGTTGGCAGCCCCTTTTCCCTCAAATAGTGATGCGACTTTTGGCATGATAGGGCTCCTTCTCCCGAGCGTTGTAGACCGTCGAGTCACGAAGATGTCTTGAGAAGGAGGCATTGCTGGCACCTCCCCCTGTTGCTCATGAGTTTGCCTGTGACTGTCAGCAGCCTTCCAACAGATAAAAGCCTGACATCCCGCCTGAGCCCACTCTCTTCAGACTTGCTAGTCCACCATAATCCACTCTGCCATCTTCAATCCTCTCCGTCTTGTGACAGTCCACCCTTCTCTTTCCCTCCCCTTCTTCCCCTCCCCTTGCGAAGACTCAGCAACATGGTGATAGATCATCATTGTCTTCGGACGGCCCTGATGACACCCTTTTAAGAGCAATCCAATCAATGGTTGCATCCTGCTCAACAGAGCTAGAGTGATCTCGCATACTCGCGGGTGATGACTGACCTACTCATCCGCAAAGCGACTGACTGTGAAACCGTCGAGCCCCCACATGGTCTTTCGCATTCATCAAAGTGCCGCTGAAACATATTGATACCTTTGTGACGCCTTTTGATATGTTCTTGAAGACAATCCGTGATGCGGCACAATCCTTACTCTCCCGTTTCGCAAAGTGCAATGTCGCCCATGGCCCACCTTTGTATCTCTTTTGGAATTCATCATCATCGAAGTGTTTCATGTGGTGGCCACTCGGCAAGGAGCAAGTCTCATCAAGTTCAATAGATAGAACAATATCCCAAGATCGGAAATCCCGTGCAAGTATACCTCTTGTGATTGTGTGGATGTGAGAGACTTCCAGCAGTCAGTGTATCGTCATGTGCTGTGATGACTGGGTGCAACCAGATGTATCGTGAGCCCTGCATTGTTGTTAAGTGATGTACTGGATCCGTAGACGAGGAGCCAGCGCCCTCGACAGAAAAATAGTGTGTCCTCGTGGATCTCTGAGTCGTAGCTTGCAAAAGTTCCTTGGCAGACAACACGGTAATCGAATCTTCGATTCAGACCGTTTCCATTTCGAAAGAAGCAGGCTGAATGGACGCGCCGCGACTCCAACCTTATTGGCATCGATGCGACGGATATCCTGCCTTCCAGCTTTGACACTCCCTGATTCGGGCTAACAACGAACACTCCAAGGGCAATTGTAAGAGCGCGTCGGTAAGGGATGTCGAAAGTGAGGCACCTCGGTGAGTCTTATTATTGAGCCAGCAAGTGTTGCGGGTGTAGGTCGCCGGTTGGCGTAGGAGGGTGAGAGAGAGAGAGAGAGGGAGAGAGCTTTGTGGATCTGAAGAAAAGGCAACTGTATATAGCTTTTACGATTCGAAGCATTCGCCCGGATAAATACATGTTCGCCGGAACGCTTGGGTTTGATCTTCCACCCATTGGCAAAATCGAACAGAGGAAGAAACCGGTCAGAAATTCGGACACAGAGCACCCCTTTACCTGCCTAGCTTTGAGTGCGCACAGGATCACGGCTTGAAACTCGCGCTTCTCGCTATGGCCACAGGTGGTCGTCCCTGTGCCTGGCCTGACGTACTTGGGACGATGAACGAACAACATGTGGTCGAGGTCGGGCGGGTTGAGGTTGAGAGCGCGTCGACTGTACCAACCTACCAACCCTGACCGATCGTGATCGTGCACCAACGGAGTGAATTGTGCAAATTCTTTTCAGGGCTCTCATTCACTGGATACTTTTCCAACCCCCAACTTGTGGATGAAATCCATTGTTGTCATAAACTCTATAGTCTAGGAAGAAAGCATCCATATCGTTCGATTGGCAATAATGGGCTCGTGATCTTGAGCCCGGATTTGCTTCGTACAAACCATGATAGGCTGGCAGAAACAGCCTCTGCCATCCGCCGTTTATAGTCACTCTCACTACGCCGTTTCTTCGTGCTCGGCTTGCCTGTCGTCTCGGACACGCGAGAGAAGATATCACCAGACCAAGGAGCGTCAATGCCACCCCGGAGAGTGCCTGGAAGTAGAGTTTCCGAGAGTCATGGGCCTTTGCCCTCTCGCTGACTGACCATCGCAAATATGACGAACAAGAGGTCATCGAGACCACAGTCTGCCTCATTTTTTAAGCTCGTGTAGCGACGTTGACTTGATTGAGTAGATGCATAGGACAATGTCCGAATATGGACTTAATTCATGAATCGTAAATCTTTGCTGTTGGTACGTTGTATTTTCCACCTCCACCTCCGAGACAGGTGAGGCAGGCAGCGTCTCATGTCGGGCGTGTGCTTGCGAATTCGAGCTCATCCGTTGTGCTCAGCCTAGGCAGCTCGTGATTCAGTCGTCGCCTTCAGACGAGGACCCTTCATGATCGCTCGGCAACCCCGCCGCAGCCCTCTCCTCTTTTGCCTTGGCTCTCCTCTTCAGCTTCCGCTGGCGATTCAGCCTCTTCTTCTTTTCCCTCAGCTGCTCCTCCTTGCTCGTTTTCAACTTCTCCGCCTCTTCAGCCTTCCTCTTCGCCTCCCTCTCTCTCGTCCGCATCGCGAGCCTCTTCTTTTGTCCCGGTCTCTTCCTCTTGCCGTCCTCTCGCAGGCCCGTGGCCGATGAAGCTGTCTTCTTCTTCGTCGCCGCGCCAGCCGGGCCATCGATGTGTGTCACGCGCCACGGCATCTCCATGCCCCAAGCACGCCGTGCGCCCGCTTCCAAGATATCCTCAGCGCTGACAGCTGCGAACTCGACCTCGGCGCGCTGTGCGTCCGTCAGGGGTTCAACGAGGTAGTACCGCAGCGGCCGCCGCCGCAGCATGGCGCCCCTCGCCGCGCGGCGCGCCCTCGTCATCGTCGGGCAGGATGACCTTTGCTGCTGGCTTGGCGGAGCTGAAGAGCCTGAATTCAAACTCTTCCTCTTCCTCCGCGTCCTGCTGCTTCTGATGCTTCTCCTGATCCGGCTGCGCCTCTCCGTCCGGATCCTGGTCTGCGGCGGGAGCTGGTGCACGTGTAGACGATGGAGTATCGGGCAGGGCGAATGTAAAGGCGCTTGCGAGTTGGGCCTCGAGGCGAGCCCTTAGGGCGGCATGGTGCTGGTCGTCCTGGTCTACATCGGAACCATCAGATGCCGAGTCGAGGAGATCTTCGCGACGGACTCTATGTGGAAGGTATTGTCGTCAGCACGTGGCGTTCTCGAAGACTCCTCAGAGAGGAAGGGCGCAGAGCTTGGGCGGGGGGAAACCAACCTCTTTGCTCTGGGAGTTCAAACATGATTGCTGTTGGTAATGTGGTGTGGAATCGTATAGTCTACAGTAGGTGGGTGGGTGTGCCGAATGGCCCGCGGTTGCAGTGCGGCGAGATTATGTCTCGGAAGTCGCCGACCTCGGGGGCTTGGG
>NW_003315035.1:2496001-2498658 GCF_000150825.1 Verticillium alfalfae VaMs.102
CCGGTGCCACTCACTCACAACAACGTCCAGCACCACCGTAGCGGTGGTTTTCATCTTCATTGATATTCGTCTCGTGTGCCCTTATCACTAACTAGACAGCCTATCCTGCCAAGTTACATACTTACTACTACCACCACCACCACTGCCGCCACCACACATAGGCACGACTTCTCTCTCCCATCCGTCCTGTCAGACGCTCTCGCCATTGTTGCTTTCGGCCAATAAGCCACCCACCGTCCGACAGCCTCACCCACAGGCTTGCCACAGGCGATTGCTGCCATCTTCGTCACTGAATCCAATACGCACGCCTCTTCTTGAAAGAACGCCAACCCCAGACGACGTACCACGTCTAGGAACACCAATCATATCATCCAAAACCATCCCCCTTTTGTCAACGAATCGAAAAGCAATTATGTGTTCGTACAGTCGCCGCCGCCGCCGTGTCCGGTGGAATGCCGACTTGCCGGTCCCAGCCCACCCCCAGCCAAGAAAAAAAAAACCGACAAACAGAAAAGAACACCCCTTCAGCCCGAATCCGCCAAAACTCCAATTGTTCGATTGTGGTACTCCAAAAACAAAGTCAAATCATGAAGGCTCGTGCCTCTCAATCTAGGGTTGCACTGGGCGTTGCGGAAGCGTCAGTCGCTTCCGGCATGTGCACTCTTGCTTGGTTGATGAGCACCGATTAGATGGCATGCCACGAGTAGTGGTTCATCGCGTCAAACGATCCACGCGGCGGACCGTTGTACACAGCGGCTGAGCCCGGCGGCGGGGCCCCTTGCTCATTCTTGACCGGCACCGCCGGAGCAGTGCTCTTGTACTGGCCCGGAGACGAGTACGACCGATTGTCGCTGCTGGTATAGGCCACTGTCGCATTTGCTTCGCCAGCCGTTGTCGTCCAAGTGGTCGAAGGGGGATAGTAGTCCCTTGGCGGTGCCGAATGAGGAATCGACGTCGAGTCCGCGCCATATCCAGGGGCCGGGAGCTCTCCTGCGCTGCCTCCGTGCAACGGTACATATGATGAGCTGTATCGATACTCTGCAGATGGGTCGGTATTGGCAATCGAACTGCCACCCTGAACGGGTTGGTGGCTCGCATGTCTCGGGCTCTTGGTCGGGCGATGGTTGCTGTCGACATACCGGGGTATGTTTAGTGCAGCGTCGGCGCTTGTCGGTATAGACAGTGGGTGGCGGGGCCGTCGTTGAGTGGCCGTACGAGAACGAGGCGCGGGCCTGTGTCTGTTGTTGCCCTGGTGCTACAGATCTCAAACTAAAAAAAGGTGAAGCAGAGTAGCTACCCGCACCAGTTCACTGGGATGTGGGACATGGACTCATGCCAGGTGAGGTCCAGTTGGGGTAATAGCTACGGTAGTCTGTCATGCGTTCGTCTTTCTCGTGGCAGGGAATGGGATTTGGAGCTCGCATACTTTCGATCTCATGTTCCTCTTTTGGTTACTCGGCATTTTGGACCCGCGCCGCTGAAGGTGAACGCGGCTCGCGGCATCTGCATGTCGATGCCTCTAGCTTTGACATCGATTGGCTTGGCGCTGAGAGGTCCTGCCACGATGCCCTGTCCAGTTTCAACCAGAGCTTGTCCGCGCGACCCTGCGCTGGATCCCAGAAGTGGAATCTCCCTTGCCGAGCCTGGAAGTTGCGGGGGCTTCGTCCCCGCCCGACAATCGGCGACGTCGTCGCCTCGGCCAAGACAACCTTGTTTCCGTTGGTCAAAGTGCCGACTACCTTCAAGTGTAGGACAAAGTGTTGCTGGAGTTCCTTCCGCCTGCCATTGTTCGCCGTCGCACTGGTCTGCTATTAGTTTCACCCTTTGTCAAGTCCTTCCCATGCCATCACTTACATTCGAAACTGCAGTCGTCTCCAGCCAATCGGGTACACAGCGTACTCGCCGTCGGCATCTGGCCCCTCATCCTGGAAAGGAATGAGGGGAAGCGACGGCGGCTCCTGGTCGGGACCCTGGGCCACCTCGGGGGAGTTGGGCGGCGGCGTTTTCCAAGGAATCACAATGAGTCGGACCGGGTGCCCATCAACCGACTCGATTGCCGATACAGTCACCTCGGTAGTGCTCACGGGAACTGTCTCGCCCGTCTCGGTGACAACAGACAGCGGTCCGCGAGCCGTGATAAGGGAACCGCTAATCTGGAAGAGGTTTCGTCGGTAGCAGGTCAACTCGGGCTGCAAAACTGAGCCTTCTGTAGCGCCCGACGGCATTTCGGATAGGAAGAACATGCCATGCAGCTGAGCGGAAAGTTCCATCTGCTGCATGCGACCGTGCTGATCCACAACAGTGTGCTTGTCCTGCACCTTTTTGAACGACAAAAGTTTGTGGTCATGGTTGACTGTCAGTTTAGACCCGTCGTCCCGCAGGTCTTGAACGATTTCCTGGTATGGTGGCTGTTCCGTGTGGGAGAAAGCCCTCTTCAAGCTGGGGTAGCTTTGGTGTGAGGTCAGGCCCGGATGCTGGTGTCTGTCATAGGGATCAGACTCGTCCTGAGGGTAGCGACTGTACGGGTATGCGGAATTGTCCATCGAGGGATGGTTGCTGCGCGCGCGCGGAGGATGGGGCGGTTCGTTGTGTGCCCTGCAAGCCCCGAATCCAGGTTGTGGTTGTAGCGAGTCGAACTGTTGCACCGGGCTGCCGTA
>NW_003315035.1:2500486-2508799 GCF_000150825.1 Verticillium alfalfae VaMs.102
GGGGGGGGGGGCGGCGATCTCGAGACAGTCGACAAAGCTAGCTATGAGAGTTGGAGACAAGGTACTTGCATTACACAAAGGAGGAGGGGACAGGGAAGGCTCGTGGAGAGAAGTGCTCAAATGGCGCGGGCTGTACGTAGTCTGTGCCTTTAGTAACCAGGGGTCCTGTCACGTCGTGCAGGAATGGGGGAGAGAGGGGAGTGGGTTAAATCACAGACCAAACCAGCGGAGGCCAAGGACAAAGAGCCCGTGTCAATCGCCCCGACCAGTCCGACTGTGGCCGGTTCTCTACCAGGCGGCGCATAATGACAACGAAGTGAAGAAAAACGGCACGGAGACTGCCGAGCGAGGGAGGATAGTTGTAACCACAAGCAAGCTCTCGCGTTGCCTGACACTCCACCAGGTTGTTGCGTTCCATTCCGTAGGTGTTCGTCGGGACCAAGGTAAGGTTCGGAGCGAGTAGGGTACATGATGCGTCCTCTCTCTGTGTACCAGACCTGGTGCGGCGTCGTGAGGCCATGTACCGACATGGATGAGACGCAATAGGGTGGGCGAGGTGGGCCACCACCTATTGATGGAAGCTGTCCGTATGGCGCAAATGGCAGACTGTGCACAAGCTTTGAAGGGCCTTGGTTGCTGATGGATGCCGAGCTGGGGCGGCTCAGACGACGGGTAGAGAGTTGTCATTGGGTGCTGCATGGATATCAACCGCAGGCTCATATTCGAGAGAGAGGCAACAAGACTCTCTCTTCTAGTTGGTACAGTGAAGATCACTTTTGGTGTGGTCATGCTCGGGTATTGAGGTCATGCTCGAGGATAAGGGACCAGGCCCAGGAAATGCAAAGGAAGAAGCGAGTGGGGTTGCTGATGTCGTGAAGGAGGGCCTTTCTGTTGTGTGCTCGTGCGTTCCGTCTCCTTGCTCCTGGATCACAACTCTGGGAGATGAGCGTTGTTTGACGGCGAGTCAGCTGACTTACAGCCAGTGGTCGAGGGGAAGACCAGGGAAGAGAAGGTGCAACGGGGACAACCCCGTCAGGAACAGTGTCAGGTGGAACCTGCTAGCGAATCGATTGGTCCAGAGGCCCCCGTTCGGAGCCCTGTTGGGCATGTACCTGTATGTGGCAGCAGGTATATCGGAAGGTAAGTAAGTTTAGGTAGGCACCTGTAAGGTGAGGCAGGTAGAGGTTATAGCAGGTTATAGAAGATTATAGCAGGAACGTCTAATTCAGGTGTAGACGAAGCATGTCTGAAGGGGAAAGAACAACCCGGCGTCCGTCGGCAAGGCGATAGACAGCTCGGAATGGAGCGCGCGACATTTCGGAAGGAAGAGAAAGTAGGTGACTCGTGCGGGCCATGCGCCTGCCATGTCTACAGCAGACAAGAAAGAGGTTGAACAGTGTGGGTTTCCGTTGCTCTTGCTGTCTTCAGCAGACAGACACCTTGTCTGCATTGCGTCTGCGCCGGCCTTTGCATCTCCCGCCTGCATGTTTACCGCATCTCTTCACGTCACAATGAATTCAGCCGAGTCCAGCCCTTTGATATTGGCAGCCCTGTCCCGTCACTTGCCTTTTGTTCACCGCAAGCAGCAACAGCACACGGCACACTGCACGCGGCACACCCAGCAACACCTTGCCGATCCAGACCTCCAACCTGCTCAAGGCCCAGCATCGTGACCAGAACTCGTTGGAGCGCGCCCCCCGCCCCCCGCCCCTGGCTGATCCCAGCACCTTGCAGCGCATGCATTCTTCACAGGCCAGCTCAACTGGGAGTTACCTGCGTAGGGCCCCGCGCCTCCACGATGCCTGCATATGCAAACTTGCCCGCCATCCATCATCTTCCCCGGTCTGCCCTCGCAGCCTGGCCTGATAGCCCAGTGAGTTTGTGCGAGGGATACTGACTGGCCAACGACGGAGCTCTAAGACAGGCGGGGTGGGGGGTGGTCCACCCCCTCTTCGTCATCCACGACGACAATGCTTCGAATATTTGGTCTCCACCGGCGTCCGAATCCGACATGGATATCTCTCCACGGCGACCAGAGTGCGGCCATGGCCATGCCCGCTGGCAGACATATCCGCCGTTTGGCCTTGCCGTCTCGTCCCTGCCGCATTCCCCCTCCCTCCCCCCAAGTCTGCAACCAGAGAGCGAAAGCACGATAGTTCCACTGGACGAAATCACTCGGCTTGTACGGATAACGGCCGCAGAACTACAAGGTATCCGCCCAATTGGCAGTGGCCCCGCAAACACGCCAGTGCGCACAGGCTCCAAAGACCACCTGTCTGATGGGTACATGTGCCGGTCCCTCGAACGTTACGGGTCTTGCGGGTGTGCCAGGCGATCAGAGCTTTCCAGGCACAAATCCCGATCCAGCAGAATCCCTCCAACGCCCGCTCGACCTCCCTGGCTCTGGCCACCTTGCCCTGCCCCCTAGGCAGACCAGGCCGGTTCCCCAGCAGCCCCAGCCATCCATCGCCTCCTGTCAAACTCTCAGACCCTCTCTTCGTGCCCACATCGCTGCCGCACTGCAAGTACCAAGTATTCGTACGGAGAGGCGGTTCCTGTTCTTTCCATACCTACTTCCAGGGGGCTGCCGGTTCCGCGAAGTCTTCTTGCACAATCTTGCACCTCTGTACTGGATGCACACCCGCATATCTCCCCTTCATCCGCACTTGGCATTCAACTATTCGAGTCGCGCAGGCGGCCGGCTCATCATGGCTAGCTCCCGGTCGATGTCCCGTTCGCGCCCCAGCTCGAGCCGCCTTCGCCCTACACACAGCCTAGCCGAGTCCTCTGCTGCACATGTACCTGTTGCGCCTCTCTCTCAAACCATCCATCCTAATGAGCAAACATCGCCTGTGGGGAACGGCAAATCCTGTTTCAATCACGACAGACGACGATCGAAACATCCCAATTTCGGATGCACTAGTATCAACGCTTATTCTAATGTCAGCCGATCCGTGTCCGCTGACACCAGGACCATCCTTCCTACTTAAGCTGCCCAGTCCGCGATGCCAACATCAGGCGCACTCGACAAGACCTTGCTCGCCGCCATGCATCACTTGTGGATTCGAGGCCGAAATTATCCCTTCAGCATCCATGACCACAGTAAATGCTCTAGTGGGCTATATCTGCAGGTCGTTATAGCCTAGCAGCCAGGAGAGCCACCCCCTGGCGAAGTGGGCCCCCCCACCAATACCATCATCGTTCTGTGGATCGCCCTGCAGCGACTAACGCCCATGTATCTCTGATCTCTTTCACATAAACCTGTTCAAGATTTATGCAGGCGAGGTCGTGCGGCCAGCTTGAGTAACTTTCTTCGTCCCTCGAACAAAGGCGAACTAAATCAAGAATGAGACGACGGGTGGAGTGTCGGTGGATTCCAAGGAGGAATATGTTGAGAATCGCTGTATCACTGACCTTCCCTTGGACATTTATTCCTCGCAGCAGCGCTGTTTCTGTTGTCAAGCATGCGATTCAAAACAAACCCCCTCTTTCGAGCCCCAGTCTTCGCAGCAAGAGGATGTAACCCGAAACAAAATGTACCACAGCGCCTCAATGTTTCCTCGGCTGCGAACCGCTGTTGCCGAGGAGGCCCGCCCCCTGGCATATTGAAGAGCATTTCTCCGGGTCCTGAACAGCATTCTGTATTCGTTGACCGCCCAGCTTTCATCTAGGTACCTGCTCCGGCACGGCAGACTCCTTTTGGACGTCGATCTCCGCTTCTATCGATGACAAGCGCCTTATTGAGAGTTTGAACCCTGTTGCTCCTTCCCTAAAAACCACGTCTTGTCCACCTCATGTCAAGAAGGGCAATCATGAGTACAGGGCTTGTCGTCAATGCATCACGTCCTCTGGGGATTGAACACCAGGTTCCTGGCAGCCCCCCTTGAATGGGGCCCACCTCCAGGTTCGTGCTGGGATTACGGGTGGTGATCTTAGCTTGTTTTCCTTGCACGCGAATGGACTGATGGGCGACTTGTCAGAGTTGACTCAGCCATGGTGTCGGAGGACATGGCGCTGATCAACGACGTGAGCGGACCCAGAGGTCCAAGCGGCTGCGAGCTTGGTTCATGGACGCTGTCGCGCTCAGGGCGGGCGCAAGCTGCTGGAGGTTTGCATATGTCGTGAAAAAAACAATTGAGAGACGCGACGGTAAGTAGAAAACAATATGCCATTGCTAATCTGACTCTTTCAGCGAGATCGGCAAGCGGGTGTGGGTCATCACACCCCATGGACTGTATTGCGGACCAAGGGGACAAGCATCACTGGCCTTTGAGAGGCTGGTCTGATGAGATCGTGGTTTCCATGCCTGGCAGACTACCTCGTCATCCCACGCTGCTACCTACCAACACGTGCCTTTTGTCTTGACCATCGCGATGGTAGGACAGATCGTCATGATCCCTGTAGCCCAGTTTTCCTGCCAAATGCTAGACTCGGCCGAACCATCACAAGACACAAGGTTGCGATTGCCTAAATATCTCGGCAACCGGAGATCACGTCGTCAGAATCGCCTTACAATGCGCAATGCTGTCCGAGTTCAGAAGCAGGGCCCGACACATTTCCATACCAGGTAATTGTCCGTTGCCGAAGCTGCAATAGTCAGGCGGTCGCCCGGGGCCTGCATGACGATCTACTTCGGAGGTTTCTGATAGGGCTTCAACTGCGAGATGAAGGTATGGCTGGCATTGCTTTGGCGCATGCGATAGCACATGTTGCAAGTGGCCTCGACTGCTGCTGTCAAAATTCACGCATCGATATTGGCCATGACTGACCCAATGCCAATCTTGTTCGGTCCGCCCCATTTGGGGATCATCAACCAAACGCCTTCCATTCTGATGCGGCGCAAAGACTCTTCTAGATTTGCGTGTGACCGGGGGTGGGCTGTTCGGCTATCCCAGTCACATTCGTAGAGGCGGCGGCCAAGCATATTCACATAACTAAATGTGCCGCTGTCGACAGTTTAGCCTGAAGATATTAATTATATGAGATCTCACCCATCCAGATTCGCCAGGACTCAGCGAAACCTGCCAGACTTTTGGGTTTCTACCTGCAGACATCAAGCCCCAAGCGCGGCTGCTGCTCGGCCGAGCCGTTACAGGGAGAGCCGTTCCCCAAGCTGCTAATGTTCCAGGCCTTCACTCCTTGGTTGATTCTCTGCGCTGCTGTCTGTGTGTGGCAGCCCACCAAAATGGGATGGCCTCCGTAATGGCTGCACACCTTGATTCGTTCGACCTGTCGACCAGCCACACACACAGGATGCATTGTTTGGCTGCCAAACTTTGGTACACTAGCAACTAGCTCACCCCTTTCAGAGTTCAGGCCCGGTGGGCTTTTGATTCCTCCAACGCGCCTAATTCCAAGGTCTCGATACCCCTGGTTGGCTCAATGAAATGCTGTTGTGGACCTGGTTGTTTCAAGGCTATAGGTGCTGTGTTAAGTCCACGGCAAATACTCTGAGGCTGGTTGGCAGGCGGACCGTAACCCAAACGTCCTCCCTCGGTGAAGAATCAAGACCGGTGACGTCTCCCATTTCCCATGGTGATGGAGCTAGGCGTCCGATGAATTATGCAGAATGAAACAACTCGAGTGACCGAGTTGCATCATATAACGGCCCAGGACCAGCCCGGGCGAGCCCCGTGGCATTCTGAGGACCACATCAGGAGAGCGACAGCAAGACGGGGTTCATGACATCTTGCCCTACCTTGTGAAGGTACTTCTCTTCTCCTAAGGCTGAAGTCCGCCGCACAAGGGCGCATCCAACCTTTCCCGTCCGCCCTTGGCTCTCTCATTCTATCGTTCCCTTCATCTCCCAGGCTAGTCGGTTATACGGTGATGTGCCTGCAAGCCCATGAACGCAAGTCACTACACAAGGACAGGAAGTCTGGTGGCTGGCTCGTCATCAGGTAGCTCGATGCATGCTAGTGTACACACCAGTTGTGCATGCAACCTGATCGAGAGCTGCGCGCGGCAGAGGTGACTAGGTGCACAGAGCGTAGACTGCCCTTGCATCATCGATCAGCCTTGGCAGAAAGGAGGATCTTCAGTCTCAGGTCGCTCTCCGTTGCTCACGAAGATCCATAGCCTCAGGTCGCCGGGCGGTGTACCCAGTCCGAAGGCGAAGCTTTTGGAATGCCACGCTTAATTGTCGGGCAGACAAGTCGGACCCCCCTCTGCTGGCGACCTCGTTGTTGTGCAGATGCTGGGCTGGTGTGTCTTCACATGTGGGCATTAGATGGTGTCGGTATAGGAGAGAGTTTCTGCTGGGGGCTTTACAGGACCCTGCTGCCTTCTTGGTTATGGTTCTCCCAAGCACGCCTCGTGGCCTTTTGTCTCACTGACACATGGCTCAGTGGTCCTGCGCTCGGTAGTTGAGCCGTATCGTGTCTCGGTTTGGGCAGACGACAAGACAGTCTTGGGGATCGCTTCAAGACCCGAGTCGCTGCGTGACGAATGTCCGGCTGGAGAGCCCAACGAACGACACCGCTCTTCGGCTCAACGCTTCAGCTCCTCTCAACAGCATCGGAAAATTACCATCGATAAGCGACGATGGGAGGGAAACAGCAGCGTTTGCACATCCAGAGCCATAGCGGCCGCACTCTCCCTGGTATTTTGCCCTGAATGCAAGCGGGCCTAGGGGGGGGGGGCATCACACTTTGCAGAGATGCGACTGGCGGCTCAGCACCCAGTTGTCATCTCCTGCATGCCATATCATATCACCAAGCAGTGGCCCAACTGCCGCATACGAGAGGGACCTGCCCCCCAAAGAAGAAAGGACGCTGCATGCGTCTACAGTACTGTATGTACAACAGGGCTCAGGTTCGAGGCGATCTTGGTCAGACGGCGACAACTTCCGCGGCCGGCGAAGACAGGGTCAGGCCCGCGAGTCTATGCCCTGATCCCAGACGGCGGCGGCTCCCTCTTCCTGGCCCTACGTGAGGCCATCTCTCTCATCTCTTGTATGGGAAGGAGGCGGCGGATGGCTACCGAGAGGGGGAAGGGCAGAGTTGCATCGAATCTGGGGGTTTTCTCCGACCGGCACCATGCCTCTGTAAGTGGAGTGTCCAAGCCAGTCCTGGGTTCGTCGCCAACATACGGGAGGGACGTTCTGGGGTTGGTCACCCTTCATCAGTGTCGTTCGCGAATCGCCATGCTACTGTACTGCACAGTGTGGTGCAGCGCTGTTCCTGGGAGGTGGCGAGTCTCCTACGAGGTTTTGATCGGGGTCCTCCTGGCTCCTCTGGACGCTTCCAAGGCGCGAGTATCTTCAAGAGGAAGGTCGTGAAAGACCTGGTGCGCATCACGATGGTTCAAGCAGGGATACCCCTTCCTATAATTCTGAAGCTCGTTTTATGGCCATCGATACCTCACCAATGTTTCTACCTCGACTCTGCAGAATATGTGGACGGTCGTGGACTCTAATCTTCCGGTACTTGTCACCGGGGAACGGAAACGGCTTGCGAGCTCCAGGAACCCCCCCCCCCCTCCCCCATACGCAAGGACTCATCCCTGACTCAACACACGGCACTACACACGGCCCAACATATTTGATTACCGTCTCGTTCGCGACCCTGGATGGCTGATTGCCCGGAGTACGGAGCCGAGCCAGAGGCACGCACGTCCGTGGTTCTGTTGACCCAAGGGAAGGTTCGGTACGGTACAGCCTGCATCCGCTTTCTGCAAGCAGCTCGTTCTGACCATTATCTCTCTTTCGAGTACGGACACCTGGCCTGAAGCTATCGGGAGAGAAAGGGCCCAGCTACGCCTATTGCGGTTGCCGTCAAGATCCTCCTGGTCCTGTTGCGTCCAAGAATCGATTGGGGCGGCTGGTCGAGACTGCGGCAGCTGCCACGCTGATTCGTAGGATGAAGGAGGGTGTCATCGAACGGGCGGCGAGCCTCCACCACCATCGAATCAAACCTGCCTTGCCCCCTCCTCCCCCTCCACAGGCCGCTCAGGGTTGTGCCATTCGGGGAGGCCCACCGGCAGCCAGTCCATTTCTTCGCCCCTGCGCAGGCGGGGTGCGAGACCACGGCTGCTACCCATCAGGTACGTAGGGAGTGTGCATGTGCTCGAGACAGGACAGACTTGGGAATCACACCGGTCCTGCGCAGAACGGAGCGTTCCCGGATCACAGAATCGTACGAGGACACACCACAGAACAACGCATTCAGGGGGAGGGGCGAGGGGGAGACGTGGAAGGGGTGGAGAGCGGGGATTGAGCCTGTTTTCTTTTGAGTGCCGCCCTCGGCTCACCTGCGGACTGACGGCAGCGTGTTCCATTCCCCGTATTCCGGTTTGCGTAAAGGGTCGGTGAAT
>NW_003315035.1:2509651-2512372 GCF_000150825.1 Verticillium alfalfae VaMs.102
TGGGACAGGGCGTAGAGTGCAGCTTGAGGTAGTCTATCGAGGCCTGCTCTCGGCGGAGAGCTCCGCCCGTGTCGCGCGGAGGCATGCACGAGACGAACTCGCCGTGCCAGGACTGGCAGCACCGGCTGCAAAAAGCGAAGCCGCACTCCTCGCAGATAGACAGCAGATCGGCGGGGTCATATGCGGCTTTCTTCTTCTTCTTCTTTTTCTTCTGCTTCGTGATGGCGCCGCCCTCGGCTTCCGCGTCGGCGTCGGCGTCGTCCGAATCGTCAGACGCCTCACCCAGCTCGAGACCGGAAGGCTTCTTGTGCTTCTTGGAGCGGGCGGCGCCTTCGCACCAGGAGCGAGGGCAATAGACGGTGTTCTTGTCCGACTCGAGCTCCGTCTTGTACATGAGGGTAACGTAGCGGGTGACGAGCTCCTGGGAGAGGCCCATCTGGAGGAGCTCGCTCGGGCTGATGAAGGTCTTGACCTTTTTTTTCTTCTTGGCGGCGGCGGTGCGTGCGGCAGCAGGACCGGCAGCAGGACCGGCAGCAGGTCGATCAGCGGCAGCAGCGCGGTCTTTGGCGCAGCTGGGGGCGAGGCATCGCACGGTGGCGAGGTCGCCCTCGGTGATGGCGGTGGCGTAAAAGTCCAGGAGGCAGGCGGCGCAGAAGACGTGACGACAGTCGAGCATCTGGTGGCAGACGGCGCCTTTTTTGGGCTCTGCGCAATGTTAGCAGTCGTGATTCACTACCCCAAGAAGAGTACTGTCACACGCTGGCGAGATCAGCTCGGCAGCAGGAAGGCGGGAATGTACACCAAGTGCAGTGACATTTGAATTACAAAAGTTCGCGCATGGGAGGGGAGAGGGGGCATCCTCACCGAGACAGATGCCGCAGTCGAACGTCTCGCGCGCGAAGGCGGCGCGGCGGGCCTGAATGTCGTAGTCGAGAATGGCGAGCTTGTGCGAGGGGTCGATGCGGAGCGTGCCGGCGGCGTCAATCATGTGGAAGACAGCGTCAGCGGCCTGCTGAACGTGGTCGATGTAGTCAAAGGCGACAAGGTTGCGGCCGGCGTCGGCCCACATACGGGGCCCGTCGCGCTCGAGCTTCTCGACCGTCTCCGGTGTCAGCCAGGGCGGCGTCGTGGTGATGGCGACGGCGGGGGGCTGCTCGGCGGGGTAGCCCGGCGGCAGGGCGATGCGCAGGAGGACGGCGGGCAGATGGACGAGCTCGTGCGAGTCGACGGGGCCGTCGCCGGTCTGGGCGGTCGCAGAAGTGGCGGCGGAGGTGGTGGCATCCTGGGTGGTGAGAGGGTTGGCCGGGTCCGAGGCGGCGGGGAAGAGGACGGTGACGGGGTTGGCGGGATGGACGGGGAGCTCGAGAGAGAACTCGAGGCTCGTCGGCGTGGCGGGGACGGGCGTGTGTTTCTGAATTTCGGGGAAGATGGCCTCGAGGGTTTCGAGCTCGATGTAGCGCTCGTCGGCGCCATCGTCATCGTCCATGGTGGTGGTGGTGGTGGTGTTGGTGTTGATGTGGCGTCTGGGGCGGCGAGATCATAACGAGGCTGTCGTCTGGATATGCATAGATGAAGAGATGTACTGTAATGCAGATGCAGAAGCAGATGCAGATGCAGAAGCAGATGCAGATGCAGATGCGAATGAGTTGTTTGCGCGTGAAGGCAGTGGTAGTCAAATCATGAGCGATGCGTTGTGTTGTCTGTGCTGAGGTGATGATGAGTTGAGGTGGATGTACTGAGTAGTCATGTACCATCAGTGATGCACTGAGTAGCCTTGTACCAAGTAGTGGCGATGAGGCGAGATTCGTCGGTCGGGTCGACAACCCACACTCACGCAGCCAGGGTTCAAAAAGGTGCCCAATGGCTTGTTCTGGCTGCCCTGAGATGGAATCGAGAATCTCGGAGCGGCGAGATGGCGGTCGATCGTGTCATCCTGTTCTATACCTTTCGCTCCCTTCTCTGCGCCGCCCTTTGCTTCCAGACGGCGTGCTCCAGAAAGTGGTGGCGGACAAGAGGTCGTGGGATGACTCTTTCGCCGCCTCGCCGAGAGCACGATGAGGCCTGAGCAGGGCCTCAGTACCTGCCTCAGTACCTGCCACCGTACCTGACGCCTTACCTACCGGGCAGCACCTGCCAGTAGCCCCCACGAGGGAGCACCTGCCCGGTAGCACAGCGAGAGAGGTGCTGACGCCTGGAAGCCACGAATGGTGTGCGATTATGTCAGCATCTCTAGTCGTTCCTGACCTCCCCACACCCAGAGCCAGACCCAGACCCTGGGAATGTGCCACTGGCGTCACATGTCTCGTCTCGAGGCCAAAGACGCCAAAGACGCCCAAGACTCGATATTTTGGCCTCGACCACCACCACCGCCACGCCTGCCTCCCATTGACCGTCCAACTCTCCTCTGCCTCAGGTACCGTCCTCAATTCGGAGAGGGGTTGTTCATCAGGCCTCTGATCATAGGCCTCCGACCGCCGACACACCCCGTCGCTCCCTCTCTACCCACAGGGCTGCCGCTGCTGCCGCCGCCGCCGCCGCCACGACCATGGACGACACGCGACCCCTCGCCTCGCTGTCCCTGACCCACGTCTACTATGTATGCCGTGCCCTCTCCGTTTGGTGCAGGCTCCTCTGCCCCCTCTGCAGACCTTTTCCCTTGCAGCTCTGCACGAACCGCGTGAAGCTGACGCGCCGCACCGTAGGACCCTCCGACCCCTCTCC
>NW_003315035.1:2512637-2530858 GCF_000150825.1 Verticillium alfalfae VaMs.102
ATTCCTCTACCTCGTCCTCTTCCTCTTTGTCCGCCACCGCGGGCCGCCCGCGCGACAGACCGCGACAGACGACAGCAACAACAGCAGCAGCAGCAGCAGCAGCCCGCCCTACCGCTCGCGCGCCCTGTCCCGCGCCGAACGCGCCGTCGCCGCCCTCGTCGCCGTCGCCACCGCCGCCGCTGTCGCCTGGAGCAGGGTCTACCTCGGCTACCATACGACGAAGCAGGTCCTCGTCGGCCTCGCCGCCGGCGCCGCCTGCGCCGTCGCCTGGTTCGCCGCCACAACACACGCCCGCGACGTCGGCCTCCTCGCCTGGGTCCTGCGGTGGCCCGTTGTGCGCTGGTTCCGCGTCCGCGACCTGCTGCTCGAGGAGGACTTTTGCCAGGCCGGTTGGGAGCGCTGGGAGGAGAAGCGCCTGCGTGAGGACGACGCGCTGGTCCGCCAGGGGAAGGCCAAGAAGAGGTGAGGGCGATCGAGTCGAAACTGGAGAAAGAACCCCCCCCCCCCCCCAAAGAATAAAAAACATGCACGACCGAGCAACGTATGGAGTTGCAATCCACCGGGCCGCCATAATTATCACCGACTGCACATGTTCATGCTGAGCCCGTCTTGGATTCAAGAAAGGTACCTAGAAATATGCAGAGGCCATGCTCTAGCCCATCCTCAGTGGAAAATCCCCAACCCCTCTCTTGGCGACTTTTCGGGGCCGGCTTTTACTCACTCGATCACAAACACACACACACACACACACACGCCTGAAATACCAACTTCACCAAACCCAGCGTCGACCGTCCCAGTCGTATAGGTATCAGAGTTCTGCCGACACAGAAGGAAAGTGTAAAAACAAGACGGCCCACGCCGTCTACGAAAAAAAGGGCCATATATGTCATGAAATGTTCTCTCCTCTCCCACAAACTCCTTGCCAATGTAATCAACACAGCACACCATCTCTGTCTCTTACGCCCTCATACTAGCCCGCACGCTTGCCCACTAGATCCAGTCGGGCTTGTGCAGCAGGTCGCAGTTGCAATTGGGCTTGTAGCACCTCTCCTTGCCAGCCCGTTGTGGGCTGGCCATGCGCTTCGGTGTGTCAAAGCCCACACCTTTCGGGCTCGTGATGCGCGATTTGGGGCTGTACGGCGTGTACACGGCCGAGTTGAGTGTCGGGCCCGAGTCGCGCGCCGCCAACGAGCCGATGAGCGTCGACTCGCCGTCATAGTTGTCGGTGGCAGCCGCGTTCAGCGGGGCTCGGCCGCTTGGACGCGTCCTTCTCTCGCTCCAGCGGGCAGCCGAGCACGTGAATCTCTTCGCTATCCCGGAAAGTAGCGAGAGTCGAGAGCTGGTGCGTCCTCGGCGTTGGAGAAACGTAAGCCGATCTGCACCGTGGCATGGGAGTGCATGGAGGAATCGCCGGCGGTGACGGACACCGCCAGCGTGGACTAGTGGTGGGGGCACGAGCGACTGCATGTCATCGTCGTTGTCAACAAACTTCTCACCACGAGGCGTCGTTGCGTTGGGCGAGTACGTTGTCGCGGGAAGAAGGGTGAAGGACCGTGCGCCGCTGCTGTCGCGAGGGAAAAGCGAGTAGGTAGACTTGCGGATCTGGTCCTTGATGACCTGGAGGGTGGATGCGGGCGGTGTCGGCTCGACGATCGTCGGGCCAGATGGAACGGTGGGGGTCCGCAGAGCAGGCAGGCGAGGGGCGTTGCGGCTGTCATAGGTTGGTGTGCCGGTCGGACTCTCGATGCGCTCTTCCTCCATCTTACCATACGCCACGCTGCTGTCCAGGCGCTCAGGCGCCCGTGATCGAGATGGCGAGCCGGCGTTCGAATTGTAATCGTAATCACCTGGCCAAACTCGGATGCCTTCCTTGAGCTTCCTGCGGTCTTTTTCGCACTGCTCGCGGGCACCGATCGTGGCGAGGCAATTGGCGCGGAGGAACAGATGCAAGCCACCTGTGAGAAGACCGGACAGGTTGGCGACGACGGAGGCGATCATGGAAAGATTCAGGGGCTGCGAGCCGGCAGTCCGAAGATCGTTGAATACGATGGCATAGAAGAAGGGAATCATGAAGACCTGTGCGCTTGTAAGAATCGCGTGTTATCCAGGTGGCAAACGGAACAACAAACATACGGTAGAGATGATGGCCATGGTCAAGTAGTAGACCATCCTTGAGGCTGCCACACGCTCAGACTCCTCGATCTGGCAGTTGTTGTGCAGCCGCCAGGCAATGATGACAGTGCAGACGAGGAGCGTCGCGGCAATGATGATGAGGAGGATGAAGACGCCAGCCTTCCAGCGCTGGACAAACCAGAACAAGGAGCCAAAGCAAAAGTTGGGAGGACGAATGAAAAGCGTGACGACAAAGGTAATAAGTAGTAGGGTGCCAACAATGGCAAGGCAACCAGCGACAGTCCATTTGCCCCGACCTGCGAACGGCTGCTGTCGTAATGCCCGTGAGGTGACCTCGAGGCCAAATACAAATTGAATATAAGGGACGATGAAAACCGCTGAAGAGAGTATTAGCAAATAGATTGCATGACGACGGTGAGTGTATCGACGGACCAGGCAACATCATCTGAGAAGTAGTGGTACAGCCCAGGATCAACATGGACTTGAGACCTGTCGACTGTGCGACGGCGAATGTAATGCCCTGGACGATAATGCCGACGGACAAGACGAGGGGAAACGTCTCTGCTGGCGCGACGAAGGTGAACCCGCAGGCCCTGGTGAACGTTAGCTTGACAAGACCTCCCATGGCTCTGCCACGGATGCCCACGCACAAGAACTTGAATCTCGGATCCTTCCGCTTCTTCGTGGCGTAGCTGTGCCAGATGATGCCGACGGCGGTGGCGAAGGCGGCGACGACATTGAAGGCGGCGAGGATGATGACAGACGTGCGGATAGACTTGGCGGCGGCGAATCGAAACTCGTTGATGAGCGCAGCCTGGGAGGTGTCGTTGTTCTGGCCGGCGAAGGAGTTGGACGAGCCGCCATTCGTGTTGCCGATGCCATTAGCACTGCCGTCGTCCCGCGCCCAGAGGTCGTTATGGGGGTTCATCCAGCCCCAGGAGTCCATATTGGCGAAGACGGCAGGCTGTCGATATTAAAAGAGCGTAGGCGACCAGCCGCGACGAAGCCAAATATCAGTAGGTAGCGGAAACCATCCAAGCCATGAACGTTGCGTTGTCGTGTGGGAACGCCTGTGTCTGGTAGATTGGCGTGGCGGAGAGAAAATAAAGGGAGATGACGGGAAGGAAATTGAACGAGTGGATGGAGGATGGGATGAGGGAGGAGAAGAATCAAGCTGTGACGAGCGAGGGCCAGGCCATAGTCAAAAGCGAGGGAACACTGAGAAAACGGCGGACCTGGAGGACGGGACCATGGATGGGACGAAACAGACCCTGAACCGCCGCTAGGCCTGGCTTGGGGCCTATGAATAGCGAGAGCGGCAGACGCTGCTCTGGGGACGGGGTACCGAGCCGTGTCTACAAGGTCAAAGTACAGGCGGCGATACCAAGTACCTCACGGTTGTGTGTGTCCTGCTGATGCTGAGGCGCGGGGAGAACGGGTACAGAGGCACACAGAGACCCAGGCACAGCCCGGTACCATCTGGATGGGCCCCACGCGGACGAGAGGCGAGCCGGCTCGTTAGCAAACGCACACGATCCGGGCATGAGAGGCTGTCGAGGTGAAGCCCGGGGCCACGGCAGCACTGCGATTGGACCACGGAGCTGTACGTGGTGTGTGGGCGGCGTGTAGGCTGACAGGCACAGCAGGCTCTAGTGCGGGAGTCTGGCCTTCTGACGTGCAGATGCTTGGTTCACGAGCCGGGGGCCGAGTCCTTGTTCGAGGGCGTCATTTCGTTGACGGCAACCGACAAAGACGCCATGGTACGCTGACAGGGCTTCCTGACAGCCAGCCCACAAGACCGACTGGGCACGACAGGGAGGGCGAGTGGGATGTTGCAGGGCACCACCTCTCGATGAAGCCGGGTTTCTGTTCGAGCCCCTCTACACCAAAGGTTTGTCGAGCGACAAAGTGGGCGTGCGAGCGAGCAAGCGAGGGAGAGAGCTGAGCAGCAGACAAAGAGCCAGGAAGAGGCATTGACGAGGCGAGAGGCTCTGACGCAGTGATGGAACACGTTGAAGTTTCGTCGTGTCGATGGCCCCTGTTGTTCTGGTTGTACCCAGTCGAACTGGGCGAGGTGAGGTTGGGACAAAGCAAAGCGCTAAGCCTGAATGGGCCTAGGGTCGTGACTGCCGAGGCGTGGATCAAACCTACCTCGTGCCCCTTGCCCCTTCCCCCCACTCCGCCTTCTCCCTTACCCTACCTACCTAGGTAGGTACCTTACGTAGTGGGTGGTCCGTTGCTCTTACCTGACGTGTGGCTTTCACTCGCTCACTTACCTTCAACCTAAGGTACCTGACAAGGTACGGTACTCATCAGAGGAAGCGCAGAGGAAGTCGGTCCGGACAATACATGGCGGGGCCAGCCTCACTGCTCCAGAGCTCTGCCACATCCATCCATGGCGGCGGCATCGCCTGCCTCAGGATTTGTCTTCACGAATCAACTGATGCTGCTGGTTGGTCTCTTCATCTGGCTACAACCTTTGGCTCGCCAGCTCTGCACCTCATCCCAGATGCAGCGTGGCTAGCTGATCTGTGATAGCGAGCATCCAATTAGCATCCTCAGAATGGCATTTCGACGCAAACAAGGCATGTCAACTCGACATCGGTCACATGTTTGCCCTCTGGTCCAGTCGTCGAGTCGACCCCAATATACCTACTTCATTTTGCATTCAGGCTCCCTCGCGACCCCGCCAGCGGACGCTCAGGAGCAGCGCTTAGCGAGGCTCTTTTCCCAAGGCCGGTTCGTCTGTTCCCCTCGATTTGCAGCCATGTGAAGCAATCCCCGTGTCAGAAGGAGAAAACCTTGGCCAGGGGTCAGTCACCTCAGGTGAGGATGAACGGTCTACCATACCTAGCCCGCCGTCCTCCCTTGCTCACTGCAACCACACTGAGGCGCGGACAAGCCCCCTCGGCTTTCCCCACACTGGCATCCCACCCGCCAGATAGCAAGCCCGCGCACCCTGACAGGCTACGGCCTGCCTCCCCGTCAGCTGTCATCATCTCGTCTCGCCTCACAGACCAGTCGCAGTGGATGCTTCTTTGTGCTGTTGAAACGAAGTTGTTCTAGTCGGCATGAGCTTCAGCGCGGGCTAGCACCGCACCATTACCTGAGGCAAGCTGAGCCGGCCGGCGACTGACTCTTGTCATCGTGTTTCTCCATCCTCTGATTCGTGAGTGGCCTCTATCAAGGCTATCTATCGGCAGGACGTGGTGCCTCTTACACAGAGAAGCTTGCGCTGCGGAATGATGATGGCTCTAGAGGCTCCGCCTTCGTGGACAAGGAGGGTGTCAGGGGCTGGACGAAGCCGCTTTCTGGTGTCTGGGATCTCCAATCTTTCACCTACGCCCGTTCTGTCTCCAGCAAGCATTTCGGGTTGATAGCCTGCGATGCGCCAGACGTCATTTCCCAGATGAGTCGTTGCTATTTTGTATGCCGCGGCGAGAAACCTCTTGCCCATCACACATCTTCACATAGAACGACTGGTATTCACCAGCATTCATGCTCCGCTGGTCGATCCTTGATGATCTGACGGCCTACTCTATATGAAAGTCCCGTGTGCAATGGAGCCGCCGATCACGGTCAATCCTTGAGGCCCGGGAGCAGAGTTCGTCGATGTTCTCGTGTCAGACAGCCTGTCTCTGTGGAGCAGGCCAGCTTTGCTGAGCAGGCCAGCTTTGCTGGCCCAGGCTCGGGTCGGACAGCAGACCCAATCTTCGACTGAGGACTGACCAGATGGTCTCCCCATCGTCTAGAAGCCGATGCCAGCTCCTCACGATGCTACCCACTGAAGATCCCAACACAAAAAATCCGCCCACAAGCGCAATCGTCTGGTCCAGCTCGCCCAGTTTCGCTGCCGACTGCGGCATTAGCCCCGTATACATGGCGAAGTGGATCATGACAGATACGCTGTCGCAACAACAGAAGACATAGTAAATCAGTGTGCCAAGCAAGTGGGGCAACCCGTTCTTCACCCAGTTATAGACGGCAAATCGTCGGACCAGCTTGCCATCTGCAAACAATGCCACCGGATGGAACAAGAACTCGGCAGCCCTGATCGTGATGACGAGATGCTGGCCGTCCCCGACGTGGAACGACCACCCGCCGAGGGGCACAACTTGGTAGTTAGCTCGCGCCGAGTTCGCCGAGTAGGCCACCATGACTGCAAGCGTGCAGTACATGTGAACGGGAATCAGCCATGCGAGACGGGCCTTGAGCAGCGGGCCGCCTACGCGCAGGTTGGCGACAATCATGAAGGCGCACGGCAAGCTGACGGCACCGACAAAGTCATGACACAGTACGAAGGGCGCCTGCAGGGCCATCTGACGCGCCGAGTATTTCGTGTCGGTTGGATCGCCGCGGAAGGCTTCAGACGTTCCAGACAGCTGATAGAAGATATCGGTAGCGGCCACGGCGGGGATGAGCAGGAATGCAGCGAGGTCAGCACTCAGCACCCAGTCGTCGCTTGTCTTGCGCTCAAGTGACCAAGAGAGCAGCAGCGCCAGGCCTGACAGCATCCAGGCGCCGGTCGTGCCGGGGCCGTAGAGCGACGAGACAAGTCCCAGCGGGTCGGGAGAAGTGGTGGCGTCCTCCATTGTCCTACTGCCTGGCTCGAATTGAAGGCGATGGTACACTTTGCTGACGCGGGCTTTGGCGAATATGCATGAAAGTTGAAAGTTGGCGAGTGTCCGCCGAAGTTCCAAGGGTACGGAAATTGTGACGAGCAATGCACAGTTGGTCATCCAGACACGTTTTCTACTATTCGAGAGACTGGCGGCCTCACATTGTGATGACGGCAGGCTGTGTGCTGGCGCTGACGATGCAGCATCCTGGTGAGGCAGTGAGGGCGCCACGTCCTGAGCCTCGCATCCTCTCAACCGTCGGAACAACGGCATCTGACTAAGGCGAAGGCCCTGATATACATACAGCGGTGAGGGCTTCAGCTCCCGAGCCACATCCTATTCATCCGTCTGCTCAGCTGAACGACATTCACGTGACTATATCCCACGTGATTCGGAGAAGGCCGACAAGAGCCCCCGCCTCATCTTCCGTTATCACGGGTGGGCCAACCCCGGAAAGTGGTCCTAACCGAAATAGTCAGGTCGGCAAGCCGGGGCGCCACAATTTCGGCAATGACGCCGGAATCGAGCGAATCCCCGGCGTCATCCGTTCCCCCTCTCCCCAGTATCCTCCCCGCTGCATTCGCAAATGCCAGGCCAGCCCCCCTTCAACCCAGGCTCTTGGATGACAATCTGGCCAGGGCGGGACTGGCCCGTCGAATTCGGAGCCTTGCCCATGTGGTCTTGGTGTGGGGAACAGCGGGATCGGCACGAGATAGCATGCAGCTCACAGGCTTCGCGCAGAGGGGGGAAAAAAAGTGTTGATAAAGATGAAGGGGTCGCTTCCGAGGTGAACTTGGTCGGTCTTTTCTCCTTCTCTCTAGTCCACGCTCGTCTTTCCCCCCCGTGTAGCAGCAATCAGACCCGACCTCGTCACGATGCGTGCCTCTCACTTTGCTGCCGCCCTCGTTGGCGCCTTCGCTGCGCCTGGCCTGGCATGGAACACTGATAGTGAGTCGCGACGCTCTCTCGGCTGCGGCTGCGGTTGCGGCTGCGGTTGCGGTCCCCCCCGTCTCCTCTTCGTCAATTGCACAGCGTACTGACGTCGAGGCCCCCAGTCCACCAGCAGATTGGCTTCGCGGCCGAAAAGTTCCTCTCGCCGGCAGCCAAGGCCATCCTCAGCGAGATCCTCGAGCCCGAGTCGGGCGCCAGCCTCGGCCGCATCGGCGCGTGGGCCGACGCGCACCGCGGCACGCCCGAGGGCCGGCACACAACGACGTGGCACTGGATCAACCCGGCCGACCAGCCGCCGAGCTTCTGCAACGTGCACTACAACCGCGACTGCACGTCGGGCGGCTGCATCGTCAGCGCGCTCGCCAACGAGACGCAGATTCTCAAGTCGTGC
This sequence comes from Verticillium alfalfae VaMs.102, assembly GCF_000150825.1. NCBI lineage: Eukaryota > Fungi > Ascomycota > Sordariomycetes > Glomerellales > Plectosphaerellaceae > Verticillium > Verticillium alfalfae. The sequence continues at coordinate 2,520,732 of NW_003315035.1, forward strand.
ATCCGCTCCGTCAAGGACGCAAGCTTGTCGGCGGCGCCAACGCCACGTGCGCCAACGCCGCCAAGTTCATCACCCACTTCATCATGGACATTGCGCAGCCCATGCACGTCACGGGCATCGCGCGCGGCGCAACGACATTCCCGTCGTCTTTGGCGGCGTCACCACAACCTGCCCGCCGTGAGCCGTCTTTCCCGTCGTGGACCGTGAGGAAGAGAAATTTGTGTACTTGACACCCGCCAGATCTGGGACGGCGCCATTGTCTACTTGCTCTGCCGCAAACGTCACGGGCTTCCCCAACACGACGATCCAGCCCTTCTTCAGCGACATGGTCGACCGCATCCGCGCCGACACGTACTTTGTGCCGACGCGCGACTGGCTCAGCTGCACCGACCCCTCGACGCCGCTCGCCTGCCCGCTCGAGTGGGCGCGCGACGCCAACCAGTGGAACTGCGACTACGCCTTCAGCCAGAACACCAACGCCTCGGACCTGCGCACGAGCGGCTACGCTGAGGGCGCCTGGCCCATTGCCGAGCTGCAGATCGCCAAGGCCGTGCTCCGCATCGCCACGTGGTTCAACAAGCTCGCCGACTGCAACTTCAAGGACCGCGAGGTCGTCCTCGACCCCTGGCCCATGAAGGCCTGGCTCGGCGGGCCCAACGCTGGCAACTAAGTCTAATATTTGTGCTGCTGCAGCGCTGTTTTCGTGTACATAATTTGTCGATGTTCGACTTGATGATAGCGGGAAAAGAAGAATTGACTCTAGACGTTGTCCGGATGGTGCCATTCAGGCGTACTCCGAGCGTGATACATGTGATTGCACTTCACCTTTTTGCGGAGGGCGCCGAAAGACGTCTCGATTGCGTTGGGGCGCCCGAGGGGGGGGGGGGATCGGAACACACGGCACCAGGGGCCAGGGACGATAACCCCTGCTTTCCCTCCTTCAATGAATATGGCCTGCCCGATTAGCAGTACCTATTTCCTTGCCTGAACACTCTGAGAGTTACGCTGTCGTAGCGACTCCAGACACATGTGCTCCATTGGTTTACCTGTCTAGGCCCCCTTCCCTTGTCTCTTCGGCTACCATGAACCGTGGCCAGCACCCTAACAAAGCGGACCACGCACGCTACAGGTTCTTCTTCGCCAGGACCTTGTTCGCGTCGAAAGCCCTCGTAATCTCCTTGAATGCCACCCATAGCGCCCACGCCGGAATAAAGACCCACAGCATGTTGAAGAAGACGAGGTACAGCCACAGGTACATCCAGTTGCTCGTGTCGAGGTTGATGTTGCCGGTCAGCCACTCGGGGCAGAACGTCATGAAGCCTGCCGAAACACGCGCCCTGTCAGCCGCGACCTGACGACAAGGGGTCTTGGGTCACACTCACCACCGTAAATCTCCGCCGTGGCAATCACCACAATCCAGAAATTGACCTTGGGTTCGCGCCGCGCAATCAGGTAGCAGATGTAGACGGCCAGCGGGCCGGCGCCGAAGACGGTGAGCAGCTCGAGGCTGATGACGCCCTGTTTGGGAAGTCGCCGTTAGCATTGCACCGACAAAGTACCCGCGCGCAAAGAAAAGTCCCACCAGATCAGCACCTGCCCAGCGCTTGTCGGCGTTGGCGTAGACCATCCATAGTTGGGCAAAGGGGTTGTCGCCGCCGGCCTGGGCGCCGTAGACGCGATCGGTGTGGCCGAGGTAGTTGTAGGGCGTCGGGTGGAGGGCTCCAATGTCGGCCACGTCGGCCACGTCGGCCACAGAGATGTAGGAGAAGAAGCAGTGGTAGAGGAAGCTCCCCTCGAGGAAGAAGTGGATCAGAGCATCGAAGGCGTGCCAGATGAAGAGGACGCGGTACGTCGTCGACGTGGCGGGGTGGAGGACGCGTCGCGAGACGGCGATGGCGACGGCTAGGAGCACGACGGTTGCTGCCAGGGAAATGAGAGTCGTCTGGTCGAAGAGGTCCGGTGGAAGAGAGCTGGCGTACGTCGACATGTTGGGCGGTTGCAGGCGATGGTTTTGCCGCTGATGTTGAGTTGTCGTTGGAATCTTGGCCGATGGCTCAGTGCAGGAGCTGGCCAGTTTGGCGATGTTACCTTCGGGAGTCCGTGCACAACAATTCCCCGAACAAGTCGATCCACATGTTGCGGTATTGTAGAACATGGGGGATTTGAAGGCTCATGTCGCAGAACGAGTTCTAACATTCACTGCAAATATAAGTCACTGCAAAAACAATTGTGGGAAGTGTATGAATTGCGGGTAAACTATCTAGGATCTTGTCCTCAGACTGTGTGCTCGTGCTCAATCGCTCCCTCATTCCAAAAGTTCCATTACGCCTTCGTGACCATTGCCGCCCTGATGGAGGGTAGGGGTATCATCATCGTGAAGAGGAGTTGCTTAGTGCTTGGCAGACTCCTTGTGGACATCAGCCTGGGTGTTGTGCTTGGTCTCGTCGAACTTGTCACCGACGGCATCCTTGCCGGCGGAGAGACTGAGAGACACGTTAGTAAACTGGAGACAATGAGAACCAGTGAAGAAGAGAGGCGTACCGAGTGCCGAGGCTGGCGTTGTTGTCCTTGGCGACCTCCTTGTTGGCCTCCTTGGAAGCGGTGGCACCGGCGCCCTGAACGGTCTCAGCGACGTAGTTGGCGGCGTTCTTGACAGTCTCCATTATGAAGGTTGGGTTGGTTGTTTGGGGTTGGTTGGGTTGAGTGTTGCTTGGTTGTAGAGTAGTAGTTGTTGATGGAGAAAAGAAAGATGTCATTGTTGGGTGGCAGAGGTGATGGGTTTATATAGAAGATAGGGAGGGGGGTTAGGGACCTCTGGCGAACCCGCCAGAGGCAGGCGCCCGATCTGGTGAGATCGAGCTCTTGCCTAGCACGACCAGGCCCATCACTCTTCGTACCTTCACGTTTGCTGTGGCTGAATCACAGGTGGGGGGGAGGTGGCCCGCTCGTCTGCCTTCCTGGCCGTTTGCCCGACTGGCCTCCTGGGGCCGCTTCCTGTGCTGGGCCGCTTGTCCCATCGAGGCAAGCAAAAAGGCAAGAGGTTTGGAGGGGTACGCCCCAGCAACAGCCACGATCCGATGCTTCGCGCTGTCTCGTTGGCTGGCCGTCGTCGGAAGACCATCATGTGGTCCCATTGGGGCCTGGGAAGCTACGTCATGATAGAGCACGTTTGCGGTTCAGGGGGGAAGTCACTTTTGCGATGGTCAGGGTGCGTATGCTAGGCTGAAGCAGCATCATGGTCCTAACAGCATGGACTTACTGGGACCTTGTCGTTTCCCCTTCGGCACCATTATCGCCTTAGGGCCGGGGTAGCTCTGCCTGTGGCGGGGCCAAACGTTGCAGGGAGGCAGTCTTCGCCAAACCTGACGTCATTCGTAGCCCGTGGTGGGGCACGCGGTGGTGCAGACGCTGAACACTGGAGCTGCTCGTGCTTGTGCACTTGCTCTTCTCACCCGGTCCTGATGCTGATGCTGCTCGTCGAACACATACCACACAACGCGCTGCGCACACATCAGGCAAAGCGCCGTGCCCACGTCATTTCCACAAACCACGTACCCCTCACCACCCGGATAGCGGGGTCATACCATGCCATGCCATGCCACTGGTCTCGAGACGTGTCTCTCCAACGCGCAGCTGAGGTGTGGACTCTGTTCCGGATTGCACATGTCAAGAAGGCCACGGAATGTACATGGCAAACGTCAGCCATGTGTGATCTACGCTCGTAAGGCCATACCGATATCGTTTTCGTCTCGCCACGTTACGTAGGTCAATATGATACATGATGCTGCTACCTTACCTTGATCGCCCACCGGTACAAACCATCCGCAACAGTGCGTGATTGTTGATGGGGAATACGGCATGGAATTTCAGCACAAAGCCCATGTCTTCCCCCCCTAGCATGATCAGCGCAGCGCCCCACAACTCAATGCCAGGCACGAAGGACAGCAGAGTAAAGGAGGAACTGGGGGGCGTCAGAAAATCTCCCATGTCCAGTACGTGGCTGTGCGATACCTCGGAGCCTCATGCCCACTACCGTCAGAGGCTCAGTCGAAGCCTGTTGTAGCTCTTTTCTGCCTCCTCCCTCCCGTTCTCTCGCGGAGTCTCCACACATCGGAAACCCCCCCTCCCTCTCCCCCAAACACAGAATCAAAACAAGAAGCGTTGTAGCTCATTGGCAGTTTGTGCAGCGTCCAAACAACAAGCTCTAAGGCGTATGACGTCACCATCTTCCACTGCATGTTCTGGACCTGGCGGCCCCGTAGACACACGGTCCTGCTTTCCACAGCATACGGAATGGGCAAGCTCAAGGTGCACTTTCCCCCCATTAAGGTAGGCAGCAGCCCCCCAGCCAGCCAAACAGGCAAGCAGGAGGGCACTTGCCAGAAACCCCCCTCGGGCGCCGCCTGCACTCTGGGTCGACCCACGAATGAGGGGCCGGCAGCTGATCCCAAGAATCGCGACCATGCCCCATTTTCCCCTTGCCACATATTCTGCACCTGTCATCGAGATCGCAAACTCTTATCCCATCGCCCATCGCCCATCGCCCATCCATCACATCACCCATCACATCACACATCGCCCCTCTTTGGCCCTGTGGACCGATCACGCCTACTGGCCGGGGGGGGGGGGGCACCGTCTCTCGCGGGGCTTTTGCTCCGGATCCTCGCCTCCATCCTACTCCCACGAACAACCTTGCTAGATGGACAATGGCCTTTTCTTCGATGCACCGATCACGTACTTCTCCCTTGTCCGTCGCGCCCCCGAGGTCCGTTGACCACTGAGAGATGTGTCCTATCACGGCAAACCGGCCAGAACCGGGCGGACTTTGTCCATCATCGGGCTGCTTCGCCCATCCCGTCACGGCCCAGATAGATCTTGGTGCTTCTTCCCTCTGGTTACCCCACGGCACACGGACATGTCTTGTCGGACCCCTCCAACATCCCGCGTGCCTTTACGTCATGCCTACTGCCCTTCGTCGGTCTCGAACATTTTCCCACGCTGGATGGAGCCTAGGTGTGCTCTGTCTCGTCGCGGCACGCTCTTGGGACGTGTGGCGTGAGGATGAGGCCAGGTGTTGCTGGCGTTGAACCTCGGCGAGCCGAAAGCCACATGTCCTTTCATGCCGCTGTTACCCAGAGCTACGAAGCCAGCCTACAGCTCCAACAAGTAAAGGTCGGACATACTTACTGCCGCGGTCACCTATCGGGACGCTTCGTCGCTCATGCGCTCAGTCCCAAAGGGCAAGACTGCATGGTGCACGTGGTTACACACAGGATCGAACACCAAGCCGTGGATCGAGTGAGGCACTCGGGGCCGGGCCGCGGGGACGAAACTCAAGTAGCCGCCGAGACCATCGGGACCTTCTTGTGGGGTGGTGAGTCTCGCCCTCTGCCAGAGACGACCCTTTCACCCCAGCCTCCAGCCGTCCAAGCCTTGGACGGCCTGCCAGCGCGACATTAGGGGAAATGAATGGTCTTCTCTCCACCCAACTGCTTACCTCCCTCGTGCTTTCGGGACGCCCCGAAAAGACTTGCTTGTAGGTGCCTCGCCTATGGTCTCTGGTAAGTACTGTGGTGGAACGTGTCTCGCCGACTGGTCAATCGCTTTGGCCTCTGAAAACAGTGTTTCGTATGCCTCATGGCGCCTTGACAGGCCGCGTATGCTTTCCTTCGCATCACGACGAGAGAAGTGGTCTTACTGGGTCAGTATGGCGGCTTTCATGTTCGAACCAATCTCAAGACCATCTGCTGTTGAGATACCCCGACGATGACTTCCTGTACTTGTACACCTTGCCTTCAATGCTGCTCTCCCACCCAAGTCGGGCAAAGTGAAGAACTATAGACGCTCGAAGTTTTCTGCAGAAGCCGTTTCTGGGCTGCTCGCCAACATGTCTTTCCAAGGTCTGCCTGGCCGCTGAAGACGCTTGGATCGGTCAGCCGTCAGGCTCTCGGCCAAGTTGCATCCGTCGGAAGAACGGCAAGCTGCGCAGGCCTAAGTACGCCCCTGCCAGACTCGCGATGCTCCTGAGAGGGGGACTCTGTGACGAGGCTGCCCAAACTCTGCCTTCCCAGGGCGGGAATCGGCATGTTGAGTCTGCTACCTTCCGCTGAATCATGTCGAAGTGCCGACAAGAGTATCAACAGACTCCGCACAAAGGCTTCAGTGCTCGATCGCATTGAACAATTCTTCCTCATCAGGATGTAGAGGGTCTGATGAGCTTCCCAAACAGCTGGGTCTGCCGGCTTGGCTCGATCCAAGGCGGCCACCCCAAGTCGATGACAGGAGCTTAGTCTGCTTGGCTTCCCCAGACAGCCGGGTAAGGGTATTGCTCGGATGCTCCAGATACAGGGCGAACAGGTGACCGGCAAGGCGGCACAAGATGGGGCAGCGGTCGGACCTCTGGCGTTGCAGCCTTGTCGCCAAGTCTGAAACGTCCAGAGGGAGTCTGTGGGTTTGGAGGCTATCAGACGGATCGAGGGTTTGCTGGTGTGAGTGTTTCAGGTGCCAAGCCCGCGACTCGTGAGAGGCCCTTAGAGGCGTTGGTGCACACCTCTCGTCGGACTCCTAGAGGTCGACTCGGCTCTGAGTGCCGTGTCCTGCCCGATTCATGGCCTAGAAGGGGCATCTGGATCGTGGAGGCTCCTTGCGAGGTTAGGGAGAGACGGGTGTAAGGGGGAAAGGATGGTAGAGAGAGGGTGGAAGATGCGCGATTGAGTGCTCCGTCCTCTTCAACCGTGGTGCATCCACCAATGCTGCGAATGGCTTCTTTTCGAGTCCTCTTCTCTCCCAGACCCAGCCCAACTGCGCTCAACAGTCTGATCCCAATGGCTGGGAAAGGTAAGCAAGAGATTGAGCTGGTATTATCGGGCTGAAGATGGAGTGAGTACGGAGGTGGCGGAGCAGTACCCCGCGGGGAAATTCGAGAGCAAGAGGACGAGCGACAGTGACAGCTCTTGGCTGCCCGATTAGCAGGTCTTGGCGGCCTTGGCATCAACCACGACACACAGTCTAAGGCTCCGTCTCTTTTCCTTCACGTTCGCTGCGACACTGGGGCTGTTGCGGCGCAACACGTCCGTCGCAACCACATATACGGATTACAAACTGACATGGTCATTCTGCAGCCTGCTTGTATGGCAACAGTCTGAGCAACGTCTCGAATAGCCTCAGACCCACCAACCTGGCAGCGACGTGACAGCGAGTTTTCAAGAAGCGCAGACCGCCCTCTGTATCGCGAGGCGTCCATCACGTGGCCCCCGCCCCCAGGAGCAGTAATATGCCCTGGCATTAAGATTGGGGGAAAGGGACATTTGTTTCTTCGTCATCGGCATGAATGCCTCTGCTATTTTTACTCACGGGGGCCTCAGCTTGGGGGGGCGACGGTGGAGGGTCCCATCAAGCTTATTGATGGCCCGCCTAGGCCGGTCCCGAGAGCCTCCACAGTGCTGTGAATGGTGAAATTGTATCCCTATCGGTCATGTTCGGGTGTCATTCCAGTTTCAAGCTTAATTCTTAGCTGACCAGTCCAGGCAGGAGCCATGTCAGGGTCGAATGCTTGAACGGGGTCGAGAAGCTGCCCGGTGCTCATCATCGTCGCAACGACTGGCCTCATGCTGCCAGGAAAAGAACAGACGAAAGATGTTTTCTTGGCATTGTCTCGACTCGGCCTCATCTCTGTGTCCTGTCGAGTTGTAGTGTTGATCACCCTCGCGTCGTCCTGCGCGCTTGATCCGTCATGAGAGAACCCATAAGAAGCCCTGGAGATCTCCCCTTTCCTCCAATTTTTTGTTGGCTTTCATCATCGCATCCTCATCTTTTAATCTCTCGCACCGTCGCTTCCCTCAAAGTTTGACATCTCGACTCCTGGCGAGCGGACAATTCCTTTCTCTATCACAACGCCGGACGTCTTTTCCAGCTACCCCTAATACGTTTCTTCCCCCGTCATTCTTTGCCGTCCCATCACACATTTGAGTCCGAAATACGCTGTACTTCGTGAAGAATACAAGCACCGCCGCCATGCTGCACAGCTACCACTACTACATCCTGGCCGCCGCCGGCCTCGTCGGCAACATCAACGCCCTGCCCCTGAACATCAACCTCGGCGCCTACTCCCCCGCCCTGGTGGTCGGTGACGGCGAGATCTCCTTTGGCGGTAAGAGCGACGTCAACAGCCTGATGAACGTCCTCGAGGGCGCCGCCGTCAACGCCGCCGCAGGTGTGGCCAACGGACAGCAACCCCCGCCCGCCCAAGCCGCGGCCGTCCAGCAGGCGAGCGACAAGCCCCAGCCCGTCATCATCAACCCGGCGCCCGCGGCCAAGGGCCAGTCCCTGACCTCGGACCAGCAGGAGGTACATTCCCCCACAGGGTTCACCGCTCTCGTCATGCAAAAACGCCAACGGGAAGAGGAACGCTAACCAAGTCAGGCCCAGCAGATTGCGTCCTTCCTCGGCATCGACGGCAAGCAGATCGACCCCCGCGCCGGGCCCGCCGCCACGGGCAAGATAGACGGCACGACGGCGAAGCGCGACCTCTCGGGCTTCGACCGCGCCCTGCGCTACGCCGAGGCCGCCCTCGTCAAGGGCCCCAAGGTCCAGCTCGGTACCGGCGCCGAGGGCTCCGGCGTCGGCATCATTGTCGACAACAACCAGCAGGCCGCCGCGCGGCCCGGTCGCGGCACCGAGGAGGGCGGCTGCTACTGGCGGCGGCGGCGCGGCTGAGGGGGTCGTTGTCGCGCCCGCTTCGCTGAAGGAGAAGAGGGGTGTTGAGGCGCGGCAGCAGCAGCAGCCGAGGCGGAGGGCCAAGGTGACGACCATGTATGTTCGGTCTGGGATCCCGGCTGGTAAGTGATGTGCGGTTCTCTCCCTGGGTGGCGTTATGGAGGGGGTGGCAGGAGCGCAGAATTGAGTTTAAATATCTGATTATTGTGGTCTAAAGGTCTCTCGTCTTCTTCGCCGGAGCCGTGGCGCGAGCATTGCTGCTGACATTGCGGGGAATGTCGTTGGCGGTGCGACGATCAAGCGGGAGGTCGCAGCGCGGGATGGCGCCTTTGATTCTGTCAACTTGAATGTTCCTGGAGAGGGTGTCACGATGACTTTTGTCGAGACGGCGGATGAGGAGGCCGAGGAGCCACTTGATGGGGAGGAGTAGGTCGTGATCGGAGAAGCTCTGTAATCCTTTGAATATCGTGATCGTGACGATTCAATCATGTCTCTAGAATTGATGGCTGTGTCGTGTCCTCGGTGTGAAATCGCCAGCGTGTGTACAGGCGTCCAATACCAAGGTCGCGGTGAACCGTTCTGATGCGGCGCGATGATTTCCTATCAGAGCGTTGAGAAGAGCCAAGTGACCAATTCAGGGGCATCCGGGGCATTGGGCAAATATAAAACACATGAAAAGATCCATCCCGCTGTTCCAGAAAGTAATAGTGAATTGGACAAGGTCGTGTTTGTGTTTTATCTGAGCCAGAAATTAATTTTACGCCGGGAACCAAAAACCGCCGACCAGCCTTGAGTCGAGCGAAGTGTCCTGGTACCTTGCTCATTCATCGTGTTTTCCCGAATCTGTCCAGGCAAGCATCTTAACCACCCGGGCGAGATGTCCTTTAGCGTCCCAATGTCCTGAGAGCTCGCCACCCACGTCAAACGCCGACCTCAGGTATCGTAACCGCCCTAAAGGGGTCTCTCCAGCCTGGTTCCTTGCATGCAAATTTGCGCCCCCAGACAGCAATGCTTGCCCGGTATTCAAATTCGAATATGAACAAGCTCCAGACAATACGCTCATGAGTGGAGTGTTGTCCTGATCATCCAATGCTTCTATATCGGCGCCATGTTTGAGGAGCAAATCTACGACTTCGGACGTCGCATGAGCATTTTGGCGAAGGAAGTGGAATGCGCTTCGACCATCATGTGCTCTGATTTCGACAGAGGCGCCATTCTTGAGTAAACGTTCCACCTTCTTCGCTTGTGGTCGTTTGCTCAGTAGAGAGTGGAGGGCAGTCATACCGTTCACATCCACCAGGTTAATGTCAACTCCGAATTGTAACAACACGGTCGTCATCACAGACATTTCATCTTCGTTATAGCCATATAAACTTTGGCAGAGATGATGAAGTGCTGACTGTCCGAATCGG
>NW_003315035.1:2530958-2538359 GCF_000150825.1 Verticillium alfalfae VaMs.102
TGCTGCGATGGGATGTTTCGAGAAGAAACATAAAGTCAGAAAGCACGAAATGACAGCTAGTGCAGCGCGGAACGACCTTCTCGTCGACTGCACGACAGATGCCCTCGATCGACAAGGGCCTTGACCAGACTTTCTCCATAAGCTGTCGTGAACGCCTGTGATTCGCGGAGTGTTTCGAGCCCTTCTGGACAGCCACGTTCTATTGCCAGTGCCAGTTGGCCTACCCGTTCGTTGAGCATTCGCAGACGGGGCTCTGGATTCAAAGGTACGAACCCTAGAAGGCACGACCAATCGGGCTTCCACTGGGACGCTTGCGATACAGTCAACAACAAGCGAAGAGCCTCTCCGCAGTCTTCCGCATTCATTGAACCTGGTAAAAATTGGATCGTTGAGTCAAAGAAGGACCTGAACGCATCCACTACGGTGTCGCCATATTGGTCTTGAATGGTGTAGTCAAAGCCATGCTGTAGCAATAGAGTGACGACCCGATAATGACCGTGTTTCGCAGCGAACAACAACAAGGGTGTTCCGTCTGGGGCAAGTGCGCCGAGTTGCGACTGCCGCCAAGTCGCGAGTATGTATTCCAGGCACTTGTAGCGCTCAAGAGCTACCGCGAAGAAAATGGGCAGATAAGCCAAACATGGAAGCCGCGACGGGTGGGGTTGGTGTTGCTTTGACCGAGGCCTGTGTGAGGCCTGCTTTCCGTTTTTTCTTCGCAGAGCCAGGTTATCTGAACCCTCATATGGCAGCATTGATGTTGAGGTACATGTCGCTTCCAAGATATCGTGTACGGCGCCGAAGTGACCCAGAGCGGCTCGTAAACCTGTCGGCGTTAGGCCCTCGATACATCGATGTTCATCCCAGTTGACAAGCTGAACCATGTGGTCATGCGGCGCCAGTGACCAAGACATGTCCTCACAATCGGAAGCAGCAGCAATACCCCAAGGCGAGGACACAGTGCTGTCCTGACCGAAAAGAGAGAGACAGGAACTTTGAAAGCCATCGGAAATATCCTCGATGCCAGCGTGTGAAGCAACCTGCGCATGATCGAAGTGATGAGCCCAGAAAGAGACAGCATAGTCACACAATGTGACTAGTACAGATCGTACTTCGCGCCGCCTCAAGATGTCTCTGTTGTATTTTTTACCCTCCATGAATTTCATCGCGATCAGTTCATTGCGAAACTGGGCGCTCCGAAAGCAATCCATAGACAAGTAGGCAATGCAACTTTCGGCCATTATACGGTGAGCTGCAGTCATCGTAATGCAGCGATGCCATGACGAAGTCGGGCAATCTGGTTCCCGAATCACATCTGGCTCCTCCTCCCCTTCGGCCAAGAGGAACTCCTTCGCAGTCTGATGGATGAAGAAGAGTCGATTGTCGTAGATCGACACGAACAGACCGCAAGCTTGCCTAATCCAGTCAGAAAAGGCCGCGTTAAGATCCAAATCATCTTCTGAAAGAGCGCCCAGCTTATCTTGGACGTTTTCCCAGGCACAAAGCGCAATGTCCATCTCCTCAAGCGTGAGGGGTCTTTGTGCTGCAATGATTAGATGGAATAGCCTGTCCACTTTTTTGGCGTCAACATTGCTGACCTGCCGGAGTAACCTTTCATATGCGCCGTGTATGGTTTTGGGGAGATTGCTAACAAGGTCCCTCCAACCTTTCTGGGTGTTGTTGTTATTCTTCTCGAGACTCTCAAACACCAAACTGGCCCAGAGATACGTTCTGTCCTCCCCACCCTTGAGCGCGAAGCCATCTTTGAGGATTTTCCTCTTCGCGTCATCTAGCCTCTTGTTCTCGGCAAGTTGAGATAAGCGATGCTCCACAACCAGTTGGATCTCCTTTTGGATCAAATCCTTTTCTGTTTTCCCGTCACCATCGAGGTGAATGTGTCCCTGCCCGGAAACATCAAGATGCTTGAGAATAGGCGGGAGGCCCCGAGTCGTAACTAAGAACTTGACAGTCCCCTGTCCAAGTCCTCCGGCCGTTCGACGAGAATAGCGCGTCACAAGACTGATAAGCTGACGAGTTTCGGCAGAATCACACTCGTCGAGGGCATCCAAGATACAGACTACCGGAGGACAGGATGAATGACTGAGAGCCTTTTCCAGAACGTCCCATAGCGATGCCAGATGTGACGTGAGATTACTCCCTGCCTGGTTGATCATGGACTCGCAATGATCAGCTAGTAGCGGTTCTCGAACGAAAAGGCAGTGCAGCAGAGAGCAGGTTGCGCTGGCTGCGCTGCGCTGCTCGGGTGTATCCTTGAAGAAGAAATAGCATATGCGTGCTTGGGCCGTCCGGTCGGATGCTGGGAGGTACTCTTCAATCAGGTATCTTGAGAGTACCGACTTGCCGCAACCGGGGTCTGCGGAAACAACAAGCAGACCCTCCGAGTTTTCCAGCCAGTCCAAGAACTGGGGATGATTACAGAACCACTCGCAGGTATTGGCGACGCGAAGGGGATTGATCCGCATGCGTTCTTCGTATGGAATCGTCTTGAACCTTCCAATCAAGAGATCGCGTCTCCTTGTTCGCTCTTCAGCGTCACGCTGGGTTTGTTGGTCTTGCTGGGCTTGCTGGATGCTCGACAACTGCTGAACTCCGCTGGCTATCTCTCGCAGAAGCCCAGACGATTCAGATGCCTCGTGAAGAAGGCTTCGAAGGGCTGCGACGGATTCGCGACTGGAATAGTGCGCCATGTCGCCATCCAGCCGTTCTTCTAGCTTGGCTAGCTTGCTGCGCTGGGTGGTCCAGTCGTAGGAACCCCATACGACCTTCGCATACGCAAATACCCGATGGTCCTTGTAGCAGTACAGTACAGCTGTCATCTCGTACGTGAGAATCGCACGATATATCGTCCTGACCTGGCTGTCGAGCGAACTATTGAGTTGCGCAAGCTTTTGGCGCCCTTGACCGACGTCTTCGAAGATGATTCTCGACAGACCGACATACCAGTCCATCCTAGCGATGACATGTTCCAGACCATCGACCATCGACTGCTCGGCTTCGAAAGGACCAGATAGGATCTTTTTAAGTCGCACGTCAGCAGCCATTCAGGGCTGCCCTTCCAGAGATCGGCGCAACGACACTGAGTACACTCACCTGAACCGCTGCACAGATGCCAGACCAGGCCATTGTTGCCGGAGGAGGCACCGGCGTCAATGCGAGTTTTCCCACTTTCTCAAGCTTGACCAGAAGAGCAGAGGCCTGTATGATACCTCCTCTGATGCTGCGGCGCTCATGGATCTTCTCGACAGACTTTTGGACCGATATAGCCATCCTCTGAATGCGTGCTTCTGCGGCGCCATTGGAAAAGATGTTCGCCGCGGCTGCTGTTAGGGCACCAACGCCATCTGCACATAGACTCAGGCCCTCCGTCTTTCTCCAGAGTTCATGTGGCAATCAAGTGGAGCACCCACCATTAATGTTCAGTGTGAGGATTCTCTCGTACGCCTCAGTGAGCTGCTCGTTATCCTGTCTTATCTCTTGATATGCCGAGTTCCATAGTCGAAGCGCTGCGTCTTCTTCAGCGGTTGCTGACAGCGATGTGCAAGTGGAGGAGTCACCGGGCACCGGCTCGGGGGGCGAGACATCGGCTCGGGGACCTCGGGCCTCAGCCGGAGCTGGCCGCCGAACTTTCAGCGTAAATTTCTGTTTGAGTTTTTCCAAAGACATCGTGACGCGAGGCACAACGTGATGATGATTTATCCTGAAGGGGGTTGGAATGCAAACAGACGGGATGCCTGAAGGCTGCGAGCAAGACCATGACCCCGCGCTCGAAGAAAATGAGGCGCACCACAATGCTTCGACGGGCTGCCTCACACGACCAACGAACCAATAGTATCCGATTAGAATCTGCGGACATGATCCTGCGCCATTGCACGGCACTCGTTGGGGTTCCAGCGTTCACAGTCGAGAGAGAAAAAAAGAGAGCGAGAGCTTGGCGATAGCACGTGAGCCTCGATTGTTGTATGGTGGTTTTGGACCAAAGTCTCTAACAGTTGAGAATGCATCAATTGGGTACAAGCTCCTCCTACATGGATTATATCACTTAAAACGACCAGCTAGACACTATTGATTAACCAACACTGGTTCTCCCAAATTCCCTAACATTTGAGGCTGGTTGCTTTCCTCGAGCAAGGTATCAATCACGAGTTACCGAAGACTCCAATCTGAACAGGCGAGAGCAAACATCCAGCCAGGAGGCAGCTTGTCATTGAATGTCTCTTTAAAAAGTGAAATGGGATCACGGCGTTCTGCATTTGATCACCTCGATTGTCGCCACCGGACATTCGCTAGACCAACTTGACAGCCACAGCCGCCCTCAATTACATGACGTTGATGATGGCATGAAAGTATAACGCGGTCCGATGCCAATGATTCAAATGGAGGGGGTAAATTTTGGTTGGCTAGTATTTGAGCTGGGTTCATAAGGAACCTCTTGCCTACAGATTTGAGATGCGTTGAGCGACGCCCGCAAGTCCCTTTCAAGTAAGGTCGGGGAGACCCTGTGCTACTTTGGAAGCGGCGTGTCCGTGGCGGCCACTCAGCATTGTGCGGGCAAGGGGATATGCAGAGGCGCGGCTTCTGAGGTGCACGTCAAAGTCGATATGCATCCCTTCAAAGGCCCGCCAGGCCGGTTGTCACGAGGAAGCCATACTTGCGAGTTGACTAACACTGTCGGCACAGCCAGCCGGGGATGGAACCCGCTCGGCAGTTTTGTCTCAGTAAGATCATAGCCCCCCCCCTAACGTTGCAGTGCATAGGCAAGCCATATGACATGGGCCAGCGCGCTTGGTATGCAAAGCCTGTGGGCGCTGTTTCGTCTAGCATAGGATCGAGCTGCAGAGTTCGAGTAGTGCTGACAACCCCCGGTGGATGCGGAGGACAGGACTGTCCAGCACCGAGAAGACGTTCATGGCAAAGACTCGACTTTGTCTCGCCGTCTTGGAAGATTCATGATCCTGAGGATGAGAACCTACTTGAAAAAACTTACTGGCACACCTTGCCGGGCATACAATGTGATAGCGCTGGTGGCAGTGTCACATCATGATTGGCCGGAACGCATCATGCTCGAGGCGTCGAGGCGCAGAAGCTGGAAGTGTTCCAGAAGACATACTTTCCTGCACGAGAGGGGACCAGTGATTGCCTTTACTCCTGTAATTGAAGGCACCGAGGCCACTTGCCAGCAGCCAGTCAAAGCCCGTGATCGATCATCCCACGTCGACTGGGCGGGGCGGTGTCCATCGATGATGGCTTCTCGGGTGGTTGGGGGTGGCTCAATGCGTGGGCAGGTCGCGACGAGTTCGGAGTAGCGGTGTGCGAGGGGTGATCGAGCAGGCGCTCAAGAAACGACTGCATGGGAGGTGGTGGTGGTCGATTGGTGGCAGAGGAGAGTGGGATATGAAGACGGCGTTTAAGGGTGGTGATGATGCTCGGTATAGGGCTGAAACGGGCTGAAAAGGGGGGTGAGCCGGGGGTCAGGGACCAGGGTTGTCTTCGGCGTAGCCCGAGTCGCGTCCAAAGAACTGGAAACCCCGCAGACGTTGACGGAGGACGGACCGATGAGTAGCGAGTTGGGAAGAGGCGCCGTAAGCCGCTGGATTCAAGGTTTGTTCATGACGAAGGATCCGACAAGTGGGAGCAGTCTCCTGGGGTTGACGGTGGGGTGGGCCTTTCGTGCGAATGAAGCGGTGCGGGCAACATTCATGGTGCGCACGAATGACGATGCTTGTGACGTGGTGTTGCTGGCGACATGTCGACGTTTGGCGCCTCGGCTGGAGGTCTCTTGGGTCAGCTGAGGTCACTGACTGTCTTGAGGCGCATCGTCACGGAGGCCGCCAGCATGTCGAAGTTGTCCATCTGTATGCCGACCTACTGTGCCGACCTAGCGAGCTAGGCCTTTCGCGGCCGCCAGCCCTACGATGCAGGACGAGAGAGGTGGGAGGGGAGGGGATTGGAAGGGGAGGCGGAGAGTTGGGTGGAGGAGAGAGTGGGTGAGTGGACGAGGGCAGGGGAACACGACACATGAATTGCTGTTGCAGATGAGATCGGAGCAAGGAGCAACCCCGTAGGATTGGCACGACGCGACAAGAAACAGCCAGAGCAGGAACATCCGTCTTGGGCAACCCAGGCAAGAAGACCCTCGACAGCAATCCGGATCGGCCCGGGCGTCGTCGCTGTTGGATCAAAATCGTACTGGGCCAACCGCCTTCAGAACTTCTGAGAGGGCGGGAGGCCACAGTGGCTGAGTCGGCGGCTTGGTGGTGACTCGTTGCGAGGCGTGCCGTGCACTGGACCGAGCGCGGTGCTCGAATTCCTTCCTTCCATCCTTCCCGCCGTTGGTCTGCACCTCACCTTCCATGTCACGTACCCGCCTCCTTCGTGGTTGCTCGTCAGGGGTGGAGGGGAGGGGCGCGTTCTTGGCTGACCCTGCTTGCCCTTGCCAGACCTTGCAAGGTCTACTTGCTTTGCCACGAGAGGCGGCAACTGCGCGACGCAGCATCATGACTGCATACAGAGAAAGACATATGCGCCTATAATCTCGACTGACACATCATCGCATCGACAACACAAAGTGCCATGGCCCCCCGGTGACCTCATGCCCCCTCTGTTCGTGGCATTCGTAGATCTGCTGTCCCCTCCCCTCAAGCGCTGTAGCTCGGGCCTAGCAGCGACCGATGTTAGCGCTGCGCAGCCGTCCATCATGGCCCGACAGAGTAACCTCATCCGCCCTCGACGCCGGGCGCTAGCACCACTTCTTAACCCCATGACGTTAGTGCGACGCTGGCATCAAAAATGGACGCAAACAACGGCATTTCCTCATCAGTCGGGGAAGCGAGCTTGACACGTCCGCTGACAACGGAGGCGATGACTGATCACCCACACCTCTCAGCCTCTTTTGACTCGACTGAAACCTAGACGCAGACGAGGGTTTCCCATTTACGGACCTCAGCATATGGACTGAGTATGGACCACGGACAACGCTGCTTTCCGCCTCGAACGCCAGGTCCAAGGGCCCCGCGGCATTGACCATGTGTTTCCGCGGTCAATGCTCATTACGCTCCGTACCTAGCTACCTACGTAGCGAGCTTGTAGCTTGGAAGCGCGAGTGAGTGACAAGTACACTAGACCTGCCGAGGAACAAATTCTGGTCATCGTGGACCGAAGGTAGAAAAAAAAAAATTGCCGAGGACCCTTCTCCGAGGACCCTTCTGGCCCATACTCATCTCGTGGCATCGTCTCGACGCCGGGGACCTCCATCTCGCCAACAGTTGCCTCTGACCTCCACCCCCACCCCCATGGCCCGACCTGGCCACGGCGGAGCGAAGGGCAGACAGTATTATCGGCGACACGACACGTCTACTATTGAATCAGCATTACACCCAAAGACGA
>NW_003315035.1:2539157-2540622 GCF_000150825.1 Verticillium alfalfae VaMs.102
CCCACAGGCAATGCCCTCGCCCAAGGATTCCCAACGTTCCCGACCTGACTCGACACCGTGACAATGCTTCCCGTCTCCAACCTCCCGCAGCAGACTGCCCCCGCCGCCGGGCCATCCCTCAGCCCTGAATCTGACGGTCCACAAAAGCCAAAGAGAGCGAGGACAAGCAAGCCCAAGGTCAAAACCGGATGCCACAATTGCAAGTACGTATCTCTGTCGTCGCTCTCTACCCCATGCCGCCGCCGCCGCCGTCGTGCTAACCAGTCGCGCTCAGACATCGCAGAATCAAGTGCGACGAGAAGCGCCCTGCCTGTACTCAATGCGTTCGTTCTCGCAAAGAATGCGCCGGCTATCCGGCTCCTCCAAGAAGCGCCAGGTCTCATGAAGTCCTCGCGATTGCACCAAAACCCCTCGCTGCCGCGCCCACGCCGATAGCCTCGGCGCAACATGGCACCGATATTGCCCCACGAAGAAGGCAGAAGATCCGGGAACGCGAGCGGCAGCACCTGACACCACCACAGACGCCATTGCCATCTATCAATGCCATCGCCCCCATCTCCATCTATCGTCCATCAGCCAATCTCCCCCTGGCCACGCACGAGGGACTGTACTTCCAGCTCTTCCGAACACACACCGCCAATGAGTTATCGGGGTACTTTGATTCCGTCTTTTGGACGCGAACGGTCTTGCAAGAGTGTCATTCCGACAATGCCATCCGCCACGCTGTCGTAGCCCTCGGCGCTCTCTACAAGACTCTGGAGCAGACATCCGAATCGCCACCAGGTTCACCCTCGAATAACGACAACCTCAGTGCCTTTGATAGTGCCATGCGACACTGGGAGGTTGCCATACGGCAGTACTCGGAAGCTATCAATGCGCTCGTTCACATGGACAACCAGGATCAGAGGTCGAACCGAGGACGTCTCATGGCCAGCGTTCTCCTCGCTTGTTTTGATTCCTTTGTTGGTGACCACAAGCAAGCCATCGTGCAAATCCAGAACGGTCTGGGCTTGCTGGAGAAGCTCCGGGCAGAGCGACGCCAGTCCTTTTACGTTGGATCCGAAGAACCTGTGGAACAAGAGCTCATCACCATGTTTACGCGACTCGCGATTCAAGCCAAGTCTTACGACATGGCATTCCACTTCCCGCAGCCGTACGTCATTCGCCTGACCCCGCAGTCATCGGACTCGTCATCGTCGCCGCCGTCTGATGCGGGAAGCTCGCCATCGTCCCTGAACCCTTCGGATATCCCTGATCGCTTTTTTACCCTGATGGAAGCACGGCTGACATACGACAAGCTTCTCGAGAAGATGTTGCGGTTCACAGAGACGCTGTTCAGCTACTCGCAAGCCAGCGGAGCCAACAATCCAATGGGTATCCTTCCGAAATCTCTCCAGCAGTATGGCCTGAGCTTCAAGGGTCAGCTGGACGCTTGGGCCGTGCGTTTGATCCCATCCTTGCAGTC
>NW_003315035.1:2542129-2546484 GCF_000150825.1 Verticillium alfalfae VaMs.102
GCCCCACATGGGACCCTTCCAAAAAGGCAGAAGGCGCCAGCGGATGGGGCGTACAGTCGGGCTAGGGCGCTTCCACCTCGCCTCCCCAGGGACGTTACCCGGTAGAGAAGAAAAAAGAAGAAGAAAAAACAAACCCCGAATCGGGGTACTGGTCAGAAAGGGCACGCCTCGCCGCGCGGATCTTCACCTTTAGAGAGGGGGGGAAGGGGTCAGGGTCCAACCAATGACATCAGCTTGGGGAGCCAATGACACTTGGTGGAGGGTCCCAGAGGGGCAACGGCTGGAGGGGAACAAGAAGATTTTTTTTTTCCTTTCCTTGCCCTTCTCTGCGTTGTCACGCATTCTCTCGCTCGCTCTCATCAGGCTGAGCCCGCTTGCTGCCCAGCTAGCTGGGCTAGCTGCCCCTGGCAACGTAGCTTTTTGGCGGGGAGCCCTCAAGGCCTGCGAGAGCTGGAGGGGGAAAAGGGTATTTAAGTGTGTTGGGGCGGAAGGTTGATGGAGGGGTATTAGAGCTCATCACATCTCACCGCATTTCCTGACTGTTCCTTCCCCTCCTGCATACCAACTTTTTTTGTTTTTGGATTCTTTCACGTCCTTACACCGTACTACACCCTCGCACTTGTTCTTTCTCGAGTAACACGAGAAAGGTCTACACACATACACACACGTACATTAATACCATTGTCCTACAAAATGGCTGAGGAGTCGCCTATCAGCTACGAGCAGCTCGCTGCTATTGAGCGCGAGTTTGAGGATGTCGAGACCGAGATCAGTACGTGCGATCCACCAGGACAGGCAACCGAGGTTGAGCAACCAAGAGCACCAAGCTAACAGAAGCGCGCAACAGTCCGCAAGCAGTACGAGCTGACGCGCCCCCTCTACGAGAAGCGCCAGGCCATCATCTCCAAGATTCCCAACTTCTGGCCCCTCGTGCTTGAGCAGGCGCCCCCCGATATTGACGAGTACATCCAGCCCCAGGACTCGGCGCTGTTGCTGGCGGCGCTCAAGAATGTGTCCGTGTCGCGCTTCGACATTGAGAACGGCGCGCAGGGCGACCCGCGCAGCGTGTCGATCAAGCTCGAGTTTGGCGACAACGACTTCTTCGAGGACAAGGTCGTCGAGAAGAAGTTCTGGTACCGCCACTCGGATGAGTTCACCGGCCTCATCAGCGAGCCCGTGACGCTCCGCTGGAAGGCCGGCAAGGACCTCACCGGCGGCCTCCTCGACCTCGTCAAGAAGGTCTGGGACAGCGACGCGACGGCGTGGAAGGGCGGCAAGGGCGACTCGGCCGAGGCCAAGGCCCTGCGCGCCAAGATGGAGGAGACGGGCATGGGCGGCGTGTCCTTCTTTGCCTGGCTCGGCTACGTCGGCCGCAGGATCACCGAGGCCGAGAGCAAGGCGGCTTTCGAGAAGGAGACGCGCGAGATCCAGATGCGCCTCAACGGCGAGAAGGTCGACGGCGACGAGGAGATGGAGGACGACGAGGACGACGAGGACGACGACCTCGAGATCTTCCCCGGCGGCGACGACCTCGCGCAGGCCATTGCCGTCGACCTGTGGCCCGAGGCGCTCAAGTACTTTGCGCAGGCGCAGGAGATGGAGGCCATGAGCGATGTCGAGTTTGAGGACGATGATGACGAGGATGACGAGTAAACTTGTTGCATACGAAGCGGGAAACGCATGGTGTGCGGGGGAGTAGATATGATATCCACGACGAACAACTTGAAGAAGAAAAAGAGTAACCGCCTTGAAACGTCCGACGTTCCTGTCATCCTTGTGATTCGTGGCAATGTTGTCTTGGTGGTGTGGCAACTGATGGAAGGTGAGACCCTCCACTAGACACCCGGCGGTCGGCCCCGCAGCGGAGACAGTGCTTCGGGAGCCGACGGTGGGATACTCAGGGCATCATCGGCCGGCGACCGAAGCGGAATTATGAGCGGCCATCGGACATCGAGACCTCTCTTGTGTCTCTGATTAGCAAGCGACGACGGATACGCGCAGCCGGTCACGCCCCATGTGTCTCGTTCGGGGCAAGTGGCCTGTCGAGAGCGACTGGCTAGTATACCTAGTGAAGGTAGGTACCTAGCTACCTAGGTACCTAAGGTAGTGAAGGGTATATGCCAGAAACGCGCGGGTCTGAATCGGGATGATGTCACAAGTACGGACAGGAAGGCGCCCCGGGGATACGACTGGGGTCGCGCCTTCCCTACCCGTCGCAACCCCAGAGCGCCTGCCCAATGACAGCATTCCGAATAGACATCGCCGACTAGGTGCTCGACCAGGTGCATCTCGACCAGAGCGAAAAGTGATCGATTGGTAATCTCCCCATCTTCTTGCATCGTGTCCTTCCTCCGTCTGACGGCATCATCATCTGCGCGGGTGTGTGAGTCTTAGGTACCTAGGACTGACCATGGCCCTAGGCGAGTAAGACGGCGAAGGCGAGCCAACTGCATTACGCTCGATTGACGTATATAAACTGACCGTCTGGCCGCTTTTCCCACGACACCAATACGCGGGTCATTATTACAGAAGGATGAGATTACTTGCCTCGACAGCAGCAGCTAAAGTGATCACCCTTTCCCGACCATCATTGAAATCAATCCCCCTACCTGTCCCGCGATACCACCGACTGTCTACCTCGACAGCAGCTGCAACCATGGCGACAGCTTACAAGATTCACGTCTCCAAGACCAACACGGGCCTCCTCACATTTGATCAGCCTGAGCCTACGGCGGCCAGAACGACAGAGCTGCTTCAGTCAGATCTCGAGGTATGTTGGCACCGCCTAGGTCCGCCCTGTGCGTCCGCTGAAAACCCCAGAACCACCACGTCTTCTTTAATCAATCAGGGTATCACAATCATGTGAGAGTCTTCACTCCTACTATTCAACCACTCCGACTAAACACGGCCAGATTGTGCACCATCTCCTCGCCCTCTACGGCACGGGCGCACCCCCCGACTCACTCAACAGGGCCTATGAGACCAACACGTCGTACCAGCGTGCCGCCCGGCCGATACACCCCGCCCTTGCTGATGCCCTCGCAACCTCTTGGTCTGAGACGGCCCCGCGCCTCCTCGGGAAAGAGGCCTACTATCCAGACTTTCTGCTCTTCTTCCAGCGTGAGCTCGAATCCCGCGGCATCGGTCCCGTCCTGAAGGAATTCATCTTTGCAAAGGACGAGCGCGCAGAAGATCTCTTGCAGCGGCTCTTCGCCGGGTTCCTCCATCCCCTCATCCAGCTCATGTACGGCATTGAGTGGGAGCAGCCCGCCATTGTTGCCGAGGGGCTTGCCCAGGCTGCTGTGCACAAAAATCAGCTTGGCCCCTTCCTCAAGGAGACGGAAGAGGGCGCGGCTGGCGACATGCCCTCGATCCAAGAACTGCATGAAGCCATTGCGAAGAATGAAAAGTTGCGGAACGCCGCGCGGCCTGGGGACGACAACAAGGTCTACGATGGCGTGCTCATCAGAGCACCGGAGGAGATGAAGGCGATTGCGAAGCGGGTCAAGATCAAGACCGACGAGCTTGATGAGAGGACGGCTGAAATGTTCGAGACTGCGTTTTGGGTTGCCGCTGGCGCGGCGCTGAGGAAGGGCAAGGATGCGAAATGGGACTTCTTCCTCATGTGAGTAGCAACTCGATGGCCGCGCACATCCAAAAGAGGAGGGCGAACTAACGTTCTCCAGCCACCACACGAACGCGGCCCCCTTCTTTGTGGCGTTGAACAAGACCGACTGGATCTCAGTCGAGGACAAAGTGCGCATCCTCGAGTACAAAATCCGCCTCGACCTCGTGCAGAATGCCGCCAGAGGCACTCCCGAGATCCGCTTTGATGCTATCGCGGCATACAGACCCAAGGATCTCGACCGTGGAAAGGCACTCATGGCACGACCTGAAGACCTGCTGCCGCGCTTCCACGCCATCGACGATGACGGCCACACCGTCAAGGTCGCTCGCTCCCTCGCGGTGTGTCGGGAGCTGTGTGAGCCGTATGCCGATCGGCCCTGGAGGAAGGTAAAGAGTGATGATATTTGGCTCAAAATGCACTATACGCTGCTGGATGGCACAGAGGGCGGAGAAGAGGAAGGCGGTCGATGGGTGCGCGCCGCCGGCTTTGACGAAAGCTGGGAGGTACGTCTCCAACAAATTCATGCTCTACTACAAACAAGGCTAACAACATACAGGATGTCCCCAACCGGTCGTGAGATTCACCATGGGAAATTGTACACGGGGTATATTAGTTGCCGTCTTAGTCTAGCCCAATCCAACCGTCCTCATCCGATCCATCGTCTGAGCCTTCCGCCGCCACTGCTGCCGTGATGACCTTGCTCTTTTCCGGTGCCGCCTCCAATGCC
>NW_003315035.1:2547690-2552987 GCF_000150825.1 Verticillium alfalfae VaMs.102
CCGTTCGGTTTCTGATAGGGGTTCTTGTTTAAAGGGCCTTGGGTCCGGCGGACTTTGGCCGCCGGTCCGGCGGTCCCGGGGCTTTGCGGCCCCCCGAAGACGTTGGCCCGGCCGTTCGACGCCGGCGACCTGCTCGGCGTCCGTGACGGACCAGAAGGTCAGCTGGCCGTCGAGCGTCGAGACGGCGAGCTGCAGCGAGTCGGGGCGGACGGCAATGTCGAGCACGTCGGCCTGCAGCTGCAGCGGCTCGCTCGTCTGGGTGCGGTTGAAGATGGACCAGATGCGCGCCGTGCGGTCCCAGCTGCCGGAGATGAGCGAGTCGCCGTTGGGCGTAAAGGCGAGGGCTGACACGGGGCCCTCGTGGCCGGACATCTGGTCGAGCAGCTGGCCCGTCTGGACGGACCAAATGTGCACGTCGAACGAGTCGAGCGAGCCGGCGGCGACGACCTCGCCGCTGGGGTCGACGGCCATGCAGGAAAAGGACAGCCTCGTGGGCGCCGTGAAGGTGCGGAAGTTGCGGTAGCGGATGAGGTCCCAGGCGCGGATGGAGCCGTCGAGACTGGCGGTGAAGAGGACGTTGCCCTTCTTGGCAAACTCGCACGCCGTCACGCCGCTCGTGTGCTCGGTGAAGGTGACGATGCAGAAGCCCGACTCGACGTCCCACACCTTGATCTTGCCGTCGTCGGCAATGGTCACGATGCGCTGGCCGTCGGGCGAGTAGACGAGCGAGTTCATCGAGTCAAAGTGGCCCTGCTGCTTGAGGATGTACGACTCGGACTGCCACTCCCACACGAGGAGCTGGCCGAGCTTGGAGGCGCCAAAGGCCAGCCACTGGCCGCTCTTGTTGATCGTGACAAAGTCGATTTCGTTTTGGGAAATGTTGAGCGTGTGGATCTGGTTGAAGTCGGGCATCTCGTAGAGGCCGAAGATGCCGTTGGAGAAGCCGGCCACGAGGAGGTTGGATTCCGGGTGGAACGCCGCGCACCGCACGTTGGCGTCGTTTTGGTGGAAAGTAGTGCCTGTTGACGATCCTCCACCGCATGTCGGCCTCCTTGTCGTCCAGCGCCATGCCGTCGTCGTCGTCGTCGTCGTCGTCGTCGGCATGCTCCTGCCGCCTCGGCCTGCCGACGTATTGCCAGTCAAAGACGGCGCCGTCCTTGCTGACTGTGTAGATGGTCTCCTGGTTCTCGGAGAACCAGGCGCCGACGACGGCCTGCTTGTGGCCCGAGAGCACGGTGGGCACGAAGCCGTCCTCGGGGTCGAGGCTCCATATCCTCGCCGTCATGTCCTTGGACGCGCTCAGGAAGAAGCGCGAGTCGCTGGACCACTCGATATGGCGGACATCGTCAAAGTGTTGTGTGTGGGTGTGGTGCTTGACAAAGGGCGCAAACTCGAGCTCGCCGGCGGCGTTCGAGTCGGGCGTCGAGGGGACGTGCCAGACCTCGATCTTGCGGCCGAGGCCGACGGCGAAGTGACGGGCCGAGGCGCAAAGGCGAGGGGCCGTGACCTTGCCGCGGAAGGAGAAAGTGATAGGTCGCTAATTCGGCGCTGGGACATTGGGTCAGGGATGGCGTGGCCGTCCTCCGTCGACGGAGAGCAGGAGGTGCCCCGCGGCGTGAAGCCGATTCGGGCGATGTTCTTGCGGTGGGCAAAGGGAAGCGGGTGCGACTTTGTTGCTGCGAGGGACGCCATGTCAGCTGTATGGTCTCATCAATGGCTACAGGAGTGACGAGGGCCGTACTTGACCAGGTCAAAGACGGTCACTTCTGTTGCCGACGGGCGAGTAAGAGCTGGTGCCGTCGGGACTGTAGAGCAGGTTGCCCTGGCAGTACACCGTACCGAGCAGTTGGAGAACTGGGGCGGTCAGTCAGCGGTGAGTCTCAAAGGCAAGAGGCGAGGTCTCACCTTAAAATCGGTCTTCATGATGGCCTGGGCGCCGCTTCACTGACGTCTGGGAATCGTGGTCGTCGTCGCATTTCTCTGGTGGGCTTCTTGGTTCTTGGTCCTTCCTGCCTCCGATCGAGAAAATGCTTATCGATAAGAAAACTTTCGGCGGGGGGCCGGTGGATAATTCTTCCAGAGCTCCTTGCGACCCACCAGGTGCGCTACGCTCAAGAAGGAAAGGCGGCGTCTTGCTCAGGATCCAGGGACGGCTCCCTCATTGGGCAAGAAAAAGGGGACTCCTCATTCCCTTTTCGCTTGTCTCCCCCCCAGAAGCCGGCAGGGAAATTTGGCGGGCAGTTTCCCCCCCCCCTGATTCTGAAAGCACGAGCACAGCTCAGCATCTTTGGCCCGACCCCCGTCCAACGGTCAACCCATACTTCTCGACCTTCGATAAACCCCCCAAAAGAGCCTGACCAACCTCGACCTTGCCCTCGACCCATCTGCGTGCATCGTTCACTCCAGCTCGCGTCGATTCCATTTCCAGAACACCGCCATTGACTCTGTGACGGATTATCATCAACACTCATTCAAGATGGCTCCTCCCACCGCCGCCGAGAGCGCCTCACCGATTGGCATTGCCAACCTCCCTAACCAGCGTCACAAGATTGTCGCCAAGAGGGGAGCTGGCTTCACCATCATGGTCCGTTCCTCTCTGTGCAATGATGCGTCTGTCTTGATCAAACCACCATGCTGACGGGATACCAACAGGTTGCCGGCGAGTCTGGCCTCGGAAAGACCACCTTCATCAACACGCTGTTCTCCACGACCATCAAGAACTATGCCGACCACAAGCGACGACACCAGAAGCAGGTCGACAAGACGGTCGAGATTGAGATTACCAAGGCCGAGCTCGAGGAGAAGTTCTTCAAGGGTAGGCCTGACACGTCCCCTTTCCGTCCATGATAGGAGATGACCAGAGGCTGACCTGCACAGTTCGCCTGACCGTCATCGACACCCCCGGCTTCGGCGACTACGTCAACAACAGGGACTCGTGGATGCCCATCATCGAGTTCCTCGACGACCAGCACGAGTCCTACATGCTGCAGGAGCAGCAGCCCCGCCGTCAGGACAAGATCGATCTCCGTGTCCACGCCTGCCTGTACTTCATCCGTCCCACCGGTCACACCCTCAAGCCCCTCGACATTGAGGTCATGAAGAGGCTGTGCTCCAGAGTCAACCTCATCCCCGTCATTGCCAAGGCCGACACCCTCAGCCCCTCTGACCTCGCCCGTTTCAAGCAAAGGGTACGCCTATTTTCTCATTCTTTTCTTCCGTCCGTCCGCCCGTGGAGCGGTGAGCATCCGCTAACAGAGAGCCCTTGTCCAGATCCAAGCCGTCATTGAGGCCCAGAACATCAAGATCTACCAGCCGCCGATCGAGGAGGATGACGAGGCCGCCGCCCAGCACGCGCGCAGCCTCATGGCCGCCATGCCCTTTGCCGTCATTGGCTCCGAGAAGGACGTCAAGACGGGCGACGGCCGCATCGTCAAGGGTCGCCAGTACTCGTGGGGTGTCGCCGAGGTCGAGAACGAGGACCACTGCGACTTCAAGAAGCTGCGCTCCATCCTCATCCGCACCCACATGCTCGACCTCATCCACACCACCGAGGAGCTGCACTACGAGGCCTACCGCGCCCAGCAGATGGAGACGCGCAAGTTCGGCGAGGCCCGCCCCCGCAAGCTCGACAACCCCAAGTTCAAGGAGAGGAGGAGGCGCTGCGCAAGCGCTTCACCGAGCAGGTCAAGATCGAGGAGCAGCGCTTCCGCAGTGGAGCAGAAGCTCATTGCCGAGCGCGACCGCCTCAACAGGACTTCGAGCAGAACACACGCCCCAGATCAAACAACTCGAGACGGAGCTCGAGGCCATGCAGGAGCACCGGCGCCATTCGCAGCCACGGCCGCCGTTAAGCGTCCCGTGTCCGGGCTGGTTCCGCGGGACCGTACACCTCTCCCTCGTCGCTCGGCGGTCCCCGTTTTCGTGGTTTGGAGTGGACAACGACCGAAAAGCTCGATGCTTCTCCAACGTGCTCACGGATCTGCCTACTTGTTTGCTCGCTTGCGCCTCCAGCGGTCGGAAAAGTTCTTTTCTGTTCCCGTAGGGCGGGAAGGGTTTAGGGGGGTGGCGAGAGAGAGAGTGTGTGTGTGCTGCATGTATGAAGTTCTGCGCATGCTCCTTTCCCCCTCCCCTCCCCCCAAATGACCTATGAGGTCTTCCAGCACCTCTGCGAGCGAGAGGGCGAGGCAGGCTGGCGTTTCCCGATTTTTCTCCACATGCGTCCGTTCTCTGTTTCCCATTGCAGCTACTACCCCCCCTTTTTTTGTTATGCCAAACTTAGTCGGCCGCCTTTTAGTACTTGAGGCTACGTACGATGTAATAGCTCACCTGTTCATGATACCAAGAAACGCCACACCATCGTCTCATGTGCATGTTGAATGAAGGCAGTGTGTGTGTGTGTGTGTGTGTGTGCATTGCAAAAGTGAGGATGAGAAAACCCAGTAGGTTAAAATTCATAAAACCGATGCTACCCAAGTCGCTGAGCCCCTTCCGTCTTCCCTGACGTTCCGATCCTCCATTGCTCAAAAACCCCGTGTCCCGTCCGTGCAACTGTAGAGGTTTGTCGGGCACGAGGTTTGAAGGCGAACAAAAACAAATGCTGCTCCCCCCCTCCCCTCCCTCCCTATCGGTCGATGGATTCTATTCCGCCCGGCACACACCCCCAGGACTCATATCGCGTCCATGGACGCCCTCGTCGTCAGCTGCTCGTTCTTGTTGCCGAGCTTGGAGATTTGCAAAAAGGCGTCGACGCCGTAGCCCCAGAGGCTGTGCAGCTCGAGGCCGCCGGCCCAGTACTCGGCGTAGACGCGGCTCAGGGGCAGGCCGATGCCGAGGCGGAGGTTGGGCGGGCGGCCGGTGAGGGAGGCGAGGGAGCTCTCGTAGCTCGGCGTCTTGAGGTCGGCGCGGCCGAGCTCGTCCGAGACGTGCAGCTCCTGCATGGTGGCGGCGAGCTTGGGGACGCGGCGCAGGTTCTCGAGCCGGCGGCGGCTCTGGGGCCCGCTGCTGAAGGACCAGAGGTACGGAGCTCGTTGGTGGGGATGCCACCGCCCTGATCCGAGATGCGGATCATGACGTGCTGCTGGGCCTCGCAGATGGGTCACCTCGATCGGCGGCGGCGGCGGCTGCTGCTGGGGCGGCGGTGGCGTCGAGCCCCGCCCTCGGCGGCGAAGGCGCTGCCTGCCCGCTCGATGACGGCCTGGACCGCGGTGGCGCCAGGGAGCTTCGCCGATGATGGACCTCCATGGTGGCTGGAGAATTAAAGGGGAAACTTGGCGGTCGAGGGGGGCCGGTGAACTTTG
>NW_003315035.1:2553595-2556478 GCF_000150825.1 Verticillium alfalfae VaMs.102
ATAAAAAAAAAAAAAAAAAAAAAAAAAAAAAGAAAAATACAAATGTGCGAACAAAAAAAAAGAAGATTATTTTTTCCCCCCACACATAAATTTATTTGTGCTTGAAAAAAATTAACAAAAAGCTGTTGGGTTCGCATACCGAGTGGGCAGTTCCGTCCGCACATAGTTGGCAGAGCTCAAGAGTCGAGATTCGGTCAGGGAGCGCCCAAAGACCATGAGCTGCCGCAGGCTAATGGGTCGGGCCTCACGAGCCACCCATCTGGAGGAGGAGGGGGCGCGCACGTTAGCATGTGACCCAGCCGAGCAGCGCGTGGATTGGGGGCGGAGGAGACAACTCACTCGTCGAGAACGGAGACGGCTCTCCAGGCCGAGTTGTTGATGTGCCTGCATCGTGGTCGTGTTCGTGGCGTCGTGGTGGTTGTTTTCGTCGTAGGCGAGGCGAGGGTGCTCGTCAGTCTGCATCGTCTGCCAGCCTTGGGCAACGCGATGGTGAGCATGCTGGCGATGCCATGCGAGAGGGGGCGGCAGACGGGTGGAAGGTATTGTCGCCAGAACAAGAGGTTGTCTTCGAAGGTCTAAGGATAGCTGCTATGACCGGGAGAGGGGGGCATGGAGTGCCGCATAGTCGTGGTTGAGGGTAGAGATGCCGGAAGCTTGATGCTGCAAGCACCTTTCTGTAGGTACCTTCCGTCGGAGGCAGTACTGGAGAGAGAGGTCGAGTCGATGACTCCAGCAGCTTTGACCGGTGCCGGCGGGCGGGTGGGGCCACACGCTACCCCACTCTTGGTCATCGTGGTGGCCAGCTGGCATCTCTTGTATGCAGCTGTCTGGCCTTTCGAGACGGCACACGATACGATGCACGGATGCTTAGCACACCACCCACCGCTCCATCAAAACAGGAGACAGTCGATCAAGACCCGAAAGGAAGGACAAAAAGGCATGTCCGGTTCACTGCCGGACTGCCGGAGGCCGTCGACAGCAGCGGTTCGAACCTGGCCCATGGGATGACGAACAACAGCTGATTCAAGTCCCACCCACTAACCACTCTGGCATGCTGCCGTATGAGAGGAGGACATGGCCGGGACGGGGCTGACATGGTCGGCTCGAGGTGGCCGATGCCTGTCGGGTGGTGCCCACCATGCATTGAGCTCATACAGCAGGTAGTCAACATGTGTATGTGCGCACAAGACACAATTTGGCGTGTCGAGTACGAAATAGAAGTGTTGCCATTGAAGAGGCGCTGTTCCGGGGAGTCGGTGGAAGCCACGGGCGACCCGGCAAAACCGTGGCTGAGGGAGCTGCCTAGGGACCTTAGAGGGACCTTAGGTACCTAGGTAGGTAGGTACATACATGTACACGGCCCCAGCGGAGAGTGGACGGTACCTCGATTCACGACGACGCAGGCGCCAGCAGCCAGCCAGGTCACTTCGCGTCTTCAATTTTCGAGCCATCACATCCATCACCATTTCCACCACCATTTCCACCACCATTTCCACCACCACCATTTCCACCACCACCAATTCCATCCACCACCCGCATCCACCATCTACCGTCCGCACCTCCCATCGAAATCCATCGACCCAACCTGCACGAAACGGAAACGAACACATCGCTGTGCAATCGATGGGCTCACCTTGGGGCGGAAACAGACCCTGATCCGACCATCGACCCCCACTCCATCATCGACACTTTTCTCTCTCTCTCTCTCTTCCTCTCCTCCTCACAATGGCGTCCAGCGACCTCCGCGACGTCCTCAACCTCGACGCACACGCCGGGCCCCGGCCAGCCAAGAAAACTCAAGACGGCCGCATCACGACCGAACCTCAAGGGCGGGGGGGGGGGGAAGTCCAGAACCTCGGCGGCGACAACCCCATCGCCATCGTCCCCGAGGTCTCCGTCTTCAAGAAGCGACGCATCGCCGTCCGGAAACCCCGCCGCGCGGTGGGAGCTGCGCGCCTTCCAGAACTCGTCGCGCGGCGACGATGGCGCTTTCGTCCTGCGCCACTGGCGGAGGAAAACAGACGGCGACGACAACGCGGCCCGGCCAGCCGCCGCGCCGCACGCACAGGGAGACGCCGCGGCGCCGACCGAGCCCAAGGCGCAAGAACACAAGCGGGAGCAGGTGCTGGAGGACTCGGCGTTCGCCAAGTACAACGTCCACGTCGACGTGCCGCAGTACAGCCCGGACCAGTACCAGACCAACCTCGTGAGCGCGACTTGAACCAAAGAACGAGGCCGACTACCTGATGGGGCTCGTCAGGGAGTTTCGAACTGCGCTGGCCCGTCATCTGGGACCGCTACGACTACGCCGCCCGAGCCATCAACGGCGAGGCCTCGGCCACGGGGACGAGAGTAAGGCCATCATCCCCCGTGCCCAAGCCGAGGACCATGGAGGCCCTCCAAGGCCCGCTACTACGAAATCGCCGCCAAGATGATGAGCGCCCAGACCCCCGTCCAGTACATGACGAAAGAAGAGTTTGCCCTGCACGAGACCATGCTCAACTTCAACCCCCAGCAGGAGCGCGTCCGCAAGGAGTTTGCCGTCAACGGCCTCAGCGGCACCAAGGAAGAAGCCAACGAGGAGGAGTCGCTGCTCGTCGAGATCAAGCGCATCCTCGCCCGGAGCTCCGTATTCAACGAGGAGCGCCGCGAGCTCTACAACCGCCTCGACTACCCGCACACCGACCAGGACATCAACGCCTTCAAGTCGAGCACGGGGCTCCAGACGCTGCTGCAGAACATGATGGCCGTCGACAAGAACAAGAAGCGCAAGTCCCTCATGGGCGCCGACGGCGTCAGCCCCGGCGCCCCGGGCCAGCAGCAGGCGGGCGCCGGAGCTGCTGCTGCTTGGTGCCGCCGCCACCCCCGCCGGCGCAGCGGCAG
>NW_003315035.1:2557037-2560392 GCF_000150825.1 Verticillium alfalfae VaMs.102
CGAGGCAGCCAAAAAGCGACAAGGCAAATGGTCGTTGAGCATTTCGGCGGACGACAACGGCGACAACGACGGCGATGAGCCTGTCAAGGCGAACAAGAAGGCTGATCGCCATGGGGACGCGGCCTCCGAGGAACCGGCCGCTGCTGCTGCTGCCGCCTCGGTCGAGACGAACGAGGAAAAAGCCTCGCCGGCCAAGGCGGCGAGGCCTCCGAGCAGCAGCGGTCCCCATAAACGGAGCGCCAGCGTCTTGAGCGGTGTTAGTGACAAGAGCGCCAAGAGGTTGAAGAAGTGAAGAAGGTGAACCGTTGCCGGGTCAGCAGGGGAACATCTCGCCTGCTAGTCACTCTGCCGCCACGGACAAAACACACCATCTGCGGTGCGAACAAAAACAACTGTACAATTAATTCAAGACTAGCGATGGATGCTTTCAGCCTTTACGGCTTTACGGCGTTGGGGGGACGGGAACGCGGTCACAATGATTCCAAACTCGAAGCATTCGGGACGGTTGGTTGCTGGTGGTCACGACAGCCAGGTCGGTCAACAATGAAGTCAGGACATGATTATCCCGCCAAGTATGCCGCTTCCAACTTGTGATTTATCAGTACCCGTGTCAACTTGCTACTAAAAATGGGTGGCGGTTCCGAATTGAACATCACAAGACCCAACCGGCAAAAGTAATCGTACGATTTCTCGCACGCGACAGTGGACAATCCGCGAATCGAACGCGGGACCTTCAGCAGGCAACATTCGATTTCCCTCAACCGGAGGACTCTCGATTCCCAGGTGCTAAGCAGACGTTATACCACTAAACCAATCGCCCATGTTAATTTCATGGTGGGGTCAAGAGAATGAGGGGCTTCTTCAGGGCTTTAGGCCCGCCTCGGACCAGGGGTAGCGGCGGAGAGGGGATACGAAGATATCGCCAGACAAGATATAATCAGCCATTCGCGATCGCCGAATCTATTATGAGAAATTAAAAAATGGCCTCACATGTACATGTAAAAGACGCAGAAATGGCCTGCCTGGACTCGGGGTTTTGAGCGACAAACTTCACAGGGGAGAGGCCAGGAGGTTGATATTGGAGGACACGAGATGACGTCTTGTTAAGCATGGGGCTTTATCGGCGGCTGCAGCTGCAGTCCCGATTCCCAAATATAGAAACCATATGGATGGCCGTGGTCTAATAATAACCATGCCGGCGTTTCCTTGCCCCGGGAGATCGGGAAGAAACATCACAGAAAGCACGTCAAGGCGGGCCCGGCTCAGGGATCGCACCCACATCCGCGGGAGGAGGGCGTCACTCCTTGGTAGCTCGGCATGTAGAAATCAAGGGTCTTCTCCAGGGGGGAGGTGTGATGTGTGGAAGGGCGTGTGCATTCATGACGACCTCCACGCGCCGCGGGTAGACATGCCGGAAGGGGGGGGGGCATCATGTTGCCTCGCGCGGCAGATGAGGATGATGTCAGGGGTTGGTAGGCCGTGAACCAAGGGTCCGATCTAGATTAAGGGGTTCGTGGGCGCGATACGGAGCCGACTTGTGGTGGTGAGAGACAGTCAGGGCGCGTCGAGGTTGGCGTCAACGGTGCCGAATCCGTCTGCTTGTCGTAGAACGGTGGATGGCCGTCGATATGGTTGGTGTTCGAGAACGCCCATATGCATCTTCTAACCTCAGCGTAACGCCCAGCACGATGTATATCTAGCGTCGGCGGGCATGCCACGCCGTATGATTGCCCTACGAACCAAAGATGTTGCCATGTTCGACCCTTGAGGTTGCGTGCCTTGCATGGGAGTTTGAGTTCGGCGCCTGGAAAGGGCCGCCTTCCGGGTCGAGATCCTGTTCAATCCCGCCATACCCCCCTGGCACGGGAGTTATTAATAGGGATGTAGGCGCCGGACATGCAATGGTACGCAATCTGGCTCTCGGGTCTGGATTATCTGGGGTAGAGTCAGCTTAGAAGAAGCGTTCGAGAAGGAAGGGGTTGAACGCATGCCGTGGAACGAAACCCGTCGTTCTGCAGGGCTTCGGTCGGCGCTTAACGGGCGTCTAAGGGTATTGCAAGCGGATCATTGGTTGAGGGAGACCCAAAGCCAATCAGTACAGTCAATGGACTCAACTCCAGAACAGATCCTGATCCAAGGTTCTTCCAAACAACCAGGGGCTTCCATCGAGTGTCGTAACAATACAAATGGATTCTACTGTTGGAGTCGACAGTCGCCGAGGTTTGGGGTCGTGGCGTGATCCGCGACCGGGAAAGGAGCCACGAATCTTGGCCAGCGCATGAGTGATCGATTGAACCGAGATAGCCAACATGCTGACATGCTGACATGAATATCCTCCAGTCCTGATACAACGACCGCCAGAGACTCCACAGCTTGGACTCATTGTCGTTGAATGCGCCCAGCCGGGTCGAGTGACGGGGGTGGAAGGATGTATTTTGTGAACTTGGCAGCACAGTCAGCCAGAAAAGGTATGGCTATCCTGGATCCTTCACTTTGGCGCCCTCGTGGATGACCTTGTTAACTGTGTCTTTGCGACGGCCGACTCAAGCACGTCCAACGCCTGCGATCCTTGCCAAATGTTTTGTGTTCCATCATCTTCTCATGACCACGGGACACGCTGGCTCTTTCGTAGGCCCATCAGGCCTCCCGCAAATGAATGGTCGGTAGATGATCCCCCTTCTCCCACGGGGCGCGCGCTCTGCAGATGCCTCGTTGAAACTCGTCAGTGTCGTCGGGCACTCTCTTGACGATTTCGCATATGCAAACCCCTCACTCGACCGACACATGATCCACTTCTACCACACCTGGTTCTACCAAAAGGAAAGCAGTTATAGACGGGCCGGTCTTGGGCCTCGCCTGCGACGATCCATGTTGTCGAACTCTTGTTTGAACGTATCAATATGCAAGATCGGACAGCCTGGCCGCCAGCCTCTTGGCCTTCGTCTGCTCCAACGAGCCTTGTTACCCTCGCTCTGGTCTGCGTGATGGATGGGTGCCAACAATAGAACACCCGGCGTTTCTTTGTCCTGATGACCCGATGGGCGACCAACGACGCGAGATAGGATCCTCCACTGAGACTGGCTGAAAATTCGGTTGCGTTCGAGCAGACCGTGCCGCAGCCACGCGTCGATCAAATGGCGACGTCTCTTACAAGCAAGCCACATCTTACCAGACGAGAAGCCAACGAAGCGCAAACGAGCCTGCCGAGTTGCCCCACGATTAATAGGCGCTGTTCGCCACCCCCCCTGGACGTGACGACCGCTTCAGATTGTCGCCTTCTCACGCCGTTTGAGCTTGCACTGGCGCTGGCGCTGGCGCGACCCCCGATCCACTATGGCTCGAGTGTGCCATCCCG
>NW_003315035.1:2560685-2564435 GCF_000150825.1 Verticillium alfalfae VaMs.102
GTTTTGTTCTGCCCCAGCCAAGTCCTTTCCGGCATGGGTATCCACGGGGCTCTCTGCGGCTGCGAGTCGACTGCCCGTTTCGGATGATGAAGGAGCAGTGGACCCAGGAGCCGCGAGCTTGACCACTCACCACACCATCGTTCGTCGGAGCACAAAGCCACGCCAATGGTGGCTGGACCCCCCCGCAAGGCGGACGTGACAAGTCAGCACTTGTGCAGGGAATTTGACGACAGCCGCATCACTTGCTACGGCAAGCATGCATCCTTCGTCACACTGCTGTCAACCGAAGGAGGGATGACAGCCTCCCAGGCTTGATCAGATGTGAGGGAGCGTATTCTCTCAGCACCTTCCACAGCATAGCAGACAACGAACTGAGATAGTCGCGGCGATGAGGAGGGGAGGCATCGAGGCGGAGTGGGAAGAGAGAAATTTGCCGCTCTGCCTCGCCCGGCGCTTGGCCTGATGGGTTGACGAGCGACTAGGTCTTCTGCTCCTCCTCATTGGCCAAGAGTCGCAACTGAGTGATCCAATAGGATCGATCATTCCTGTCAACCGTCTTTCGGTTCAGCCGTGGACGTTTCGAGGGAAGCCAACTTCTTTCTACCAAGCCAAGACGTTTACGATCATGGCTGATCAGATGCATTCGCCCAACCAGCTGAAGTGCTGGAGTCTTATTTTTCTTGGAGCCTGCGGTCCTGCACACCCTGTTCGAGTGTGTCGCGCTCCCCGAAGACCGTTGGGGCGCATTCATACCCATACCCATACTCACCAAGATGACCAGATTTCCATCTTGGCGGATGCGGTTTGGACCCAGTGTTCAGGCAGTAGTAATGGCAATATTGGCCTGATTTGGTCCCGCTCGCCTAGTAGAGCTGGGGAAATCGAGCTTCTCCAGCGAAAGCACGTTTGGGTCGATCAGGGTCGCACGTCTAAAAATAATCATGGTCGGCTTCCCATGCGGCAGCACGCGGAGCGTGCCAGGATAATGGCGTACGAATGGTTTCATGCGACCAGGTCGTCGTGCAGCGGCAGGCGAGGATTGGAAGTGGTGAGGTGTGGGAGGTTTGGCGTCCTGCAGCTGGACTGCAACGCATTCGCCCGAAGTGCCGGCAACGTCGCAGGGCCAGTGCCCCGTGGTGATGAGAACGGAGAGCCTACGCCGTGACTCGTTATCCGTTCGAGGTAAAGTCTACCCACCTTCGCTGCAGGTTGCGATGACACTGGTACGCCTCTTGCCCCCCCTGCGTGAACGACATTTGATCTCAAGAGTTTAATGGGGCCGAGAAATAAGTCATCTCAGCACCACAAGGTCATCATGGGCTTGTTGGTTTTCGGCTGGCTGTTTGTTCTTTCCTGCCGTGAATGTGAAGTGTTTCGCCGTATCCTGATGGAGGGCGGGATCGTCTGCACTGCCGCGTTGCCATTTCCAGTGGCGGCTGTAGTTTCGGCAAGTCAGAGACGCCCGCGAGAAAATGAAATACGAGGCGCGCCAGGCCTGTTAGCTCAACGCTTTGGGGTTAGCGGAACCCTGTTAAACGCGGTTGCAAGCCCCATGGCCAGAGTAGGGCGCGCTGTGTTGGTTACGTAGCCAGGCTCCCGCGCCAGATTGCATGACACACGTTAGCCCATGTCAGTCAGATTCAATTGGCTCTGAGGCCTAGCCAGCCACTACCAGCTCGGAACCCTCAATACCATAGACGCCAGCAACAAGTTGATTGCTTGAAGGGGGAGGGGGACCCGCCGCTGCGCCTGCTGCCGTCCACTCTGTACTGGGCCATCGCTTTGCTGGGTGACTTTCGGGCTCTCAGCTTCGAACATTCCTTTTTCATGACACCCCGCAGGTTCTTGTGACCAAGAGGCTGCCACCGGGCCCTTTAATGGCGACGCCGAAGTTACACACCATGGGATTGCCGCGCACCAGGTGTCTTATTAGGCGAGGGTTGACGAACAATGTACTGTCGAGGTGGCACAAGCGCAGTAGAAGCGAGGTAGGTATGCTGTCAAGGGCACACCAAGCCGAGTCTGTCGGGCGAGCGGGACCACACAAACCAGGGGCGAGAGATAGGCTTGCTGCATCCAGGTAGAGCAGCCCGTTTCTCATGTTTGTCCTCCTGTTCGCCCTCGATTCGTGCCGCACCTTGAGGATCCCCTTCTGCTCGGACAAAGTCGACGGCGGCTCTGCGTTACGGGTCGGCCGGTCGGGTCGCTTGTTTGCTGCCCCCAAATTTGGAGATTTGTCGGCCGGGCTCCACACATCTAGCGGCGGCGGCAGCGGGCGGGGGGGGGGAGGGGGGCCAAAATACTGTGCGCGGAGACGAATGCAACTGTAAGGCAGGCATGGTCACGCCGCCAGGCAGGGCCGAGACGATGGTGTATGTCGAATTGGAAATCATCTACCCCGAAGTTCGAGATGCAACCGATAGAAAAAGAGCGAATGGAGGAGAGGCAGGAGTTGCGACGGCGAAGGTCATGAGGCAGGCTAGCGTGCTGGCCGTCATAGCCAGGTTCGATTGTTTGGGTGGTACGGCACATTGCATTGTACACCGACTCGAGGGTGTTCATTCTGGCGGGTAGCGTCTTTACTGCCAGGTACACGACGGGGCGACAGGGGAAGGGGGGGGGGGCGTGTCGGCTGGACGACGCCCAAGCCCACGCCCACAGCCCATGTCAGGCGAATCCACTGACAAGGTACGGCTGGGACCACACCCTCATGTCTTGGCTGATCCCCCCATGGACCATTCACCAAGCTGGTCGGCCCAGCCACCAGTGAAATGATGGCCACATCGGCGAGCGCGTCTCAAAAGTCATGGTGGCAGAGCAGCGACCGAATGGAACCTTGAGATGGCCTGGCGTTGGAGACGCTTGCGCTGACACGCGCGCGGGCGGGGTGGTGGGTTTGACGGGATGCGCGGGAGAGAGGGGTCCTCCTCGGGAAGACAGACGTCGTACTCGGCCCTTCGATTGTTGCTTGGCACGTAATGGCAAATTGGGCAGATGCGAGAGTCAGCAACGACTCGTGTGGCGGAACTTCTCAATGTGTACCGTTGTTGGCATCTGTCTCAGTGACGGCGAGCGCACGCGCGAGAGGAAAAGAATGGGAGCTGAATTGGGGCAGAGACGGATCAATGTTGATGTTGCCAAGGCGCGCTTTTCTGCCCAGTGAGTGGCCACGAGCGAGAGGAAGGATGGAACGAGGGGAGAGGAGCAGTCAGGTCACGGTAGCTGTCGCCGAAGCGCAAGCGGAAAGCGACAATCGACTACCCGTGGGCAGGCGCGGCCAGTGGGCAGCACCTGGATTGGACAGGTGAGGTGAGGTAAAGGCGAGGAAGAAAGGAGCGAGGGGACCAGACGGGGGTTGAGACGGGCTTGATAGAGAGGGACGTACTTCGTGTGTCTGAGAATCCCGTTAGCGGGAGAAGGTCGTGAAGCAGGCAGGTGAGGTAGGTACTTCCACTGAGCAGCCCTCCCCCCCCTTGTTGATCTCTTTTTTTATTTGGTTATAGGCCGGGGAGTTTTTGGAATTGTGGGGGTTCGGGGGGTGCATAATGATCTTCTTTTGGCTGTCGGCGAGTGGCTGAGGGGCTGAGAAAAAATCCGGGACCTGGACGTTTGAGCAAAGGTGTCAAGCGAAATTTCTGCTTGCGACGAGAAGGGTAGGCCTGTTTCGCTGAGATGTGCGCAAAAAGCGATAGTCCGCGGCTTGATTCTAATGGTAGCTCTGGGGTAGCCACTTAGTGGGGGGGAGGTTGG
>NW_003315035.1:2565099-2567824 GCF_000150825.1 Verticillium alfalfae VaMs.102
GCCGCGTCAAAAAGATCCTCACCCCATCAAGCGCGCCCGCCCCCTTTCTTGCTGCACCTCAACTTCTCGGCATCTGCGCTCTCTCCCTCTCTCTCTCTCTCTCTCTCAAACCGCCGGTTCAGTCACTCACGACAAACGCGCGCAGCCATCGGCTTCGCCTCGACTTGACTGGCGCGCTCTGAAACCAAAGGGAGAAGCATAAAGAACAGGCCGCTGGAGCATCGGCAGGTCAGCCACCCAAGTCCGAGCTCTCCTCCATCTTTTCGCCTTCCCTGGCTCTCGACCATTCTCCGGTCTTCACAGCAAGCCCGCACCCCAGGTGCCGTACAGTAGACGGGCCGTCCTGGGCGTGTATCGTCTTGTAGAGCCAGTCGCCAAAAGGTCCAGCTTGGCAGACCTTGTGTGCGCCGCTGCCATTGCACATCCGCTCTGGCATTGCCCCAGCGCAACGCCCCCGAAATCGCAACTCTTCTTCTCGGTTGTGAAGGAGCACAGCCTCTCAGTGTTGGAACGCCATTTGTCCAGCCTCAACCAGGGTTGCGACAGCGCACGTTTAGTTGCAGGCCGCAAGTCGCAATACGTCGCTGGTCGGCAGCTAGCCACTTACTGCAGCTTGACGAGGGCCTTCGTTCAAAAGCCGCGGAACCCCACCCGCTTTCTCGACGCGCGCAAAACCTTGAATCGGAACAAAGGCCACTCTCCCCAGATACTGACCCAGGCCGATCCAGCTACGTCGCGTTTTAGCCTCGCGATCGTCATCTCGTTTCTCGCAGCTTTTCCCCACCTGCGCCATTTGCCGGGCACCGTTTGCCGCATCTAGCGTGTACCACTGGGCCCTACGTTGCAGCAGCTCGCCAAAGACCACTCGCTGCCTGCCTCTCGGCCCGAATCTTCTACTGTAGTACCTACCAGTGACGCGCAAAAGCAGTCTCACTCATCCCGGCGCGTAATCAACTCACTGACGGTCGCGTCTCATACGTCGCATCACGTCCAAATTCTACCAATTGCTCTCCTATTGCATTTAATTTTGATTGCGATTAACAGTCAACATATCGCCATCGCGTCCTCCTCGCCCAGACACCATGTCTGCGTTCACGGCCCTGAATGGGGGGTCGCCCAAGGCAACAGAACCGCCGGCGCCAGAGTCTCGGAAGACGCCTCCCGAAGAGCGGCCAACTGCGCAATCCACGTCCCAGGCTTCACCTAAACCCCCATCGAGCGAAGTTGCCAGCAGTCAACGGGATGCTTGGCCTGCCCCTGCCCACGATAGGCCAAGTTTTCAGTCTGCGTCCTACCCTGACGTTGAGGGCTCTCACAAGAGAAAAAGATCTGACTCATCCGAGCCTCGCAGGGAGAGGGAACCCCAGTCGCAGCCTATCCAGGAGAGAACCCCGGACACAGCAACCCAACCGCACCCACCAGAGTCGCGTGAAGCGTATGGCACGCCACAGCGTGAGCGCGAACACCGTCAGTATGCCGAAGACAGTCGAGATCCCAATGATCCCTGGTACTCCCGAGAGGGACGTGACGAAAGAGGCTACTATGATGCCCAGCATTCGGCCTCAACCACCCAAGGCCAGACGGAAGAGCAGATCGGCGATGCCCTACGAAGGGTGACTGGTCAGATGGACAACCACAGCGACTACGGCAACAGCCCAGAAGGTGACGACCATGACCGGTCCATGAGCGTATACGGACCCTACACTCCTGGAGGCTCGCGCGATCACGTCCTGCAGTCAGATCCCAAGAAGCGCAAACGCAACTTTAGCAATCGCACCAAAACTGGCTGTCTCACCTGCCGTAAGCGCAAGAAGAAGTGCGACGAGCAGAAGCCCGAATGTAAGTCGCCGTACCCAGACTGGCGAGAGCCGCCTGCTGACCCTTGCATCAGGTATCAACTGCATCCGCGGTGGCTTCCTCTGCGCAGGGTACCCTCCACAGAGGAGTACGGGCTGGCAGAAGCCAGACAACAAAGCTGCCGCCGTTCCGCTGGAATCCAAAGACCCCAGCTACGTACCTCCAGGCGCATATGGCATGCCGCAACAGAACCCTTATGGGAGCCAGCCAACTGTCACGCCTCGTCGGGATCCTCTTCCTCCCTATGGCCGAGGCCAGCCGTTGCGAATTGATCCTCCTCAGGGACGGCCCATCCTAACCGATGATGACAGGGCCACTGCCTCGACGATCCCCAGCGCCTCAGTCGCAAGCCCGGATCTCAAGCTTTCGGCCCTTCCATACACACCGGCCAATGTGTTCCCAACGCCTGTCAGCGCCCAAGCCCCTTCGCAGCAGAGTGGCTTCTCGGAGAGAAAGGAGTTTCAGGCGCCGCGCGTGCCACCTTTGCACGACATGGGCCGGAGCGAGCCCGAAACGCCTCATCCG
The DNA here is from genome assembly GCF_000150825.1 of Verticillium alfalfae VaMs.102. Taxonomy (NCBI): domain Eukaryota; kingdom Fungi; phylum Ascomycota; class Sordariomycetes; order Glomerellales; family Plectosphaerellaceae; genus Verticillium; species Verticillium alfalfae. The sequence goes on from NW_003315035.1 coordinate 2,567,482, forward strand.
GGCAACACTCTTCCCCAGATCAACATTCTCCATCCGACCCGTGCCAACAGCCCAGCCCCGCCACCCTCCACGAGCAATGCACAGGTTGCGGCGCAGCTGGCTTTGTCCCACACGCAATATGCGGGCAGCAGACAGCGGACGCAGAAAGGAAGAGATGCTTTCGGGCAGACACTATTATCCATTCGATAAGGAGCTCGTTTTGGAGCGAGAGCGGTGCAGCGCAGCATGCTGGCGGGTTCAAACAACTCGACGAATCCGAACAACGGCGTCTCGCCCATCGAGCGTGCCCGTCTCTTCCGCGAAATCCTGCAGCCACGCGATCCCATCCAGATTTCGCCCTCGG
>NW_003315035.1:2568088-2571726 GCF_000150825.1 Verticillium alfalfae VaMs.102
CATTACCATCGAGCAAGACTGCTGGATTGGTGGCGGTGCTATTATTCTTCCTGGCAGGACGATTGGCAAAGGAAGCACCGTCGGCGCGGGGTCTATTGTCACCAAGGTAAGATAGCGATATCGACAAGACACACCTCTCATAGCAGTCCATGCTGACTTGTCTCTTTCAGGATGTTCCCCCTTTCACCATAGTCGTAGGCAATCCGGCTCGCGTTCTTCGTGGCATTTCATCATAATGCAATGCCATCCCGAGAGCACTGCATAGATGTGCCAAGGGTTCCATTTCTGCTTTCTCCTTACACCTGATTTGGCCATGATACCCAGCTTGTACTGCATGATTTTGTACGATCAAGAAAAAAGCATTGTTTTTGTTTTAGTTTTGGAGCGATTTCGCCAGCGTCTTTGGAGGGCACGAGAGACACAACTGCAGCAAGTTGGGGGTTGTGTAGTTGGCCTGGATATAAACGCTGTGCGCTGCGGTACCGGTGAGCAATCGGGTCGAAGGGAGGATATTGTGGCATTTTACACGGTGTAGTCCCGCCGGCTCTGGCAGCCTGTCGGTTGGCTCTGCGTACAGAATCAAATGTATATGTGTTCTGAAGCTGGCTCATGTGGTCCTGCTGACTGTGCCCCTCTTTCTTGCTGATGGCTCTGCTGCTCCGAGAGTAACACTGTATGAATGAACCCTTGTGATGGCCGACTCCTTGGGGCGTCATGGGTCCCGCCGCTGTGGAGTGGCGAGGAAGAAAGCTGAGCAGGCACTCCAACTGGCGCTGGCCGAAGCCCCGTTGCCCTCGCGCACAAGACAACCGGTGGTTGGCGAATGTGCAGCAAGGGAGGGGGCCAGTTCGCCACTTCCCGCCGGCCAAGTCCTCTGCTCTGCGTGGTCGGCCGGGAACACGAGGCGGCCAGGACGGTCGATGGCCAGGGCTGGCTTCCCGTCGCGGGCCTTCTACGGGTTACATGGTGGTGCAGGCGCGCGGTCCTTGGCCGAGGTCGCGGATGGGCCTTGTGTTTCCCAGGCGGCGGCCTCTTTGCTGAGGTGAGTGCGCGCGTCGGACGGCCCATGCCGTTGGGCTGTCCAGTACATTTCTTTTTGAGATGGTGCTTCAAACTGCGAGGCCAGGCCGAGGCGGGATGCGCGCATGTGGTTAGGCTTTTACACGGAAAAGCGATCAGTAAGGGGCTGCCCAAGCAGAGCGTGGCGGGCTTCAGGTTTCACGACCATCTGTACGCAAGCATGAGTGGAATCGTGGTACATTATCTGAGAAGAGCTAGTTCCCTCATGAGCCCCGAGGGTGCCACCGATGCTGGAGGCGTCAAAAGTCCTCCAGATCCGCCACCTCGTTGACGCGAGGCGGAAATTCGTCCCGCCGCTTCTGGTTGCGGCCAATGGCCTCCTCAATCTTCTGCAGAGCGCCGTCTTTCCGGGCGAGTTTCGCAAACGCCCGCATCGTGTACTCGTTCATCTCGTGGACGTCGGCCTCATTCTTTGCAGGTCATGATGGCCTTGCTGACGTTTGCAGACGCGCGTAGCCGCTGAGCATCGTGTTCCAGGTGACGAGGTTTCGGTTTGACGCGTGCTGTTTCATCATTTGCAAGATGCGCTCGCTCGATGCGTCTTCCTTCTGCACGATGAAACCCCGCAGGGAGAAATGTTCCACGTGTACTCGCTGGGGATGGGATGACCGCCCTTCTTCCTCCTGAGGCCGTGCCCTGCGACATCGTCTGTGTGGACCGTCGGCTGCGCCTTGTCGTCGAAGTTTGCTTTGAGCATGTCGCCGACAATATCGAGCGCGGCCCGCAGCATGCCCGGATGCGCGCTCAGAGTCTTGATGATGACGTCGTACAAGAATGTCTTCTTGTCCTCGATGAACCTCATGACAACAGGATCCCCCTTTCGGACGACCTGGCGGATGAACGAGTACGCAGACAACACGCTGGAGGCCTGCGACAAGCTGCGCACGTAGGCCATGTACATGATACCGAGAGTTGCACCTGTCGGATGAAGCTTTTCAGTCACTTCTGCTGCGACGGCATCGAGGCCTGCGAATATGCGACTGGTCATCTGCCACTGCTCGGACATTTCCGGGCGACAGGACTCAGCTAGGTCGGCCAGATTGACAGGAATAAGGTGCTGGAGGGGCTCGATGTGGAAGATCTTGGAGTAAAAGTACAGCATCGGTTTGAAGGCTGGCACAATGTGTGGGATCGGCGTAATGCGCGCGGCGGTTGCCTCTGCTGAACCAAAAATGGTCCAGAAAATCCCGTTCCAGAACGGCGCATCAAAAGCCTTGTGCTTGACAGCGAGCTCGGTGACGCGGTCAATGTGCTCGAATGCCCCCAAATGCCGCTTCGCTCCTTCAATGAGCGTCGAGAGCAGCACAACATCAGGGTCGATGTTGTGGCGCTGAATGATGCCAACGACATCCCACGCCGTCTCAAGGTTACCCTGTAGACACAGTGCACGCACAAGCGCAGTGTAGTTGATGAGGTTCGGGGTGAGGCCGTGCTGCAGCAGCTCCTCAAAAGCGTCTACTGCAGAGGCTATTCGTGAATCGTCTCCTTCGCCGGGTGCAGGAGAAAGAATTGAAGTACAGAGACTTAGCCACTGGGGCGAGCCGAGATTGGCACCACCAGCTGCTACGGCGGCGATGGTGATTTGGAGTGCCAGTTCTTTACGCTTCGCGTCTTTCGCAAACCGATCTGCAAAGTGCAACAGGGTGTTCGGATGGAGAGGCGCAGAATGATCGACCAAGCAGCTGTAGAGCTCTTCCAGCTTGTTGACCCCTAGTCGAGTCATCATGTGGAAGAAAGTGTTCTGTCGCAGACTGAGACGGGCATCATCACGGTGCCGGTACAGTCGGAGGAAACGCATGACGGTATCGGCGAGAGCTTCGGAATGGGCTACAGCTTCGTCTGAGGGTAGCGAATGCTGCCAGATGGCAAGGAAGTTCAGCGTATCCTGGACGGCGTAACCGGGCGGGAGCGGTTTCATCGTAGACTCCAGGACCATCTTGGCCTTTTCTGGACAAGATACCAATGCCGAACCCATTATGTTGGGCCAGATGCGCTTTCGTCGATCGAGATCTAGCGACTCCCATGCTGCTGACATGGACTCGACCGTATCGTGCTCCAGTAACCATTTGAGTTTGCGAATCATTCGATCCTCCGAGGGCTTCCAACCTGCCCTTTGAACCCTTTTCAGCAGTCCATGCCGCACCTTGTTCTTCCAATCAAGAAATTCTTTGACTTCTGACTCGTTCAGTCTCTGGATATTTTCATCGTACATCGGGTGGTGTCTCTGAGGTCGGTGCTTCCTGGTTGGTCGTCCCCTGCCTTTTTGCGACTGATCAGATGATCCATTTGCGTCGTGACGAAGCTTTCCGCTGGAAACAGGCTCTGTCGCCAAGTCCGTCTGCTGAGACGATCTTCGGCGAGGACTGGCTCTCGTCGCACTAGAAGTGCTTCGGTCGTCCTCTAGTAAGAACTCGGCGTCTGCAATCTCCGCCCATGTTCCAACTCCTCTCTTTTGATGGCTGAAAACTGCTCGCGGCGTTGTATGACTGGCAGCTTGGAACACAGTGTGCTGGGCCTGAGAGAGACCGTTGTAGGGTGGAGTGCGAACCCGAGGCACC
>NW_003315035.1:2571826-2572958 GCF_000150825.1 Verticillium alfalfae VaMs.102
GCAGGATCTGCAAATAAATCCGGGCCGCATCATGGCATGATGGATCATCGAGTCGGCTAAAAATACATGGTGGGTGGTGCGTCGTCGCCGTTTGGTGTCGCGTGACGGATGGTTTGGAGAAAATTTGGCGATGTTGAAATATCGATGGCATTAGAGGTTACCACTCTTGCTATTCAACCGAGCCCCTGCTGCGTCACTGGCCTATAGCCGCGTCTGAAATGGATCAACGCGCTTGGGCTAAGACACCTAGGTTGCTAGGTAGGTAGGTAAATGAAGATCCCTGCCGTGGCTGGTGAAAATCCAAGCCCCACCATCGACCACCTCTGTTTCCATCGCGAGCAACGAGTACGAAACGATTCACAGCTTCACGGTCAGCTCGCACCCGTACGATCGAGCTCGCAAGTCAAGCAGGCAGATACGGAGGACTTCTTCATCGCGTGGGAGGAAAGCACAACATCATGTCCAGTTCGCACACCAGCCTTAGCGCAGCGGCCGACGACCGCAAAGCGCGACTCGCCAAGTTCAAGAACCTGAAGAGGAAGCAGCCCATCGACGAAGTCGCCGCCCCAGAGTCCGAACGCTCTTCGGCACCACCAGAAGAACCCGACGTCGCCAAATTGCACCTGTCCGGACGCAACTATGACCCCGAAACCCGCGGGCCAAAGCTCGGTTTCGAGGCACCGCCGATACAAGACCTCGACAAGCCGACGCTGGAGGAGCAGGCAGCGGAGGTCGAGGCAGAAGTGAAGCGCAAAGCGGCCGAAGACGCAACTGACGATAAGGGGATCGACCTGTTCAAACTCCAACCAAAAAAGCCGAACTGGGACCTGAAGAGGGATCTGGACAAAAAGCTGGAAATACTCAATGTGAGAACAGACAACGCCATCGCCAAGCTGGTACGAGAGAGGATCGCAAACGCACAAAAGGCCGAAATCAAGTCCAAAGAAGCCGGAGTGGAGGGCGCGGGAGGCGATGCGACGGGGATTGACGGCATCGCGTTGGTGGAAGGAGTGCGCGTTCGAGAGCGAGAAGAGGAGGAAGAGGAGCGTAGGGAGAGGGAGGCTGACGAAACGGATGTGTAATCTTGGGAATGGATGGGACGGCTGACCTTGAGGCTGGACGAATTCTACAC
>NW_003315035.1:2573817-2574383 GCF_000150825.1 Verticillium alfalfae VaMs.102
GCATCCATCTATTTCCCCCCTCTCCTCGCAAACAGGCGCAGGAGAGGCGCGCGTCAAAAAGATCCTCACCCCATCAAGCGCGCCCGCCCCCTTTCTTGCGCACCTCAACTTCTCGGCATCTGCGCTCTCTCCCTCTCTCTCTCTCTCTCTCTCAAACCGCCGGTTCAGTCACTCACGACAAACGCGCGCAGCCATCGGCTTCGCCTCGACTTGACTGGCGCGCTCTGAAACCAAAGGGAGAAGCATAAAGAACAGGCCGCTGGAGCATCGGCAGGTCAGCCACCCAAGTCCGAGCTCTCCTCCATCTTTTCGCCTTCCCTGGCTCTCGACCATTCTCCGGTCTTCACAGCAAGCCCGCACCCCAGGTGCCGTACAGTAGACGGGCCGTCCTGGGCGTGTATCGTCTTGTAGAGCCAGTCACCAAAAGGTCCAGCTTGCTGAACTTGTGTGCGCCGCTGCCATTGCACATCCGCTATGGCATTGCATCAGCACAACGGCCCACGAATCGCATCTCTTCTTCTCGGGTTGTAAGTAATCTCAGTCTCTCAGTGTTGGAACGTCATTTG
>NW_003315035.1:2574483-2577795 GCF_000150825.1 Verticillium alfalfae VaMs.102
ATAGGGGCTTATTTGGCGAATGGATTGTACAAACCTCGGACTAACTGGTTATGCAGCTCGAACGCGGGATTGCCCACGTTTATCAGACTGTCCATTTCTTGGGCCGCTTTTTCGACCTGTTTTTGGTTGAACGTCATTCACATTTGCAGAACATACATGTATGAACAAGGTGAGACGGGGGCGCGAGTAGACTGACGGAACATCGAGCGGCACTACCACAACACAAACGGGACACGCATCGGCTTCATTCAGTAAATAGAAGCAAGCGCTCAGCCTAGAGTGACAACTGACATCGGTATCGACGACGCTCCTCTGGTTTTTCCTTGCTCTATCTCCCATCATTCATTGCTTTCGTCAGGGCTAGTCTTTGACTGAAGGGGCTGAGGCTTCGCTCCCGCGGGGCTCCCTGAGGCACGCGCTGTTGCTTTGGCTGTGCATCTCTAGCGTCCATGCGGGTGTTCCGACTCGAACGAGGAAATGGTGACCTCCTACGATCACCCTGGTGGACTCGCGGAGGCGAGTTCGACGGAGACCGACGATCATGCCTCGTTCGCTCACTTGCGGCCGGCCGGTCCGAGTCCCTTTCGCGGTATCTGCGGTCTTGTCTCGCAGGAGGTGAGCGGCTATCCCTTGAAAACGACCTTCTCCTGTGCCTGGGCGGTGATTGTGATCGTGCCTCTGATTGTGACCTAGAGCGCCGGGCCGGCTTCTGACGGTGTGGCGCATGCTGTCCATTGTCGCTCCCAGGACTCGGAGAACGGCGGCGATCGAGCGAAGCGTCTCGAGATCGATTCCTTCGTCTAGACGCTACCGGGGAGGGCGATCGCCTCGGAGGTGGGCGGTGAAGCTGAACGCTCCGTAGATATGGCGGAGACCGAGTCAATCGACGCTGAGCGATTGCGACGGCGAAGCTCATCATCACCCGAGTCCGCATCGCGTGCCTTCAAGCGCCCGCTTGACGCTCCCGCTCAGCTCTCTCTTGGCCAGCTCCGCATCTGCGATGCCTTTTCTGCCACACATGTTAGCTTCGGTATTTATTTATGCAAGATTCATGATGCTCACTTATTCTCAGCTTCATTCGGGGTTGCCTCGGTCAGTTTGGGGAGAAGCTTGGGATCCCGGAGTTGCTGTGTCCGCGATGGCCTTGGAACATAAGGTCTGGCTTGGGCTGGCTCCTTGCATTCGTAAGAGTAGTGTCGTGCTACGGGAGTCAGTTTTTGACCCAAGACGAAGGATACATAGTGACTTATCTCGTTTGAGGCACTTTTGGCAGCAAACATTGGCGGGAGTTGATTGGCGTGGTCCTGGTGGGCGTCTGTACATGGTGAATATCTATCACGCCGTCGGCTGCGTGGCCTGGCGTTGTAGGTGTCGCTTGAGAACGAGAATATATTGCGTCTGAGAGTCGACCGATGTGAGGTCTGCTGTGTTCAAGAAGCCTCAACACGGGCAGTTGACAGGTGTGGGCGAGTATCAAGCAGGGTGGGTTTTGATTGGTAGTGTGGGAGAGTGAAATCTGTGTCGGCCTCACTCATGTCATCGGATACCAAGTCGAGCGAGGCTACAGGCAGGCAACAGTGCCACCATTTTTTGCCTTGTTTCTTGCCTCGAGAAGAGGTGAGGCAGGCTTCTGTGGCTCAACGTGACCCACGAATATGCACCGCCACAGAATCTACCGACGCTAAGCCGCATGAGGCGGGCGGTGGGCTGGGTCCCTCAGTCCTACTGTCTCTCACCAACCAGGTGCGGAGGGACATCCATCTTCATCCACTGCTCGGTCCTCACCAGAAATTCTGACCTTGCCTGTCGCCTGTCGCCTGTCGCCTGCAACCTCAGCCTGCCGTACCACGGGACATTGCGGCTGCAGCAACATACGGGAATGGCGCCTGCTTGACCCCATCATCCATCATATACGCAACCGACACATACGTTCTCATTGTGCCATCTTGAACAGACCATTACGGCTGCGACCAACTGAGAGACAACCACTTTAGGGTAAGTCACAGCGGCTCTTTTTATTCTGCCCCCCTCCCATCACCCCAGCTTGTCGGAGTTTGTGCTCGGGCGGCCTGGTCCACGACCTGCACTCCGTCCTCCTGCGACAAGCTGTGTCTTCCCTCAGCTCTCCTCTTCTGGTCGCCTTGTTCCAGTTCTTGTGCGCCCACATTCTTTCTTTCGTCCCCTCCTGGCATTGTTCTCTATCGCGCCCACTGGTATCCTTGCTGACTGTCGCGGACAGACAACCATCTTCGCTTGCGAAGCACCGGGCGATCAACCCGCCGTTGGCGCGAAGCAGCACCCGGCATCGGTATTGCCATTGAACCCCGCTGAGCGATCATGACCCTGTTCTCTCGACAATGATTCACGGAACCTCCCTCTCGTACCGCATGTCTGCCTCGATCCAGTTGTGTGCTTGATTTCGGATCTTGTCTTTTGATCCCCTCCTTCTGGGACCACGTTCTTCGATTCGCTTTGCAAGACCGCCTGCTCGAGCAAGCAGTTACGTCGTGGCCAACACCCCACATACGACTCGCCGCAGACACAACAACTACCCAGGCCCCATAATGGAGACCACACAGGTTTCCCCTGGCCTTCGAAAGCCATCATTTGCGAAGGTAAGCTCGAGCACTCCAAGTCCGAATACCTGGGTCACCAGGCCCTCACACATGAGCTTGTGTTGACTCGAACTGTTCTGTGTACAGATCGCAGCGACTGCTTCGAAAGAAAACGCGCCCCTCACCTCAGCCCGTCGACCCGCCGCTCCTCTTGGCCAAGAACAGGCCCACCCCATGACGAAGCAGGCCGATACCGCCACAACAACCATCGTCCATGATACTGTTGCGAATGGGAGTTGCTCTACCACCGACGCCAGCTCCAACAATGTAGCCCTGGCACCAGAACTTGGGTCCCAAATGAAGCCCCTCGCTCATGACCCTGTCGCAAATGGCCTCAAAGATGTACAGTTCGGAGCTAGGACTCCCAGCTTGGTCGTGAATGGCAGCGGCTCGCATCCCATCGACCGTTTCAAGTCTGCAATCAAAGATGGCTCCGATGAGTCGCAGCGCGCCGACTCCAACTCAGAGCTCGGCACCAAGCCGGCTAGCCTGGACGGCAAGAGCATCACCTCGGGAACTACTTTTGCTCTTGATGAAAAGGAGTCACTTCGGCCTGACGACAGTGCCAGTGTCAAGGCAGCTGCAGCAGAAGATGACGATTCCTTTTCCTTCCGAGGCCCCTTCCTTCCCAACTCTCGAATGGGGTCTGATCTTGCAGCGCGGGCCAAAGGGCTTCAGATCGGCGACCACGTCGGAA
>NW_003315035.1:2577895-2581068 GCF_000150825.1 Verticillium alfalfae VaMs.102
CCCCTCAGTCGTTTCTGGCTCGGTGAGCCAAGGCGTCATCACACGCTCCAAAGTGCCACGTCCGACCCCCCTCAGGTTCCCGCCGCAACCTTGACAAGTGACCTGTCCAACTACATGAACGCAGTTCATGGACAGTCGCCTGACGAGAAGCTCCTGGAAGCCATGTCCTCCCAGAAAGATCGTCTTTTTCTCTTGAGGCTTGAAGCTGAACTCATCAAGTTCGTACAGAACTCGAAGTAAGAATTACAGCCCAGGTAAAATTTCTTGTGCTTACACTTCTTCAGAGAACCTTTCATGGATTTCCCGCCTTCCAACTCGTTTTGTAGGATGTTAACTCACAAATTGGCTGATTACTACCACATGACGCACCAGTATGAGCCTCGGATCGGCTCAGTACGCATATTCAGGACACCGTACGCTAGGGTACCTGATTCTTTGGCCAGCATTGGTGTTCCGGAGCCCGTGAGCGAGACGCCTCCTCCTGTCATGTTACCTCGGAAAATCATGAGACGTGGAGAGGATGTCGAATCTGGTACCGTCAGCGGCATGCTCTCCAAGGTCACATCAGAAGACGGTAGCGATGGGAAGGAGAAGTCTGCCCTCGCCAACCAAAAGTGCGCCCCCCCCCCTTTCGGGCATGTATCCATTTCGCTGACCGTACTGTTCAGGCTTTCCAGAGAACAGCGCGAAGAAGCATACAAGCAGGCTCGTGAGCGCATCTTTGGCAACTCGGAGAAAACGGGAGAGTCAACGCCCGGTAAGACCCCTCGTAGCTCTCACGTAGACTTCGTATCATTAACCTGTCAATAGATAATGAGGCTGAGAATGGAATGTCTCGCGCCAGCTCCGTTTCTGCCAAAGACAGAGCTAGCGGGGTCAAGAGGGGCAAGGTCAATAAGCAGAGGCGAGATGATTCGGACAGTCTCGATTCAAGGCATTTATACGGCCCATTTGGCCCTCAGCAATCCTGGGTACAGCAGCCGCAATTCTCCCCTCATCCTGGCTCCCAGTACCCAGCACCCATGCCGCCGACATATGGGAATCAGGTGCAGACTGCGTATACGGCGCCAGGCCAGGCGTATCCGCCACCTACCATGCACTCTGGCTACCCTACATATCCCAACATGGCACCGGTAAGTCAGCCCTCGAGTCGATGAATGTCTTGCACCCCCACTGACACTGTCCCGTAAGCAGTACCAAGCCCAACCGCCAGCTCCACAGGCTCAGCAGCCACCACCACCACCACCACCCATGCAGCCCACTCAACATAGGCCTCAGATGCTGCCGAGCCCTAACTTGTCGAGTTATGGTGCGCCTGTGCCAGTGTCCGTGCCTACGCAGCCGGGTTGGCAGCAAGGGTTCAACGGCGGCCCAGCACCACCGATGGTGCCGGCACCAGTGCCTGCGCCGATGCCAGCCACAGCCCCAAATCCTGCGTCTTACTCACCAAGGGGTATGGCGGCATCCTCCGGAGTTCCATATGCATATGGCCAACTTCCAGCTCACATGAACCCGAACGACCCGAAGAGCCAGCACCCAATCCCGGGAAGCTACAACCGACATGCCTTCAACCCCAAGACGCAGTCATTTGTACCTGGCGGGGGAATGGCCCCTATGCAGCAACCGCAGCCATCGTTCAGTGCTCCTGGATCGCACCACAACAGCCCTCAGATCGGCTCTCCGCATCTGTCGTATGTCGGCTATCAGCAGCCAGGGCCTCCGGGTCCATATGGCGGACCGGCTGGCTATGGCATGGCTCGGCAAGGATCTAACAACTCGGCGCCCTTGTACCATGCCCCGCCTCCCCAGCACCCTCAGCACCCCCAACACATGATGCAGTCTAGTCCCGGCGTGCCGTACATGCCCCCGCAACCTCCCCACCAGGCCGTTGTGCAAAACCCGATCCAGCACCACATTCCCAACAAGCCTGTGGCACCCCAGGGGCCGGCTGGACAGACGTTCAGCCATCTCCCTCATTACGGCAACCCGGCGACGCTACCGCAAAAGCCGAATACCGGCATCTAGAACTCTCAACGCATAACGTGGCACAGGCAGGATGGGCAAGAGAGGGAGGGGGCATGTTCATGGAGTGTGTGACACGACAAAAAATTGGCGTTCTGGGACTGGCACAGCATGGTGGCGTTTGATGGACGGACGGGATGCTTTCTAGCCGCGTAGGCTACAGCATGAGCTAGATCCGCTTTTTCTTCTTCCATAATGACACAGTTTGCATTTCCATGCATTTAGTAGCCCGGCGCGATGTACATCAAGTGTGAGACGGCAATATCTTCCTGGGTGGTGATTTCGTAAAATTTCAGCTCGCCCCGAGGTTGGCTGTCTAATCCTGACACTGCCGTAACGCCATGACGGTTCGGTGTCCTCCTTGCAACAGTTGTTCCGCTCCTTTCCGGGAGAGAAACGCCCCCTCCAAACCGTCAAAATGCTTGGCTAGCTAGCTGCTTCGTGGAATCATCATGCTTTCCCCTTTCCGCCTCCCTAAGCTTCCCCTTTGCCCACTCCGCCTTGCTCAAGCACGATCTAGTGATACCTTTGATTTTCCGGGGGGGTTCAAAAGTCAACAGGACTTGTCATTCTTCCAAACGTCGTTTCATTCGACTTTTGTTTTTGACTTTTGTGAGAGAAGGGGAGCCCCCCTGCCATGCTCAGTTTCGGAACTTCTTTTTTTTTTCACTCGGTAGGTTCCCTAGGCTCCCTGGGCTCTCGGGGCTCCCGTGGCTCCCGGTTGTGGTTGCCGCCACGGCCGCCGCCGCGACCGCCCCTCTTGCCGCCGCGACCGCCGCGCGAATCGCCGCCCTTCTCGCCGTCGGCAGCCTTGTTCTCGCCGTCCTTCTCGCCCATGTTGAGGGTGGCCGTCGCCAGACGTTGCGAGAGGTCGATCTGGTTGCGGATGGTGTTGGCGAGGTAGGAGACCATGAGGACGTCCTGGATGTGGTTGTTGAAGTCGGACTCCATCTGCTCGGGGTCGACCTTGGGGGCGAGGGAGAGGGCGTTCATGAGGTACTGGCCGATGGCGTGGTTGGGCTCCTCGTCCTCGTCGAGGATGCCGCCGACCCACTCGCTGACGCGGTCGATGAGGCCCGTGGACTGGTCGATGGAGCGGGCGAGGCCCTCAATGTCGGAGATGATGTGTTCGGAGCGTCCTCGGTGTCCTT
>NW_003315035.1:2581672-2585737 GCF_000150825.1 Verticillium alfalfae VaMs.102
GATGGGCCTTTGGAGTCGCAAATGTCGCCTCATGTCAAAGAGGGGTCGCACGTACCTGAGGCTGGATATTGACGTTGAGCGGGGCAATGTTGCCCTGGAGGCTCGCCGTCGCAGGCACGATAGGCCTCGAAAGGTGAAGGAACTTCTCGGATTCTACAGCCATGCTGGGCAGATGCCAGGGATGATGGCTAGAATGAGAGGGAACGGGGGGGGGGAGGTAGCGTCTGAGAGGGGGGGGGGTGATGTAGTCGTCTCCGTCGTCCCGTTCGCGACAAGTCGGGAGGTCGTTCAAAATCGAAAATTGTGGCAGCAGAGTGGGACTGGGTTGTGGGCGCTAAGATAGAGGCTGATAGCAACCGTGGCGAGCCGTGCCCCGCTGTGGCTGGTGCGCATGTGGGGTTTTTCTGGATGCTGCAAGGCTACGATATGGCTTATAACTTTTTTTCTTCAATTTCAGCCCAGTTTGATATTCGCCTTTCACCGTTTTTTGCCACGCCAGACTCTCACATTTTCCCCCTCATTATATTCTCACTGAACTGCATTCATGGGACCTCGCGGCAGAGGTAGAGGCAGAGGTGGTGGTGGTGGTGGTGGCTTCCGAGGCGGTAGAGGAGGAGGGCCTGGTCGAGGTCGTGGAGGTGGACGTGGAGGTGGACGTGGCGGGGCCTTCCGAGGCCGTGGTGGTGCTCGAGGCCGTGGAAGAGGCAGGGGCGCTCCTAGAGGTGGTACCGGCCCGCGGTTCGAAACGAGCCGTGTTGGCGAAGAGGCGTAAGTTATGGGACTTTCAAGGTGCAAGCGGCCATCTCACGACTAACTTGCCCAGGTCATCTGAAGAGGAATCTTCTGGTGAGGAGGAGGAGGAAGACTATGGGTCTGATGAAGGAGAAGGAGAAGATCTTGAGGGATCCGATTCTGAGGACGACGAGGAGCAGACACAGAAAGCAGCGAGGCCGTACATGGCTCTTTTGCAGGGTTTCACAGACGATTCCCGGGCGCAACGCCAAACGGCGCAAGCTCGACAGCGGCGCTGCGGCGGAAGAACCAGAGCGCGAGAGTGCGCCACTCGACGATGAAAGTGAGGACGACGATGCCGAAGAAAAGGAGCCCGAAGACCTGGATCTCGTCGAGGAAGCCGAGGAGGACCCGGCTGTTGCTCATGCCGAAGCGGAAGACGACATTGACGTCGACGACAACGACGAAGACGAGGAGGATGCCACCGACCCCTTTGACAATCACTTCACCAGCCCCGACGAGACTCTCACGGCGCAAAGGGTTCGTGCCGTCCAAGGAAACGAGTGGGCAACTTCCCGCCACGTGACGAAGCTTTCTCGTGCAGTCCTCATGTCTCCCAAAGTGGACGGAGCTGAGGAAGCCAAGCTCCCATCGCCAATCACGGGGCCCGACGGCCTGAAGCTGAAGATGAAGCTGAAGGAAGTGGTGTCCCGAAAGTTGCCGTCTTTCGATCCTGTGCAGCAATCATTGGCGCCCATGCTTTTCAACTACCAAGATATCTTGTTTGGAGACCGCAACGTCAGGAATTCTGACAGCCTCCGACAAATTACCTGCCTGCACGCCATCAACCATGTTCTCAAGTAAGGCAGCTGTCCTGACGTTCGTGGCATGTGTCTCGACACTAACTATCCACAGGACGCGAGACCGAGTGATCAAGAACACATACAAGCTCTCCAAGGAGGACAGCCCCGACCTGGAGTGCAGGGACCAGGGCTTCGTCCGGCCCAAAGTATTGTTCTTGCTGCCCACGAGGCAGTCATGTGCCAAGATGGTCAGCACGATCGAGGACCTCCTCGAGCCCGGGCAAAAGGAGAATCGCAAGCGGTTCGAAGATGCGTACGTCGACACGTCAGAAAAGTTCCGCGACAACAAGCCGGCGGACTTTTTGGAGCTGTTTGACGGCAACGACGACGACATGTTCCGGTTGGGCGTCAAGTTCACACGCAAGACGATCAAGTACTTTGCGCAATTCTACAACTCAGACATACTCATGGCGAGCCCGCTCGGTCTCCGCATGGCCATTGGCTCGGTCGAGGACAAGAAGGCGACAGACTACGACTTTCTCAGCTCGATCGAGATGGTCATTGTGGACCAGGCGGACGGGCTGCTGAACCAGAACTGGGAGCACGTCGAGTACATTTTTGAGCACCTCAACCTGCAGCCGAAGGACGCGCACGGGGTGCGACTTTAGCCGCGTGCCGGTCGTGGTACCTCGAAGGACTGGGCCAGGCACTTTCGGCAGACGATTGTGCTCCGCGCCGTTCCCTGACGCCCGAGCTGACGGAGCTTCCAGCGCACGCAGTGCCACAACTGGGCGGGCAAGGTGCGCTTCCAGCCGGCGGTGCGCGGGCCCTGCTGCAGCAGCTTGCCGGTGCACGCGCGGCAAGACGTTTCTCGCGGTTTCGAGGCGGCGTCGGCCGAGCGCGACCCCGGACGCCCCGCTTTCGCCTACTTTCACGTCGGCCATTTTGCCCCCGCTGCTGCCCCGCGGCAAGGACGTCGCCGGCACGCTCCTTTTCGTGCCGTCGTACCTCGACTTTGTGCGCGTGCGCAACTACTTTGCCACGGCCGACGCGCTCGAGAGCCTGTCGTTTGGCAACATTTCCGAGTACGCCGACGCGACCGACGCCGCGCGCGCGCGCTCGCACTTTCTCAGCGGGCGCCACAAGGTGCTGCTCTACACGGAGAGGGCGCACCACTTCCGCCGGTACCGGCTGCGCGGCGTCAGGCGCGTCGTCATGTACGGCCTGCCGGAGAACCCGCTCTTCTACCGCGAGATTGCCGGTGACTACCTGGCCAAGAGCGAGGAGGAGATGCGGCTCGAGGCGGGTCAGGGCACGGTGCGCGTCATGTTCTCGCGGTACGACGTCATGAAGCTTGAGCGGATCGTCGGCAGCCAGAGGGTCGGCAAAATGATCCAGGAGAGGGGGGACACGTTTGACTTTGTATGAGAAGTGTCAGGGAGGGGGAGAGGAGCAAGAAAAAGTGGTGGACGAATTCTTTGTTCTCTGTCTTCTCTGTCTTCTCTGTCGTGGTACATTGTGGAATTGTACAGAATGGATAGATATAATACCCTACAGACCATGCCCGTCCTTGCACAGTCCGCTTAAAAAAAAACACCCCAAAATTGTGTGTATAATCGTACAGCGCCGCATTTGATCAGGCGGCCCAGTTTCGACCCAGTTGAACATGGATCAATCCCGCCCTTATGTCTTCCCAGCGTCTTGACAGCGTCCCACGCTCCCGTGCTCAACCACCATGTGGTCTGTTGCTTGGCCCAGTCCCTGGCCCAGTCCTAGCTTATTGCCAGCCTATTGCTTCGCGTCCAGTGTCGTCGTCGCCTTCTCGCCGTCTTTCCTGATCTTCTTCTCCGTCTCCCTCTGTTGCTGACCCATGACCCACTTGAACTGGCTCACGAGCTTGTCGAGGGCCTTTTTGCCGCCCTCGCGATACCGCGTCACCTTGTCGACGTTCTTCTGGGTCACGTCGTTCATGGCCCAGCCCTCGTGCTGGCCGGGGGAGAGGCCTTGGCGGTCATGGTGAAGCGCAGGTCGCGAGGACCGTCGACGAGCTCGAGGATGGCCGAGGGGGCCTGGTCGTAGGCGTTGCGGGGCTCGGTGCGCAGGACGCGGTTTGTAGCCGCCGGGGCGCTCGGCGTAGCGTGTCTTGAGCTCGCCGAAGAGCTTGGGCAGGATCTCGTGGGGGGTCTGCGTCGTGTGAGGAGCGGTCAGGGCTGGCTTTCTCGCCACGGTGTGCGTGTTCTCAGGGGAAGAAAAAAAAAATTTTTAGACGTACGTAGAGGATGCCCTGGGCCTTGCGGCGCGTGGCCTCGTTGTCACGCTTGGCGAGGGTGATGTTTTTTCTCGTTTAGGCGCTGTGCTTCCTTGGCCTTGTTGTCGGGGGGGCTGGATGTGTTTCGTGCTTGACGAGGGACGTGACGAGGCCGCGTAGGAGGGTCTGTCGGGCCGGTCGAATGACGGTTGATATTTCTGTACTTGACGGCCCCGCCTGCCTTGTGGAGAGTTTTGCGCGTAGCCGGCCCTTCCCGCCCCC
>NW_003315035.1:2586051-2587502 GCF_000150825.1 Verticillium alfalfae VaMs.102
GCCCCCCCAAAAGGGGAAAAAAAAATCCCCCCTTTGGCTCTTTCGACCCCCCCCCCCCTTCCCCCTCCCCCCCGGAACCCACGCTTTTGTCCCCACCACACACACACACAACCAACACAGCGGCGAATACCGACCATGGGCGTCCCCACTGGCCTCGTAGGTTGAACCCCAGATCTCCCACGCAACGTCCATCTTCTACCATTGGCGGCGCTAACCACGGAGGAACACAAAAACAGACGGGCGGCGTCACGCTGACCCTGGGCCTCGCCTACCTCGCCGTACAGACGCACCAGCGCACGCGCGAGCACCAGTCGCAGCTCCTGCGTTCCCAGGCCCGCGTCCTCGACTCGTTCCTCGAGCCCGTCGTCCCCGCGCCGCCGCCGACCCGCCACGAGATCGAGGCCGCCAAGCGTGCCAACCTCGTCGACACGGCCAAGGACCGCTGGAACGCAGAGGTCGAGGGCGCCGTCCACTACCTGCAGCGCACCGACTGGGACGACGTCCGCGTGGGCCTCGAGGACGCCGCCTCGCGCGCCTGGCGCTCGGTCTTTGGCGACCCAGAGCCCCAGATGGACGAGGCCAAGCGTCGGGCTGCCGCCGGCGGCCGCGAGCTCGCGAGAGAGGGCCAGGAGATTGCGCGCGAGGCCAAGGGAGCCTGGGAGCGTGCGCGCGAGAAGACGGCCGCCGCCGGTGAGGCGAGGGCCGAGGAGGCCAGGGTCGCTGCTGAGCAGGCACGCGTCGCGGCCGAGAGGCGGGCTGCCGAGCTCAAGGCTGTCGCGGACCGCAAGGCTGTCGAGTCCAAGGACAAGGCTGAGCATGTCTTCGAGGCTGGCAAGAGGGAGGCCGGCCGACTGGTCGACAAGGTGAAGGAGGTTGTGGGCATCGCCGACAACAAGGCCGAGGAGGCCGCCAAGGCCATCAAGACGGATGCCGTGAACCTCGTCGAGACGGGCACGTCGACGCCTGTCGAGAGGGCGCTGCGGGAGAGGTACGAGACGAAGGCGCCTGTGACGAAGAGCGTGGCCGACGTTCTCGCCGACCGCTATCTGCCAACGGACGCCAAGGACTACTCGCACCTGCGGGGTCTCTGAGCAGAGCGGAAAAGGACCCGAAGCCCGCGCGCAGTGGAACAGCCTGAGAGCCGAGGGTGTAGAACAGCCTGAGAGCCGAGGGTGTAGAACAGCCGGAGAGTCGAGGGTGTAGGAGGCCATGAACTGTACCACCTGATCACGATAGAGGCTCGCTGATGGAAGTCACGACTTCGCATAGCCAGCCAGTTTATTCTATTTGTTTCACGAGAGCGGACCTTGTTGTGATTTGCCCTCTCTTTTCCAGCCATCGCCAGTCGGATCACCGCTGGTGAAGAGCTTCATCGTCCTTGCGCCCCTCCTCCGATCAAGGAACCCCCACCGAGAAGGATCTCCCTGAACCCCCTGAACCCCCGGAACCAC
>NW_003315035.1:2587602-2588180 GCF_000150825.1 Verticillium alfalfae VaMs.102
CCACCGACGGCATGATGGGCCTTTGGAGTCGCAAATGTCGCCTCATGTCAAAGAGGGGTCGCACGTACCTGAGGCTGGATATTGACGTTGAGCGGGGCAATGTTGCCCTGGAGGCTCGCCGTCGCAGGCACGATAGGCCTCGAAAGGTGAAGGAACTTCTCGGATTCTACAGCCATGCTGGGCAGATGCCAGGGATGATGGCTAGAATGAGAGGGAACGGGGGGGGGGAGGTAGCGTCTGAGAGGGGGGGGGGTGATGTAATCGTCTCCGTCGTTCCGCTCGCGACAAGGCGGGAGGTCCTTCAAAAATGAAAAATGTGGCAGCAAAAAGGGACTGGGTTGTGGGCGCTAAAATAAAAGGTTGATAACAACCGTGGGCGAGCCGTGGCCCGCTGTTGGCTTGGGGCGCATGGGGGGTTTTTCTGGGTGCTGGCGAGGGGTACAAAATGGCTTATTCTTTTTTTCTTTAATTTCACCCCAGTTTTGAAAATCTCCTTTTCCCCCGTTTTTTCCCCCGCCCCGAAATCTTACATTTTCCCCCCCCATTATTTTTTCCACCGAACTGGTTTCCTTGGGAGC
>NW_003315035.1:2588798-2591872 GCF_000150825.1 Verticillium alfalfae VaMs.102
CCCTGCAGACGACGACCCTCTACCCGCCGGACCCCAAGCAGACGCGCAGCAGCGGCAGGAAGCTCGCCCGCTCCGACGCCGCGCGCCGCACGAGCGCCTTTGACGCCGCCATGGCGTCGCTGCGGAGACGCGGCAGGAAGACGAGCGATGTCAGGCCCGGCTATTTCGACGCCCGGCGGTGAGGGGCCGGCTGGGCCGGCGGCCGAGAGCGCGGAGGGGCTCGAGATGAATGTGGCCGGGTCGGCCATTCCGAGCATCCTCGAGGAACCAGAGCCGGAGGGTGCGCGAGCGGAGCTGACACGCCGACATGGGAACCAGGGCGAGGCACGGGGGCATGAGCATGCAGGGGAGGAAAAAGAAAAAGTCAAGGTTGCCGAACACTGAGCAAAGTCCATTCATTGGGGAGACAAGGCGATATGTGGGTTGACAGCATCGATCGATGGGATCATGGGGCACCGGGAGAGTATGCTGCATGGCTCAGGGAATAGTTTCGTACAGTCCGAGGTCTCCCCGTCGGTTCGACAGCGAGGACCAATACAATCAATACAACAAAAGAAAAAAAAAAGGCCGAGAGTACTACACGTAACGTATACATTTTGCTTTCCACCATCTTCCTACCCCGAGATCCAGTCCAGGCTACGGCCGGCAGTCCCCCATACCGTCCTGCCCGTTCATCCAAACCGGGAGTGCGGACGAGTATCACTATCACACTCTCTCGAGGCGACTCCGCCTGTCCAGCCCGATGCCGACAGCCCTGCTCAGACGAGACGCGCTCAGAGCCCAAAGACACCTAGATCAACCCCCGCTTCTTAGCCAACACGGCCGCCACCAGCGCCACGATCCACCGTAGCAACGCACCTTTCACCGTCTTGGCGCCGAACCCTGTGAGGAAACTGAACCAGTAGCCGAGTCCGCGGATCTGGTTGCCGCTGCGGTCAAAGTCGGGCTTGCCGGCGCTCATCGACTGCAGCCGCGCGAGTTCCTTGGGCGAGTAGGGCATGTAGCGGACGCGGAGGAACTTGTCGAGCCACGAGGGCACCTGGGCGACGCTGCGACGGTGCGTGAAGAGATCAAAGGACGCGCGGCCGCGGTAGCTGCCGTGTCCCGACTGGCCGACGCCTCCAAAGGGGACCGTCAGAATGGAGGCATGGGAGAAGACGTCGTTGATGGTGGCGCCGCCGGACGTCGTCCTGTCAAGAACTGCCGCTGGGTTAGTCTGGGTCGCGCACACACTGGCTGCAAGGGGCACCGCGCGAGGACGACGTACTCTTCTTGGTCTCCGCCTCGTTGCCGAAGGCAAAGAGGGCGAGCGGGGTGTGGCACAGGTCGTTGACCAACTCAATCGCGGCGTCGAGGCTGTCGTAGGGCAGGATGGCGAAGATGGGGCCGAACGACTCCTCGCGGACGACCGAATCGTGAGGCGAGTTGGCGAGCACGATGGTGGGCTCAATGAACAGCTGCGCCTCGTCCATGCCGCCACCAACGACAATCTCGCCCTCGGTGCTGTCGAGCATCTTCTTCATGCGGGCAAAGTGACGGGCGTTGACGATGCGGGACAGGGTCAGGGCTGTTCTTGGCACCGCTGGGGAAGAAAGGACTTGAAAGGTCGACTGAAGGCGGCGATGAGGTCCGGCACACCGGCACGGTCGGCGAGGATGTAGTTCTGGGAGAGGCAGACCTGGCCGGCGTTGAGCGTCTTGCCCCAGCCGAGGCGACGGGCGGCGAGCTTGATGTCGGCGTTGCGGGTGACAAAGGCGGGGTTGAGACCTCCGAGCTCGAGACACACGGGGGTCAGGGTCTCGGCGGCCTTCTTGGAAATGATCTTGCCGACGGCGGCGCCACCGGTATACATGATCTTGTCCCACTTGACCTCGAGCAGAGCCGTGGTCTCGTCCACGGCGCCGTTGACGACGGCGTAGGCGGAAGGGTCGAGGGAGGCCTCGACAATCTTCTTGAGGACCATGGCAGTGGCGGGGGCTCCCTCGGAGGGCTTGAGGACGGCGGTGCAGCCAGCAGCGACGGCGCCCAGCAGGGGAACGAGGGACAGCTGGGCCGGGAAGTTGTAGGCACCAATGACGAGGACCATGCCGAGAGGCTCCTTGCGGACGCGAGGCTTCATCATGATGAACGTCATGGGCACGTCGCCGACGGGCTCATCCTTGGTGAAGCGCTCCAGGTTCTTGATGAGATAGAGGCAGTCGTCCTTGATCCAGTTGATCTCGGACAGGAGGGCTTCGTGCTTGGACTTGCGCAGGTCCTGCCTCAGAGCATTGATGAGGGCCGGGATGTGGTCCTCAAAGGCCCAGTAGAACTTGCGCAGCTGGACGAGCCGCCATTGCACGTCCTTGGTCTTGTAGGAGCGGAAGGTAGCACGAAGGGTGTCCGTCACGCGCGTGATGTCGTCCAACGAGGTGTTCTCGAAAGCGGGAATCTTCTGATCGACAGCGGCTGCCATGATGGGCAAATGCGAGACGATGTCCTTGTGTCAAGCAGAGATGGGTGGACGGGTAGAGTGCACCTAGGGGTGATGTACGCAATGTGTGTCGCTTGAAGAAAGCAGAATGGGGGGTGATGGTGAGATCGAAGGGGTGGAGGCGACGGACGGCACGATGAGACAGCTGGAGCAGGTAGCTCGTGCTTAAAGCCGATGAGGGTGCTGTCAGGCTGCTCCCCGACCTGCTCCCCTACCTGCTCCCCTACCTGCTCCCCTACCTACCTTAACCTAGGTACCAAGACACGAAGGAGAAAAGGTCGCCAAGGTGGCTGCGGGGAAGCGAGCAGGGGGGAGCGAGCTCGTTGCCCGATGAAGGGAGAAGGGGGGGGGGGGGACACGGCATGGATGGTCTGGCAAATGAGCAGCACTGTCGCTGTATCAAGGCAGAAAGCTAAACCGATGAAGCGCATGTGAATGAGTCTGTTGAATGCAACGGCGCGGATCTCCCGGGCGCGAACCTCTCGGGCTGCCAGCAGGCAGACAACGACGCGCGCTGGTGTTGCGTTCTCCACGAGGTCAGTGCCTCAGATAGCTAGCATCATCTGCCTGCCTACCTCCCTACCTACCTACCTACCTACCT
>NW_003315035.1:2591972-2605001 GCF_000150825.1 Verticillium alfalfae VaMs.102
TACCTAGGTACCTACCTAAGGTAAGGCGAGGTACCTAGGTAGTTAGGTGGTAGGTAGGTTGGTCCTAGGCAACTGGCAGGTAGGGAGCCAGCGGGCTGTACTTGGGTACCCCACTCACTCGGCAGCGCCTGCAGTCCAGGTCGATACCTCGGCCCGCATCAGCAGCAGCAACAGGAGCAGGGTGCTAGACCATGCGGCGCTTGCCCAATCAAGGCTGGACACCCCGTGACAAAGACCCCGGGCGTCGCTCTGTCGACTCCGTCTCCCGTTGGCATCTACCTTCTTTTGCGCCGACATGGTTCTGGCCGACCATGATCGAGACACCAGCTCAGCCGCCTATCGTTTTTGTCATAGCTCCCCTGATCCCCGACCCCCGACAGCCCTTGGCGGGCACCATGCGACGTGAACGAATGCCATGACATTGATCGTAGATATACACGACTGTTGTACAAAAGAGTCCCTGCGCCCAAGGCCAGATGACTGAGCTCCCTCCACCCGCTCACCCACCCACCCACGACAACTAGACACTGTGGTGGTGTATGGTACAATCCTCCAGCGCTCTCCCCTGCCGTCTAGTCCTAGTTTCTGCCCTGCTTTGCGGGCTTGGGCCCCGCTTGCCTCTGCGCGACCACCAACATCTCGGCCATGGCCTCTTTGCTTAGCGTCTGCTGTGCAACGATGGAAGGCCCGCCCAGCATCGCGTCGATCATCTTCTGCCCGTCCACCAGTTGTCCCTCGGCCTCCTTGCCGGCGTCCAGCTGCTTGGCCTGCTCCCGCAACGCCGCCAGCTCCTTCTTACGGTCAGGCGTCAACCGCCACGCCTTGGGGAACTTGGGCTTAACCACCGGCTTGTAGTGTCGCGTATCCAGAGGAATGTCCTCGAATGTGTCCTTGGGGTCCTGTAGTCTGACGTTAATCCTCTGTTCGTGCCGCTTGCCTCTCGCCAGCGAGCGAATGCCTTACCTTGGCCGCAGCCACGAGCGTGTCCACCTGGTCCGCGAGGTATCGCTTGTTCTGCGCGGCGTGGTCGAAGCTCTCGCAGCTCATCTTGATCGTGTCCTTGCCCGGGTCGTACCGCGTTCCCGCCAGCTTCTTGAGCTTGTTCGCCTGCACCGGCGTCAAGCCCAGGTCGGCCGGCGAGAACTGGACGACCACCTTCTTCTCTGCCGGGTGGTTCTCGCCCATGTATGTCGTGTATCGGTATCGCAGCACCTGCTCCTTCGTCGGCGGCTCAAACGGCTTGGCGAGTTCTATTGTTTTTCCCCCCATGTTAGCACGCCACGCGTATTGTCCCCCTTCGCATCGCGGTCCCTTCTTACTCGATAGCAGGGGCATCTCCCAGGCGGCCACGCGGGCGTAGTGTCGGTGTTCCCTGATCTCGTCCAGCTTGCCGTGCGCTAGGGACGTGATGTCGTCTTCGTCGAACTCGGCGCCCGTATCCTCCGTCACCGTCTCCGGATCGAGCTCGTCGTAGAAGAGCGACGAGCGCTGCGCCGGCTTCTGCCTGATCAGCTCCCTGTACTGCGCGTCAAAGGCCTGCTCCTTGCGAAGCTCGGGCTCCTCCGCCGACAGAAAGTCGTTCAGTGACGCCGGCGAGTCGGGGCCCTCGTCCTCCCTGATCGCCGCCTCCAGCGCCTTGAGCTGCTCTGGCGAAAGGTCCTTGAAGGCATCCTCGAGGTGCTCGTACGGGTTGGCCGAGCCCCGGTTGCGCCCGCCGCCGGGCGCCCACGTTGTCGCCGTCGTTGTGAGGCCGCGGCGTGGCGCCATTGAAAGGCCAGCCGTGGGTAGCAGTCGCGCGGCGGACGCCTGGCGGCATGTTCGGAGACATAGCCGTACGGCGTATCCTGCTGCGGCCATTGTGGCGGTTGTGTTGATCGAATGTGGTGTTGGGTCGGTTGCAGGTGGCTTCCTCCTTGCGATGTTCGAGAGGCTCCAAAAATTTTGGCGTGTTCAGGATGGCTGCACCGCCACATGCGCTAGTCAG
Source organism: Verticillium alfalfae VaMs.102 (assembly GCF_000150825.1). Taxonomy (NCBI): domain Eukaryota; kingdom Fungi; phylum Ascomycota; class Sordariomycetes; order Glomerellales; family Plectosphaerellaceae; genus Verticillium; species Verticillium alfalfae. The sequence goes on from NW_003315035.1 coordinate 2,593,957, forward strand.
CCATTTCACAGTGTGTCAGCCACAGGCCTGGCCCCGTCCCTCGGGAGCTTCAACGACAGTTCGTCAATCTCTACAGCGGAGGTTCAAACACAGCACAAGTCGGATCAAGTTCTATCCTCGACCTAATGGAGCTTTTAGGTTGACTTGCCCAGGCGATCCTTCCCCTCGCGTGGTGTCAGGTCCTGAAATTGCTCGCTTGATGTCCGCGAAGTATGCTGAGGAGGCACAGATCGAAGACGATTCCTGGCCAACTTCGCGCGAGCCTGGTTCGTGTTGGGTTGGGAGAGCATAGCGATCAACCCCTTGACAGCATCCTTGCTTCGTTCTGTCTTGAAATTCCACACCACTCCTGCCTATATCCTCATGGCCCTGTCATTGCGAGTCGCTGGATAGCTCTCTCCTGCTGCTGCAGTGATTCCCTAGTACACATGCACCATGAGCTTGATATTTCTTGCAACCTGTTCTAGTTCCCCTTGCCAAGTTCCCTTCTCGTGAAATTCTCGACTCATTCAATGCCATGGTTGACCTTCGGACTGTCATAGTCCGACCTCAGCATCGGAGTCTAGAGCGTTCACTCGGCCCTGATGACACGTCCCGCTTCTTGCATACGCTGACACCAGTGGCTCGACGGAGGGACACTTGCCATGCGTTGGTTGCCTGGTGATGCATGACATTTGACTGGGTGTTTGATTATTCCCTACCTAGAGCATCTGCCCTGAGGATGTAACATCAACGTGGCGCTGGCCGGAAACTGCTTCGGAAACTGCGCCGAATATCTTACGATCACTCAAGGTCACCTGGAACATTTCCCCGACAACTACATGCGCAATAGATGTCTAGTCGTTCAGCCGGGTCTACACTCAAATGTATTTGCCACGAATCTCTTTGTACTGAGCTCTCCTTGTGAGTAGCTCATTGGTACAGTTAACCGTCACTGCTCTCCATTCTTTCATATACTGCGCTGTCTAGAAATCCCTACCTGTGCTTTGAGTTGGGTACACACGACATATGTTAACAGATACAATCATGGCTATCGATAAATCTGCCTCGCTGTTGTGACCAAAGCGTTCCGCTGTGATCATTGTGGTCAAAGCTACTCAGGTCCATTACCTTTCAATGTCGATACCATAAGACCGCCCGTTCACTTGCATCTGGCCGCTACATCCGGTTGTCGTCGTCCGGCCGCCACCTGGTCGTTTAGTAACCTGATGGCCTGGGTCCCCGTTAGTCCTCGTCATCGCTGTTGTTGTTGTCGATGTCGTCGCCGCCGTGGCCGTTGTTGTTATTCAGCAGGCGCTATTGTCGGCCTTGACTCTTCTTGAGCTACTGATCTTCTACTCCGAGAAGGCACCCAAAACCCGCCGTTGGGTTCAACGTTCACCGTTTCAACTCCCATCTCTTACTTGGCTGATCAGCCTCGTCCTTTTCTCGACCTAAGTACCAACCACACGGTCACGACAGCAGGCAAAAACATCATGGAGCCTAAACCCCCCAATGATGGATCTCGCCCCATGTTCGTGAGCAAGCGTGTCATGGGAGCTCACGACTCCTTGGAGCAGGTCATCGTAACCGACAACCCCATCACTGCCAGCCGACCCCTCCCCGTTCCGGTCCGAGAAGCCCATGCTGTGGAAAGGCCCCGCACGCCGACTGGAAAGTCATCAATCCACTGGGATGATGGCGTCGATCCGGTCGTCTTACCCCGTGCCTTCAAGACCCCTCGCGGCTACATGAGCCCTTTTGTCGACCAGAACGGCAGCCCCATCCAGCGCAGCCTCCGTCGTGCGATCCCCCCCGTGGAAAGTACCAGGGCCTCCCTGGTCGAGGGACCTCTCGCAGGCAACGATGTTCCTCCCAACTATGAGAGATTCTACCAAGAGCTCCGGGCTGAGAACCCGTACCCGAACCCTCAGTTCCGCCCCGTCGGCCGACCCCTCGGCCCTCGTCCCATGCACAAGCGCAGCGAGTACGACGGCAGCTTCAGCAGCCCCGATCTTGCTAGCGCCGCCGACCACAACGAGCCCAACGTCAGCTCTGCCGGTCCCAAGCTTCGGGGTAAGCGTTCCCGCGATGCCATGCAGCGCACCAATACCATGGCTGGTCGCGATGCTGCTCGGGAGCGTGAAATCCGCGAAGCCCATCACAGACAAGCCCTGGAGGAGGATGTCAATGACGGTGGTTCGTCCGGAGACGACAGCGACGGTGATTCGACTCCCAAGGCTTCCATCCTCAACAAACATTTGTACAACCAGAAGGTCGTCCTTGACTCCATGGACCTGGATAGGGTCCAGTAGTAGGCGGCATTCCACAGTCGCTTGTGATAACAGGTATGTCAAGAAACGTCCGACAAAACCACTCTCTCTGACCACTCGGTAGGAAGTTCTGATACACCATGGCTGGTAATAACATAGCCGCCTGTGCGGTGCATGTCTGCATCGCGGGCTAGGCTCACTCACCACTTGGCACAGGATACATCTGGGTGGAACAGCTGTAGAGGAGGGACAATCGAATCGAAGGCCGTGTGTAGGATAGAATCAAAGACCAGACAAGAGGATCAAACGAGAGAAATCGGCCGAAAGCTGCAATACAGGAAATGCCTTTTCAAGCAATGTTCTTGCTTTGTGACGCTTGTCTGATTAAGGTGAGGCCCGTGAACCTTACCTACCTAGGTACCTAAGGTACCTTACCCATTCTACCTCCTAGGTAGGTAGGTCGGTGGGCAGCTACAGGTACCCGAGATTGAGCTATCTTATGCCATGGCAAGGGTATCCATCAATCGAGGCGAGGTGATATAGAGCAAACCGATCTTGTTCCCTCCTCTCTCGCCTTATCCAATATCGCATTTTCTTTGAACAGCAGCGATAAGCGCCATCGCGACAGTTGACCACATTCACGGACCTGGACTGAAAGCTGGCGCCCGCAAATGACATCCCACTCCGACCACACGCACCTGTAACCACAACCCCGCCAACAGGTTGTAGCCCATGCCAAAAGGCCCTGTCCAGCTCCACCGCCAACAACGCCAACCATTCCCGATACATCGACCCAAATCCAGGGAACGCCCTATAAACCATGTTTCCCGCTCCCCCCTCCTTCCACGACGCCCAGCCTAACCAGCCTCTTCCTCTCCCTAACCGCCAGGGACCCCAAACAGGCGCCGTGTCCGCCCAGCAACAAGCTCTCGCTCAAGCGCAGCTCTACCAGCAGCAGCAGCAGCAACAGCAGCAGCAGCAGCAGCAGCAACAGCAGCAACAGCAACAGCAGCAGCAGCAACAACACCAACAAGCGCTTCTCCTCATGAACGGCGTCAACGGGGGAGGCAATGCGCCCAACGGCATCGGCGTGGCCACCCCGGCCGGCCAGCAGGCCGAACTCAACTACATCTATGGCCTCGTCGAAGAGCTGAGCAGGCAGCTTGCCGAGAACCGGCGCGCCACAGAAGAGATCGTGTCCGGCCTTGGTCGCGTGCGCAGCCGGGCCCGCATCCAGGGGCTGAGCAACGAGGAGCTCATCAACGTCGCCGCCGAGGACATCAACGGTGCGCTTTGCCTGCGCCTGTGGCCCTCGACCAGAAGAAGCAGCTTGCTGACCATCTCCCAGCCCAGGAACAAAACATCGACACGCTCATCTCCCTCCTCTCGGAATCGCTCGACAAGGCAAAGTACAGCCGCGACGCCAACGCCCAGCTCCTGACGCAGTACGCAACCGCCCTGGCGTCCATGCTCAAGCAGTTCCACGAGTACAAAGCCAAGCATGTCGCCGACGTGTCGTCCTGGCACCGCTCCTACCGGTCGCAGCTCGCCGAGGCGCGCGCCGAGAACAGCAAGCTGCGTGAGCAAATCTGGGAGATGCAGGACCGCGCCGGCAAGGCCAACGGCCTGCTACGCGAGTTCCGGCGAACCTACGACGAGGACGCCGAGCGGTGGGACCGCCGCGTCGGCGACACGGCGGCGCGTCAGGAGCTGCGCTTCTGGAAGCGCATGGCCATGCCCGACTTGCCCGACGATGACCCGTACTGGAGCGACGACGATGACATTGTCGACCCCGCCGAGAAGGAGCGTTTGCAGGACGTGGAGCGCAAAAACGAGCAGGATCAGCTTGCGGGAAGCCAGATGGAGAACGACGACGAGGGCCAGCAGATGCAGATGCATCACCTGCAGGGAGACAACGCCGGCGTAGGCGGCGTTGGATGCGCGGGATTCGGGCATCTCGGCGGGCATTCCGACGAACCCTTCCGGGCCTTTGAAGCATGGCATCGAGCACGGGGTCTTCGGGGCAGTAGCCGCCGCCAAGGACATTCATCACTTTCTATCACTGCATGGAGCGCGGCGTTTTGGACTATCACTCATCAGGCGTACGACGTCTGTTCTAGGCATGTACAAAACTCAATACTATACCACTTGGGGGGCCTCGAAGCATCCCAAGAACTCGAGCCCAGAAATTCTGTGCCAGCCATGTGCCCATTATGCCGGTGTCTCCTCTTCCTTGCTCTCTGGAAGACTGGTGGCCGGACTTTCTTTACAGCAAAGCTAGAAACGCCCAGGGCGAGCCATCACCCCTCTGGCCGTCGAGCTTGTCTTGACGCATCAGGGCCTAGAAGCCTTGTCCAACATGCGAAATACGTGACCGACAGGCTTTGTGTGAGACTTGTTACGAACTAGGTATTGAAGGTAGGCAAGTTTGTGCCTTGTCCTGGTCATCGCAGAATTATCACAACTACCATGCTGTATGGAAGAGGTCAAGGCTATGTTCCTGTCTTTTGGGGGGGATCCAAGGACCAGCTGATGCTGGAGGGTGTCTCCCGGCCTCCGGCGCAAGCAGAGCCTCTTTCAATCCGGATCAGACCCCCCTACGTCTATCATGGTCGGTTCGGATGAAGCCACCACAGGCAAGTCAGGTCGAGGCTCAGTGGCAACATAGTTTCGCCACCGACAAAGATTATTTCAAGGCCACTCCGAACCTTGTAGGGAACAAACCTTCAGCCTGTCACTCGTTGTCATCGTCAGATCTCCCCTTGCCTGGATGCTAACCGATGGTCATCCCATTGCTGCTGCTGTGAACTAGATGGCGTAACGATACTATTCATTGCAAGCGAAGAGAGGATACAGTTTCAATTGCTCAAGTGTGTGAATACTATGACGAGCAGTTTACCACAGAGCAGAAGCCTGGACGAGACGAGACACGCATTGGCCTCTGTGAGCAGTTGGTGCCTCGGAATGATGCCTGGCGATGAGGGTTTTCGTTGAGAATGCCTACTGGCGATGCCTCATTCCCGAGTCGTAGAAGAGCATCAAGGAAGGTAGCAAAGGAAAGGACGCCCCAAAGTCAGTCCTTCCGGGGATGATTTTCGGATCCGGCCTTATCTCACCACCTACTCCCTAGTTCAGTTACCTTGGGTACTTCCCCACAACACGAGGATCATGCCTCTTCGGCGCGTCACGATGCTTATCAGTGGACGGTGGCTATGGACAAAGAGAACACCCTGAGGCTGCTCGCTCGGCCGTGCATGACTGCCACCCGCTCCTCGAGCTACATATATCATTCCATTGTGGCCATCCGAGCATGTACTAACGGCCGTAGCTTGGAGTCTCGTCTCGCCCTTCTACTCCGTCGGCCTTTTTTTACGTCCAGAGTTTCCATCTCTACACTATCCACAACATCAATGCCCTAGAAGTCAGCACAACTCAGATCATACGTACCAAAACTGCACCATGGACGAATCTCAGAGCGCAGATCCTGGGCCGAGCCATGTGCAGGTCACGGAGAAGCCTCGCGCAGACAGCTCGGCATCAATGCCTTCAATGGGCAATCAGACGTCTCAAACGACCAATGACGGCACCGTCACCCTAGTAGGGCCACCTGCTCCGCAAAGCGAGGGTGACAAATTAAGGAGGAATATCAGCATTCGACACATGGTATTTATCGCCTTGGGAGGCTCTATCGGCGCCGGGCTCTTTGTCGGATCAGGTGGCGCGTTGCACGCTGGCGGTCCGCTCAGCTTGGTCCTGAGCTTCGCTATTGTCGGTGTTGGTGTGACTGTCACCATGGGAAGCTTGGGAGAGCTCGCGGGTATGTTCTCCGGCTTTCCTTACTGCCGCCACGAACTGACAGCGCCAGCTACGTACCCTGTGGCAGGCTCGTTTTACGAATACGCCAGGCGCTTCATCTCCGAGCCTTGGGGGTTCACCATGGGATGGAACTTTGTCTTCGCCTGGCTCATCATATTTCCCTTCGAGCTCAGTTGCATTGTCTCCCAAATCAGATTTTGGAACGAGACTGTGTCGCCCGCTGTCATCATCTCGCCAATTCTGGCTGGGCTGATCGCCCTCTCGTTTGGAGGATCTCGATTTTACGGCGAGGTCGAACATGGCCTCGGGATTGCAAAGGTCAGCGCCTTGACGATTTTCATAGGAATGGCGATTGCAATCATGGCCGGGGCTGTCCCATCCGATGCGAGGTAAATACAGCAATTTCGCCGTGAAGGAGGATTTCACTAACATATAACAGACACGGCACGGGCGTGACATTTTGGACGACACGCGACGTCATCGCAAACGGATTCCCTGGGTTCATGACCCTATTTCGTATCGCAGGCATGGCGTACGGAGGGACTGAGCTTCTCGGCATGACGGCCGCTGAGTGCAACAACCCTCGCCGAGCTCTTCCGCTCGCTACCAAGATTACCTTCTTCAGGATTGCCATCTTCTATGTTCTCACTCTCCTGTTCCTCGGCTTCGTCGTTGACTCCCAGGATCCGGGTCTCGCAAAGATTGGGCATGGCGCCCAGGTCAGCCCTTTTACTCTGGCTGCGCAGCGAGCGGGCATCACAGTGCTACCGGATCTATTCAACGTCTTCGTGGTATTGGCACTGCTTTCCATGGCCAACGCCAGCATCTATGCCTCTAGCGCGCGCTGCAGGCTCTCTGCGAGCAGGGCATGGGACCTCGCTTTGCAGCTACCATCAAGTGGGGTGTGCCTATCTATGCTTTTGCTCTGGCCTTTACCATCGGCCTGACCGCCTTTGTCAACGTGGCACCGGGAGGCGCTGTTATATTCGACTGGCTGTTGAGTCTTTCTGGAGCCTGCAACTACTATACCTGGCTCTCTATCTGCGCCAGCCATATTCGCTTTCGCCGGGCGTGGCACACACAAGGCCACAGTCTCGACGAGCTCTTGTGGACCAGTCCTTTCGGCGTATTGGGCTCATGGATCGGCATTGCGATTTGCAGTACAGGTCTCCTCGCGAGCATCGTCACCTCCATTTACCCCCTGTACGGAATCCACAGCGCACAGGACGCTGTCCGTGACAATCTAGGCATCGCCATCCCGATGGTCGTGTTGGCCTCGTACTGCTCGTGGGAGAAGCTTCACCGCAAAAGGACACCAGTCGTGATGATCGCCCCTGCTGACATGGATCTGACGACGGGTTTGCGATGGAGGGGCTCCTACCTGGTGGATCTGGAGGATGCGCCCCGCGAAGAGGCACCAAAGTCTTCAACATGATAACTACATAGACAGCGTAGCTTGGTTCCAAGCATGAAAGCAGCACTGTTGGAAAGACTGATGAAGATGTATGTGATCATGTTCTTCTAGAATGATGGTAACCCACTTCGCTGAAATCTATCTGTCTCATGCGCTTTGGCGAAGAACACAACAAGAACCTCTTATCCCCCTTCCACGAGCTCACGACATATATATACTCAGTGCCTAGTCATGGAAGGAATATTCTTATCTCACAATCATACTTGTCCTCAAGGGCTACAACATGCTACCATACATCAACACCATTTTCATTCTTTTCATCGCTATACCACAACAGTCTGTTGTCACACGCCTCGCGACAGGCAACCCAGAACGCCACCCGGGGTCTTTCTCAGTTACGAGACCCAATACCACCCAGATACACACTTGATACTACATGCCCCTCCCTGGGCCCCCAGTCCTGTCGGCGTAGCCTGTCCAGACGCCAACTTCCCGTGGCGCAGCAATCGCAACTCAGTAGCCGCTCTGCTCCCGCCGGGACCCATCGTCCCCGTCCTTGCCGCGACCCTCGGCCGCCTCGCCGGCCTCCTTGATGCCCTGTTCATCACCCCGCAGCTTGGCAAAGTAGGCCTTGATGTCCTCGGCGCCGATGGCCTGGCCGCTCTCGGCAAACTGCTTGAAGAAGGGCGTCAGCTGCTCCTTGAGGTGGTTGTAGGCCATGACGCCCTCGATGGCGCGTACGCGGTCGACGTTGCGCAGGGCGCTCTCGCCGCGCTCGAGGAGGCTGCCGCTGCCGTTGGTCGAGCCGCCGCCGTTGTCGGAGCCGCCGCCGTCGGAGAGCGGCGGCTCGTACGTTTCCTCCTCCTCGAGGAGCTGCGGGTGCGCGTTGAGCTTGCCGACGTAGCAGCTGGAGCAGCGGCATAGGTTCTCGCGGAAGGTTTCGGCGAAGAAGAGGGAGAAGGCCTCGGCCGGCGGCGTGGGCAGGGCGCTCCACTTGCATTCCGCGGCCGGCTCGGCGTTTGGGGCCGGTGCGGCGTGACTGGGCGCCTCGGGGGCGGGCTTGTCTGTACTGTCTGGTGTGGGACCCAGCTCGCTCTTGGCGCGCTTGGATTGTGATTCGTCCTCGAGCTCGTCCTCGGCCTTGCGCTTGTTCGAGGTGCCGTTCGTCTCCTCCATGGACGGCCTCTCCGCCTTCTTCTCTTGATGAGCAAAGACGGCAGGGAGGAAACCGTTGGTGCCGGCGTACTTCCCGATCCAGGGGTGCGCCCCCACACACTTGTAGCAGAGGAAGCCTTCAAAGTCGTCTTCGGCAGGGAATCCGGGGGGCATTGGTGGATCTTCGTCCTCGTCGTCCTCAGCCTCGGCCGAAGCCTCGTTGGCGGCAGGTGCAGCGCCATTGGGCCTCTCCTCAGCATCCTCTGTGATTGTTGGCAGTGAGCCACCCTCGGCCGCCTGGTCCTCTGGTTTGGCGATGCCACCGCCCTTGGGTTCCTTGGTCTCCTTCATGGCCTCGAACCATGCGGGGCCCATGCCGACGAGACAGCCGGGGTGGTACCAATCCTCGCCGCAGCCGCCCGTCTCGGTGGTGCCGAGTCCGAGACACTGGAACATGGTGCCCTTTTGCTGGAACGGGTCGTAGTCGCATTCGCAGCCGCAGAACCTGTTGCGGAAGTTCTGGTTGTAGCGGTTGTTGACGTCGGGCTCCTCCGAGTGGACGCCGCCCTTGGTGTTGGTCGCCGGGTTGATGCGCAGGGAGCACGGGTTCGTCGTGGGCAGGCGCGTCGTGCCGCAGTCGCAGGTGAAGTTGCGCTTGGTGAAGATCTCGACGAGCGTGTGTTCGCCGTGGCACTGGACGGAGCAGGAGTAGCAGACGCCTGCTGGGGTGAAGGGGTCGGCGGGGTTCTTGGGGGCGGGCGTGCAGGTCAAGCAGGCGAAGACGCTCTGGCGAAGCGGACCGAGTACTTTGGTGCAGTTTTCGATGCTCTGTTGAGATGGGACCAGGTCAGCGTTGGGGCCCCCCCCATGAATGATGTGTGCATCACCCCATGAATGATGTGTGTATCAGCGGCATCGGTGACGTACATAGGGCAGAGCTTCGCGGGCGTCGGCCTCCAGCTGCATCTGCTCGCGGATGAATTCGGCTGCGGTCTGCGAGTCGGTCGACTTTTGCGATGAGAAGCTGTCGCTACGCTTGTGACTGGGAACGCCATCGTTGGCCATCGCAGTCGACGACACGACAGCTTCAGCTGGAGGGGGAGGGGGGTCCATCAGAGCGATGGTCGTAGGGAGACACGTTTTTTTTTTTTTTTTTTCGTAGGCGGGCAGCTGATTGATGAGAAGGAGAGATGGGATGCCGAATCAGACAATTTCAGGTGCAAAGTCACGAAACAGCAATTCGAATGACACTCGACATGGAAATGGAATGGACGTGGGCACGCAGCTTCGAGTAGCACTGAGGCTCCAGGTGATGGAAGTGACGGAGGGTACGTACCGGGGAGGTACCTTACCTTAGGTTCTGTGACACGCGTTTCCACTTTACGCGTCAACCGAGCCCAGTCTAGAGCCACTTAACGCGCTTGCCCTTGACGCGTTGCACCTGAGACGCGACAGACCCTCATTTGGAGTTGAGGAGTGAGGAGCGGCCCCCCCATTCTTATTAGCAGCCTTCACTTTGCATATCCATTTATCTCCCTGGCACAGACTCGACATCCCAACCCCCCCCCCCCTCCTCCATCACCCCGACAACCCATCCCACCTTTCCATCGTACCCATTGCGCCTATCTGAAGCCATCGTCACATCAAGCGCGAACGATGAGGTGAGTTCGACTGACTCTTTTCTGAAGACGAGCCCTCGCTTCGTCTGCTCCTTCCTGCTCTTCCTGCTCTCCCTGCTCTGCCTGCTAACCGCCGCCCACAGTTCTCCCTTGCGCAACCACCCCAGTTCTGCCAACCGCGGCATTCCCGCGCGTCAAGTCGCAAACGATCACGCACCAACGGCGACGATGGCTCCTCCGTCGGACTTGCCTCGAGCCCCATGGCTTCGTCTCCGCCCGCCTTCAACATTGCCCACGGAGGAGACGACGACGACGACATTGAAGAGGATGTAGAGATTGAAGACGACCTCGACGACATGGACGAGGCCGCAGAGGATGACGTCGACCTTTTCCGCGAGGGTTTCGAACAAGACTACCGGAGCAAGGAGGATGACAGATACGAAGGGATCGATATCGACGACGAGGGCGAGTACGACCAGATGGACCCGGCCACCAGGAGGCAGCTCGAAGCGCAGCTCGCGCGCCGCGACGGTGAGGTCGCCCGTCGACAGCGCATTCCCGCCGCGTTCCTGCCCGGCGAGGATGACGATGGCGATATCGACCTCACAGCACAGCCCCGTCGCCGGCGACACGCCTATGACGAGGACCCCGACGATGCGATGGACGAAGACATCATGGACGAAGAGCTCTCGCTCGAGGCTCTCCAGGACGTCAAGGCAGGCGAGCCTGACCGACTGGGTGTCGCAGTCGTCCGTGCAGAGGACCATCAGCGAGGAGTTCAAGTCCTTC
>NW_003315035.1:2605365-2612602 GCF_000150825.1 Verticillium alfalfae VaMs.102
CTCAAGTACGTCAAGTTCGACTGTACCAAGTGCGGCGTCACGTTGTGGTCCTTTCCAGCAGGAGTCCAACGTCGAGGTCAAGATCTCGTACTGCCAGAGCTGCCAGTCCCGCGGCCCCTTCACCGTCAACTCGGAGAAGACGGTCTACCGCAACTACCAGAAGTTGACCCTGCAGGAGTCGCCCGGCACAGTGCCCGCCGGCCGTCTTCCTCGCACGAGGGAGGTCATTCTGCTGTGGGATCTCATCGACAAGGCCAAGCCCGGCGAGGAGATTGAGGTGACGGGCATCTACCGCAACAACTACGACGCACAGCTCAACAACCGAAACGGGTTTCCCGTCTTTGCCACCATTCTCGAAGCCAACAATGTCGTCAAGTCCCACGATCAACTGGCTGGTTTCCGCATGACGGAGGAGGACGAGGCGGCCATCCGCAAGCTGGCCCGCGACCCCGGCATCATCGACAAGATCGTCAACTCCATCGCCCCCAGTATCTACGGCCACACGGACATCAAGACAGCCGTGGCGCTGTCGCTGTTTGGCGGCGTTGCCAAGGTCGGCAAGGGCTCTCACCACGTGCGTGGCGACATCAACGTGCTACTCCTGGGTGACCCGGGCACGGCCAAGTCGCAGGTGCTCAAGTACGTGGAGAAGACTGCGCACAGGGCCGTCTTCGCGACGGGCCAGGGTGCCAGTGCCGTCGGTCTCACGGCCAGCGTGCGGCGCGACCCGCTGACGAGTGAGTGGACGCTCGAGGGCGGCGCGCTCGTCCTGGCGGACAGGGGCACGTGCCTCATTGACGAGTTTGACAAGATGAACGACCAGGACAGGACGTCGATTCACGAGGCCATGGAGCAGCAGACCATCTCCATCTCCAAGGCGGGTATTGTCACGACGCTCCAGGCGCGCTGCGGCATCATCGCCGCGGCGAACCCCATCGGCGGCCGCTACAACTCGACCATTCCCTTCTCGGCCAACGTCGAGCTCACCGAGCCCATCCTGTCCCGTTTCGATATCCTCTGCGTCGTCCGCGACACGGTCGAGCCCGAGGAGGATGAGCGGTTGGCGCGCTTCATCGTTGGCTCGCACAGCCGGAGCCACCCCAACCCAACGCTGCTCTCGCAAGACCAGGACCATGACTCGATGGACGTGGCCGCCGGCGACACGCAGCGATCCGAGGCGCAAAAGGCCAAGCTGGAGGCCGAGAAGCGGAGGAAGGAGAACGAGATTCCCCAGGAGCTGCTGCGGAAGTACATCCTCTACGCGCGCGACCGCCTGTCACCGAAACTCTACCACATGGACGAGGACAAGGTGGCCCGTCTGTTCGCCGACATGAGGCGCGAGTCTCTGGCCACGGGTGCTTATCCCATTACTGTGAGTTTTCTCTTGGCAATCCTGCCAACAAGGTTCTGTCGCGTTTTGAGACTAACAGTGGTCCCCTAGGTCCGTCATCTCGAGGCCATCATCCGCATCAGTGAGGCCTTCTGCCGCATGCGACTGTCGGAGTACTGTTCCTCGCACGACATTGACCGCGCCATCGCTGTGACGGTCGAGAGCTTCGTCGGCAGCCAGAAGGTCAGCTGCAAGAAGGCTCTAGCAAGGGCGTTCGCCAAGTACACACTCGCGAGGCCGGGCGCCGGCACTCAGTCCCAACGCAGTGCCGGAACGAGCCAGGCCTCGAGGCGGACGGGCACCGCTGCGGCATGAAGAAGAGGGCAGGGAAGGGACTAGGAGGGAGCTGCGGGGCCGGTGCATGACGACGTGACCACGGATGTCTTTGGTTGCAACGAAGAGATGTGAGAGACATGGCGCAATATTGCGAGCGACGTTGGAACAGGCGACCACTGGGAAAGGGGGTCAAGGGTACACAGCAGGGACGGACGGCATGGGAGGGGGCGAGCGGCGGCGGCGGCGGCGGAGGGTGGGTGTTGGCGAACATTCATCAATGATATCACCTGTTTTTTTTTCTCTTCACTGCCTTGTCCCCCATCTTGCACTTGCAGAGCTGAGAGCACAGCCTTGCTTGACCTGGGGTCATGATTCCAGGCGGCCCACGAGCCGGTTTCCGTGTCGAACCTCTTTGTCCCCGAGTCCCCAGTAAGTCCCCCAGTCCCATGCCATCGGTAAAGCGAGCTTCTCTCGTGATATATTTAGAGCCAGACGGCAGACGAAAGTAGCAACAGCACCAACGTGCAGCACCAGCACCAGCACCAGCAGCACTGCCTCTCTCCCCCCCCATTCTGCCTCTACTTCAGGTCCCTCTCCCGTTCCAGCAATTTCGAGTGCGCGCGGCCCCCAAACCGGGCCACCCACCCACCCGCCTCCACAATGGTCGACCTGTTGGCCCGAAACGGGAGCGCCCTGCTTGGCGTGCATGCCGAGCACCAACCCGTGCCTCTCGTGGTTGGTAGCCTTCTCTCGGTTAGGCGTCAGCTTGTCTCTCTGCATGCGATAGTCCTTCTTCCTTCCTTTCCCTTCCCTTCTTCTCTTCGGTTCGTTTTCCTACCCTGGAGTCAGGCTGTCGATTTTGTGCGTCGGGGGGAAGGGAGGGGAGCATGAGTGAGAGGAGCACAGGAATATTGGCATGATCCCGAAAACCATCGCTCGCCCGTGTTTGGCTGCTCGCCTGTGGGATTCCAGTTCGCTCCTTTTAAATGGAGCATGTTCGCACCTTGTTCGGGAGCAGGGGAAGGGGGTGGAAAGTGATCACAAACCTCAAGCTCACATCCCGTCACATGCTGCCCTGGGTCCAGAACCCGAAAAACGACCTCAAACAGTCCGTTGGTTGTCGGGCTGTTGGCCGTCTGCTGCGACCCCCTTCGACCTCCGCTCTTGCCGTGCCATCGCCTCATGCAAGGGTCCCGCTGGTCATTTCACATCGAAGACGAGGTGCCTCTCCGTCTTCCACTACGTCCACGATATTAGCGTGCCGGCCGCTCCCACTCCTCTGCAGGTCTGCGCTGCATGCCGCCAGACTCTTGCCCCGAGGGCGTTTTGAGACCCGTCCTTCACACAATATATCCCATCTTCATTCACTTGACCTTTAATTCTAATACTCTCTCGACGTGCCGTGGGACCTACGATCCCAAATCGGAACCGCCTGGTTGACCCCTGCAGCGAACCTGCGGGTGAGCCCACACTCGTTTTCAGGGACGAAATACCAACCTCGTTGACTGAAGGTTGGTCAAAGAAGCAAAAAGCCCAACCGACTTTCAGCCTCGCCTTCCACATTCACAGCAGGCCAGCATTACCATAATTTGTAATTACCCGGTGTCGTGTGCTCGTGGACAACCTCGGAGGCCTACGCAGTGAGGAGGCATCATCATCCCCGCCACCCTGTGGACTTGCACAGGACGAAAGCCTACCTTGTCCAGGAGGTCATGGCCGACAGCAAATCGGGCCCCAGCCTGCGACCCGTGCCGGAAACGGACGAGGCCGAGACGACCTTGTTGTCTTCTCACGTCTCGCGCCGCGATGGCTACACGCGGATGCCATCGGATGGAGCCATCGACATCTCCAGCTTCGAACACCGCCTCTCTCCTTCCCCGGACCAGGGCCTTGGTATATCGTCCTTTTCCAGCACGCCGAGGAGGCCCATCGCGCGGGTCCCTGTCGGCTCCAAAACGAGCTCGCCCGTGTCACCGAGGTCCTACCACGGCCTCATGAGCTCGCCCCAGGAGACGCGGCATGAAGAACGCCAGGCAAGGACACCAGACATGGGCGAATCGCCCATCTTGGACTCTCCGGTGGACTCTCCAAAGGGGACCAGGACACCGTCGCGTCTTCGCAAGTGGTTCTCCGGGACTTGGTCGAAAGCCGCGCCGCCCGCATACGACATGGCAGAGCAGCAGTCGCCCAACTTCAGCCGTCCCCCACCGCAGCGAGATGAAGAGACTGCGTTGCGGCTCGGTGATCGAGACGGTATGGTGGAGCATTCGTCCCATCCAAGCCCGGCAGACGATGACGATGCGAACGAGGAGTGCGATAAGCCGCTCCATGAGAGATACCGTGAGTTGACCTGCTAAACCCGTTTCTCAGCCGCCTCAAGCTGACAGACGTAGGCCAAGTGCCGAATTACTGCAGCTCGACAAAAGATGTCCGCAAAAGGCGCGTCAGCTGGCTCTCCGTATCCATCCTGACGCTGTCCGTGTATTCCACGGCACTGAGCTGCTTGTGGTTCATCATCGCCATCGTGCAGCCGCGCTGGGGCCGTGCCATCTCTACGAACGGCGGCATCGCTCCGGCCACTGCGTCGGTCGTGTGTACCCTGTTTGCCAAGACAATCGAGATGTCCTTCGTGACCGTATTCATCTCCTTCCTTGGACAAGTTCTCAGTCGTAGGGCGTTTGTGAAGAAGTCTAGAGGCATGACCTTGGCAGAGATGACCATGCGGAACTGGGTCATTGTGAGCCGTTCCCCTCCCCCTTTTTCTTACGTGCAACGTGACCTCTGGCTGATGCTCGCAGCAACCCGGATCGCTCATCACCCACTGGGAAACCATCCCCTATGCCGGTGTTACGTTCCTCGGCGCCATATCTCTTGCGGCGACTGTCGCGGCCACCTTCTATACCACAGCCTCGGAGGCCATGATCACCCCAAAGATCAAATTTGGTGGTTGGGAACACAAGGTCCTGCAAGGACACGTTCGGTCACAGTATGCTAATCCTTTGTATGTGAATACGGTTTGCGCGACCCCTCTGCGCGATAACGATCCCGCAGAGGCAGGCGGCTCGTGCCTCGACGTCCAGTATTCTGGTCAATGTGAGTGTAGCATCGTTTGTTGCTGGACGGACCCGAATGCTAATGTAGCCAGCCTATCGCAACCTACTCTCTTTCATGCGTACCTGGGACGAAATCTATGCCAATGGCACCAGCATGGAGGACAAGCTGAGCGACAGACCAGTCGGCACCACACTCCTGTATGATAACACCACAATGACTTCTGCATGGATTGAATCCGAGTTTGGCGACCCAGCAGCCAGCTTTGAGGACCATGGAAGGATCATCAACAACGTCACGCTCGCCATGCCTCACCCGGGTAAGCTCCCCGTCCATGTCACTGTCCTGGTCTGACCGGTGGACTTCTCAGGCGTCTATGAAGCAGCCATCAACCCGGTCAATGCTATTTTGCAACCAGATGATCTCTCTGATGTCGGTGAATATACCATACGGGCAAGTGTTGTGTCGCCCTCTGTCAACGTACTCTGCGTCAATATGGAGAAGAAGGAGCTTGCGCCGTTGATCTATACGGCGTGGCCCAATGCCGACACCAGCCCCACGGGTGTGGGCGACCAACTCATCGGAAGCGACAACTGGCGGGATGACGTGCCCAATATGGCCAAAAATGAGTGGCTGAACCGTACCGTGGTAGACGAGATATTCAAATGGGGACCGGAGTACAAGCGTCGGCCACCAGTATTCCAGCTCGTGAGCCGCCCTCTTCACGTGCTGTTGAGGACTTCACGCGCTGACTATTCACAGTACCCGGCCGACTTCAACATGGTCGCCAACGCAACGCACGCGGCGCCAGCCTCAGAATGGGACCAGCCAGCGAGAGATGCTCTATACCTTCTCGCCAAATCGAGCGCTCTCGAGAGTTACACACTTTGTGAGCTGCGGTCGTGGGTCTCGCCCTGGTGCTCCACCCATTTCAGCATCTCGGGTATTGCTGGCGCACACTTGAAGGCGCACTGCGAGGACAAGGAGGACCCCGACAGCTACGTGAAGTCATATTCGGACATCACATGGTCGCTGGCCAACAGGGACTGGGCGGTACGTGACAAGGCTGGCTCTCTGCACTCCGATCAGCTTTCTGACTTGAGCCACAGAATGTCGCAGATCAGTGGCGCCTCTCGATGGATCTCAACGGCGGGACGTACAACAACAACGCTTCCAACGCCCGCATACTGACGCAGCTGGTACTTGGCCAACATAAGATCAACCCGCTGATGCCATCCATCGCAGAGGCACTTGCCGTGCTGTCTTCGTCTACGCTCACCATTGCGTCTCTCTCGACACCCTTCGTGCATTATTGGGAGTACCCCAAGTCCATTCTCGCGTCACCAGGGGCGCTTCAACGTTTTAATGCGTCATTGCGAACTCAGGAGTATACTTCATCGCATACGTTCGCATGGCATAACATTTTCTACCTCGTGCTGTTCTTCGTGTTTGCCATCAACGTCTTTTGTTTGGGGTATCTGCTGGCACGGTCGGGGCTCGTAACGGATTACACGGAGCCGCAGAATCTCTTTGCACTGGCGGTCAACTCACCGCCGAGCACACAGTTAGGCGGAGACTGTGGCGGAGGGCCGGGAAGCCGAGCGCTTGTGGTGCCGTGGCGCGTGGGTTACGCACGGAGCGAGAACCACTATTTCTTTGAGGAGGCGAACGATCGTCCGTTCAAGGGCAAGTGGTCGCGACCCCACGCGAGGAGCAGTGAGACCCTAGATGGTGAGACGGAAGGAGAAGTGGAAGGGCCAGGGGCGAGGAGCAGTTACAAGCGATTGAGCACAAGTCGGATGTGGTTGTAGTCTTGATATTAGGGTGCTTCAGAAGGTTTGTACGTATCTTGATTTGCAGGCCCCCACAGCTGAAAGCATTGTTTTGGTCAAACACTTGAGAAATGGAAAAACAAGCTTGGCTTGTTCCATCCCGCGTTTGTCTGAGGTAGACAGGGGTAGTAGCCGGCCGGACCTGGGGCGCGAATCACGATCGTCAGGACCAGCGTCTGACCTTTCTGGTCCTCGAGTCAAGGAGCTCTGTCTGTCTTGCACCAGAGGGAGGTGGCTACGACGTCGGACGAGGCGACAAAAGAGCGCGCCAGTGACCAATGTTCCAAGACGGAATTGGCATGGAATCGGCACCGATGGCCAGCTAGAGACACACTGTGGTACCTGCATGACTCGGCCGGATTTGAAAGTCACGGCGTCAGTCCGTCTGTTGTTTCCATTGCAGGGGCCGGGTTGAGTCGGGTTGGCTGGCCCAAGCTGGATCGCTTTGTGAAAGCGAGTCTGTGCCTGTCTCCGAGGAAACACACCGGTGCCCGGGAGGGTACGGCACTGACAGGAACCAGGCTGGTGCAGGGTGGTCGGCCGGGGACGATCGCCATGTCCCAGTGCGAGCAAATGAGCATGGCACAAAACGGCCAGAAATCCGCGCAAGAAACCGGGGCAGGACTAATCACGGCGCGGCCGACAGGGTTGTTTCGATGGGCATCGTGCGGGAGAGTGAGCGGTGGGT
>NW_003315035.1:2613011-2630510 GCF_000150825.1 Verticillium alfalfae VaMs.102
GGAGATGAAATGGGTCGGCTGTAATGGAGTGACAAAACAAAACAACGCAGGGAGGTAAACAGGGCGATAGTGGGTGACACTGGCATCAGGTAAGATGGACTGGCGAAGCACCGACCTTCCATGCCTGCGAGCCAATCGACGTCCCTGCATGTCATCCAAGCCGCTGCGGGTTTGCCCAGTGCCCTCCCCACACTGAAGTATCGGGTACCTTGCCGCGCTGGGGCCTTTAGACTTGTTTGACCGGGAAGGTACAGGGGCCGGTGGTCGACAGGCGCGACCGACGGGCAAAGCAGGCACGGTATAGGCGCAGACTGGGCGGGCAGGAGAGTGCGGGAGAAAGAAAAAAAAAAGACCCTCAGGGAGAAAGCCCAGGACGCACTGCCCAGACCTCGCTGTCGCACCTGCCGCCTTGCCGGCTAGCTGGACAAGCTTTTCGCAGGCCCCATACTGTTCTTGGCTTAGCTTTCGAGCTCTTCTCCGAGAGACCCCATTCTGCGCCCCCAATGAGCCCCCCCCGTCCAGTGGGTGCGGGCGGGCATTCGCACTGGAAAGCGAGATCCAATGTACCAAGTAATACCGACGACCTGAGTAACCTGGCTACCTAGGTAGGTAGGTAGGTACGGTACCTTACCTACCTACAGTGGGTGTGCACGGCAACAGACAAGCGCGACAGGCAGGACGGCACACCCCATTCTCGGTGGTCTGAAATACCTCGTGGTCACCCGTCCGCTTTCGATCGCTGATAATCCTGCTTGCTCCCTCCCCTTCTTCTTCCTTTTCCCTCTCTTCCTCCTTCAGCTCCCAATTCCCTCCCGGCAGCATCTTCACTCTCCGTTCATGTTAGTATTTCCCCTCCCCTCAACTTGGTGCATCGGCGTCTTTGCCAATCATTTTTTTTTGGTGCTATTCCACGCTGCATCATCCCTGCGTTGTTGGCGCTTGGCTAATCGTCTTGCTGCAGAAACCCCAGCTTTCGACTCTTGTCGTCGTTGTCGCACGAGCACCATCTACCCAAGGTAAATTGATCCTCAATCCCCTTGTTTTCGAAGTTCCTTTGCTGCATCGCATTCGCTACACCCAATCGTGGCCAATTGGTCGCTCTCTGCACCGAGGGAAGCTCTGGGCTACAACAGACGCCAAGTTTTCTGCTATCCGACGGTCTCGTCTCGCGCGATGGGCTTGGCGGGCGCCGTCTGCAGCTCCAGGCCCCGGGCCATTCAATACAGACACCAACTGGTGGTCCGGCACCAGCCCCAGGCCTGGAAGCTCGGAGACCCGTGTTTTCGCGCTCTCTGTTGTTTAAAAGCCTCACACAGCAACCATTGCTTTCGCCTTTTCCCACCCTTCGTCTCGTATTCAATAAGGCCGATTCAGCGTTCTGAGTCTTTCTCGTGCCTTGGCGCATTCTTTGACCCGGGTCTTCTCGCTAACGAATCCCTCTCAGTTCATCTCATCTCCACTCCCCCACCACCGCCAACATGCCTGCCGTCAACACCCTCGTCGCTCGCGACGCCCTCAACCAGCTCGCCAAGCGCAACTGGCCCAAGCAGGAGCCCGGTCTGATGGCCGTCTTCGTCATTTGCGGCCTCGTCGCCATTGTCCTCATCGGCATCTACTTCTTCAAGTGGAACAACAAGAGGAAAGCCAGGGCCCAGACCCAGCAGATCTAGAGAACTAGCGCCGGGGACGCACCTCAGGCAGCGGCCGGGGCCTACGCCTTACCGCTTCGACGGGAATCAACAATTCTCGACAACCAAGCCAACGCTGATGGACAATTAATTTCGGACGGGATTTCTTGCTCACGAGGGTCATGAGGCGTTGGAAAGGCGGTGGGGGTCTCTTTCGGACTCGTCACCGCACTTGACCGTCGTGCATGATCCGCCATCTTGGGCAACCCTGAGCGGGGCGTGTGCACTCGTTGGCAGCGGTCGTTGGGCCTTGGGTCGAAGTGTAGACGGAGGGCGTTGGGGGGAGCCATGTCACACCATTACTTTTGTACAAACGCGCGCATCCATCCATCCAGTACTATCTGGTCTGGACATCTTTCGCGGAGCAGCGTTCCGTCTCGGTGCTTTGCGTCGGTAGCCAGATCAACTCTTAATGACACGATACCACTTAAAGCTACATTTGTTGTACAATAATCTATTGGCTCAATTGACGTGAAAAGAAACAAAATCTGACCCTACAATGACACACTGTCGCCAGACTCCAGATTCATGTCCACTCATGAGCCGCGACACCTTTCTCCGATATTGAATACATAATACACGGCTCCCTCGTCCGTGACCTATACGACGAAGCTTCTCGGTTCTCAGCCGTAGGACAAAACAGACAATCCCGTGCTCAACAAGCTGCACTCACCCCGAAAAGGCGCCGCCTGCCTCAAAGTACATCGTATCTCAGCACACAGGGTCTCGCAGCAAGCAGGACCTCCAGTCATCGACATGTCCCTCCCCCCCCCCCTTCCCCCTCAAACGAGGCCCCATGCGATCAACAACGGCATGGCAACATAGAGAAACACCATGGCCACAACAGCAGGCACAACGGGAGGCGTGTGCTCAGCGGCGCAGCCGATCAAGGCGATGACGAAACCGAGGGGCCGCACGACGAGAAGGCGCAGCAGCGCCGCGGGCCAGCGTAGTAGCACCACCCAGCGGCGGCGGTGGTCGTCGTCGTGTTCGCTGCGGCCCACGTCGGCCGCGAGCTGGCTCTCGAGGCGGGCGTTGATGTCGTGCGGGCTGATGAGGCGGTTGACGGAGGCGGAGAAGGAGCTGGCGCGCGAGCGGCCCTCTGGGTCGGTGGCGACGCCGAGACGGGATCCGCCGGGGGACGGCGAGGGGGGGATCTCGCAGGTGCGGCCTTTGGCGCGGTTGTAGGCTTTTTGGTGTTTCGTGTTAGTGTGACGTGCGCTCTCTCATCTCATGATTCCTTCGGGGGGCAGAGGGTGAGGTGTGCATGTGGAAGGGTGAAGGGTGTGTGACAGGGGTGTGGAAGCAGCAGGAGCGAACAGCATGAGGAAGCGGCAGGAGAAGGCACGGCAACTGAAGATTGAGTGCCGACGTCATTGCGTCATTCCGTGATGTTCTGGATGGATGTCTTTGATGTCTTGCTGGATCAGGGTGGGAATCTGTTTCCTTACGCATTCTGCCTGTTGTTGGTTTGGGGCGTGCACGCGCCGTGCCAGGGTAACAGAACCCTCAGCTACAGATACAGTTCGTAGGTAGGGTAGCTACAGGAAAGTCCTGGTCCGACGTCCACAGGGGAACCCTCAGGGCGGCAGCATCGGCGATGCGTCGTCTTGGGTTGTCGGCGACGGGCTCGATGCGCTCCCTTCGTCAGGGGTGCGAGGCACACGTCTTGAGCTCGCAGATGGCGGTGCGATGAGACAAGTGATGTGGTGAGCTGGCAGGCAGGTTGATGAGAGGGAGGGAGAGGTCGGAATGCGGTTGACCCAGTCTGAGCTGCCAAGTCAGGCGGGCCAAAGTCTGCCAGTTCAGTCCCTTGGCTTTCGTTGTCAATAGGAGAAGAGCCAGGAGCCAGGACCGGGAGTGGGAACAAGTGCTGTTTTCAGTTTCCCTAAGGCTTCCGGGGGCGCTGCCGTCTTGCGACGAGCACAAGCCCATTCATCTCACTGATGCCGGGTGGGGGACACGACAGACGGGACATGGTCAACTGGCTCGTTGCTGCGCCTTGCACATTTGCCTCCAATGCGTTGGAAGCATCAAATTAAAGTTCTGGTGTTCGAGACAGGTGCATCACCAGGCCTGCCAAGCACAGCCCTGTCGAGAAGCGCTGCTGGCTGGGGACATCTACCTACCTAGCGGGGAACAGCTTGTCTGCTCACTCTAGGTAGATACCTACCTACCTATCACGAGCTTGTTCCCCCTTTGTGGTGGCCCATGGGCAGCATGGGGGCCCAATTCACGTCGACAGACAACCCACCGTCTGCTCCAGTCCATCGCGGCATCAGGGACCGATACAACACCTCCGAACCCGCGCAGGCCGGAGTTCCGTCCTATTATTCGGCTGACTGTGCCGTGGAACAGCTACGTCAGGCTCCAACTGAGTGAACCACATAAAAAAAGAAGGACGCGCGCTTTTCGCAGCAACAATGTCGACCTGAGAAAACAGCAATTACATCCATACATCATGGCGACCATGTCCTTCTTCGAACAGCTGCAACGCGTTCACCGCCACAATGTCACGACGCTGCGCCAATCCCCAGTGGCCGAGATCTCAGGCGCCTTGGGAGATCTCGGCACCCTGCTGCCCTTGATGATCGCGCTCGCCATCCAGGAGGACATTTGCCTGGACAGCACCCTGGTCTTCTCGGGACTCTTTAACGTGGCCACAGGTGTCATCTTCGGCATCCCGCTCCCTGTTCAACCTATGAAGGTGCCTTGCCCTCCCATCATGGAAATTCTGACTCATTGGCTATTGAAATTAACCACGTGCTCCGCCTCCAGGCCATCGCCGCTGCAGCCATCGCCCGACCGAACACCGGTTTTGAGGATGTGATCTATGCAGGGCAATGGGTTGGCCTCGCCGTTCTCTTGATGAGCTTGACCGGCTTCCTCCAGCGATTCAGCGCCGTGGTGCCCATACCCATAGTCAAGGGCATTCAGTTGGGCGCCGGTCTCTCTCTTGTCATGGCAGCTGGCTCCAAAATAGCGGGTTCCCATGATAGAACCCCTCTTCTGGATTATGCCGCCTTCGTGGCGCTCGTCGCTACACAGACTATGCCGCGATTTCCATACGCCCTGTGTATGTTCATGCTGTGCGTCGCAATGGCCCTGGCTTCGGTCGTCCATTCGGGGGGCTGGGCAGCTTTGCCAGGTCTGCGACTCTGGGAACCTCGTTACGTTCTCGGGTTTTATGACCCTACCAGGTCAACAGAGGCCATGGCCATGGCCCTCGGCCAACTGCCCTTGACCACCCTCAACTCGGTCATTGCCGTCAGCGCTCTTGCGACCGATCTGCTGCCGAATATGCCTACACCTTCCGTCACGTCCATGGGCATAAGCGTGGGTCTCATGAATCTGACGGGCAGCTGGTTTGGGGCCATGCCTGTCTGTCACGGCGCTGGTGGACTAGCGGCTCAATACAGATTCGGGGCCCGCAGCGGTGCCAGCGTCGTCATGCTAGGTCTGTTCAAGCTGTTACTTGGACTCTTCTTCGGTCGCAGTCTCATCAACCTGCTGGCTGAGTACCCTCAGAGTCTTCTTGGCATCATGGTCATCGCAGCTGGGCTGGAGCTTGTCAAGGTCGGGTATTCGCTCAATCATGGGGCGCCGGATCTCTGGGAGAACTCGATACAGCAATCTCAAGAAGGACCGACTGTGGTGAGAAGGCATCGCGACATCACAGATGAGGAGAGAACGGAGAGATGGACAGTCATGATGATGACTACAGCGGGCATAATAGCGTTTCGCAATGATGCCATTGGTTTTGTAATGGGTCTCGTATGCCACATGGCGTATCGGGTGGCGGAAAGGCTACCGCGATGGTATCATGCCAGGCGATCCAGTCTCTTCTCTGGTGCAGGAGAGCATACCCCTTTGCTCAGATAATAAATATAGTCTTTGGTTGCAGGGTCGTCCGTCACGCTGGGGTTCCAAGGTGCTAAGGAGGAAGTCCAAGAAGAAAAAAACTGGTCGAAGTGCTAGTTGGGCTCTTTTTCCCTGGACCCATTTCTCTGACAAGCATTCCGTTGTCTGTGATGCAGTGCCAATTTTTTTTTTTGGGGAGAGACGTAGACGGGGAAGGCTGAGGACAGGAAGTACCTACAACAGTGCCAGATCAATCAAAGTGGGCAAGCGCATCCAAGTGTCAGCGCTGCAGGAGCCTCGGCACAACCCGCACCTTACCCTGGAGGAAGCAATGGGCTGCTACGGCGTCAATGTCTGAGGTGCCTGTCTCGTGCTGGCTCCTTACACCTTACACACCGAAGGTACCCCTTGATCGAGATGCCTTAGACAGGCGGGCAGGTAAGGCAAGTCTCGCTGGCGAGGAAAGAGGTACCCAACCAAGGGTGTTGACCAGTCGCGCGGGGAAAGAGGAGCCCGTCGGTGAGAGAAAGCGCCATCTGACCAATCACAAGGCGCGCCGACCCCATCGACCCTGTCGTCCTCTAAGGTGAGCCCATCACAAGGCAGAGACCAAAGGGCGACTGGCTCTGGCGCCCAATTTTTTTGGGAACCTTCCCTTCCGCATCGTATCCCGGCCGAGCGCATCACGACGCAGTCCCGTCGCATCTGACCAAACGCCCTTGTTGGCTCGCAGAAGACGAAGGAGCTGGTCTGTTGCCGTCCGCGCAGAGCAGCGATGACTTCGTCCCAAGCCGGCCAAAGCGGCCAGGCGCCCGAGCTACCGATGCCCATCCCGACGACACCACCGCCAAAGTCCAAGCCCGTCACGCCAATGCCTGCGACTGCTGCGCCAGCGACACCCACCGCCGCCGCGACGACAACGACCACTCCACCACCGCCTCTACCGAGCGATCAACCGTCGGCAACCGTACCCGCTGGTTCATTCGCGGCGTCCGACATGGCTTCTGCCGACGTCTCGGTGCCCACGGCTGGCCATCCCATGGACAGCCTTGTCGAGGGGGTCACCTCCGAATCCCTCGACACCGATATGCCTGATGCCCAGCCATCACTGGACCAGCAACAGACGCAACAACAGAACAACCAAGGCCTCCAGAACAATCGCCATCGATCACAATCTCACACCCGTTCCTCCAACCTCAACCCCTTCGATGTCCCCTTCCCGCGCACGCCCATCTCCGCCCTTGATGCCAACGCGTACATGGCCATGGCCCTCGCGCAAATGGCCGGCGATTCAATGATGCAGCATCAGATGGCCCAGCCACCCTCGACAGTCACCCCGGCTCAGGTCACACTCCCCAGCAATCTCACCAACGGCGCCGACGGCGTGACCGCCAGGGCTAGTAACCTGCCGGATGCCGGCGAAGGCCTCGAATCCTTCGCACGAATAGAATTCGCCGACAGTGTCTTCCAGATGACGACTTATGCTGTCATAATCGGACGCGACCAACGTGCCCTCGAGCAAGCCAGGAGAGATGAGCGGCGCGCCGAAGAACACAGGCGGAGGGCGGCGGAGAACGAACGGCTAGGCCTGCCTCCACCATCACCCGTAAGGCATGACAGAGGCAAATTCAGCAAATCCTATGTCAGTGAGGAAGGTGGTATGCTGGGACCTGAGTCCGATAGTGATGAGACTGGTCGGCCCAAGAAACGACGAAAGACCAGCACCAATGACGAGCCGGAGCACCAAGAGGCGGATCAATCGCAGGAGAACTTGATTTCAAATCGCCAGTACATCTCGCATACTCCTGGTGCTGCTGCTGTCGACCTTGCATCATTACGACCGTCCCCCTACCACGTGCCCATCATTGGCATTCACTCTCCAGGTCCCGACATCGCCAGCAAAACAAAGGCAATCTCTAGGGAGCATGTTCGCATCCAGTTCAATCAGAAAGAAAGTGTTTTTGAAGCCATACCGCTACACAAGAACGGCTTCTTCGTCGGAGACGTCTTGCACAAAGAAGGCACGGTCGTCCTCCGAAGCGGCGATACTCTCCAGATCAAAGACGTTGACTTTCGCTTCCTTATCAACGGCGTTCCTGAGGGCAAGACCGGCGCGGAAGAAGAGGTCGAAGAGGAACGCATGAAGAAGAAGCGATACTCTGAAGGCGGCAAAGAGATGAGCTTTGAGTTCGAGGCATCGCATGGAAACGGCCAGCTGCAAGACACAAGTGACTCGTCATCCGTCCTCAGCCCTCCCGCACCATCCGATGACGAGGATTCTGAGGCCGAGGCGGGCGATGCAAGACCGCCCAAAGCCGCGGTCGACACGACAGCTGAGGCTGATTTGGAGGCGATGGATGCCGATGCAGACGCAGATGCAGATGCCGATATGGACGCCCCTGCTGAGCCGGAACATGTACAAGTGAAGGGCGAGCTCGGGATGGACCCTCAGCCGGAGATGTTGCTCCCACCGATACCAAAGAAGCGCGGTCCTGGCCGTCCGCCAAAGAATGGCATCATGTCTAAGAGAGAACAGCGACTTCTCAAGAAGCAGGCACAGGAGATGGCAAGAAAGACGCTACCACAGCCTCCGCCTGGCGAGCCACCGATCAAGCGAAAGGTCGGGAGACCTAGGAAGCATCCTTTGCCTGAAGATGGCGGCGACCGTCCTGAGAAGCGCAAGTACAAGCCAAGGAAACCCAAAGAAGAAGGAGGGGAAGGGTCCGATGCCGAGAGACGTGCCAAGGAAAAGAAGGACAAGAAAGTGCGGCCCAAGTCACCCCCCCTTGAGCTCAAGATTGAGGATTACACAGAGGAACAGCTGCAGAAGCCCAACAAGAATTACGGCGTTCTCATCGACGAGACGTTGACAGCTGCCCACGCCGAGGGCCGTGCCGAGGGTCTTACGCTGAAGCAGATCTATAAGCGCATTACGCTCAAATATCCCTGGTTCTACTTCCATACCGAAACCAAGGGCTGGGAGTCCAGCGTGCGACACAACCTAATTGGGAACGAGGCTTTCAAGAAAGACGATACGACAGGCCTCTGGTCAAGAGTTCCAGGGGTCGAGCTTGATGCCGGCAAGAAGCGTAAGGCTACCTCGCCCGACCGCACCCTCGCGCCCGGCTACGGGCCGTACGCGCACCCAATGTACCCACCATATACAGCGACAGCTCCTCATATGGCGCCGGCAGCGCCTGGAGCACCAACATATCAGCATCAACCCCAAGCCTATCACCCTCAAACTTACAATGCCCAACAACCACAACCCGCCAGGCCTCCCCAGTATTCCCCGCCAGGATCTGTGCCGGTAGCCAGCCAAGCACCCCAGCCCGTTCCAGCACAGCCAGTCGCGCCAGCACAACTCCCTGGCTACGGCCCTGCTCCCGCCGGGGTTGCCCAAACCTCAACGTACAGCTCGCCGTACGCATCAAGACCTCCGCCGGCCAACCCAGCAGTCAAGACCGAAGACGGCACCGCTCAGGTGCATGGCCCTCCGGCAGCACAGGCGCCAGCGCTGGCGCTTCCCGGAGTCCCGATTCAACCACAACCTGCTACCAACCCGCAAGCCGCGTCTACAGCGCAGCGAGTAACTCAGACACCACCGCTACAAAGCCAGCAGCGGCACGTCATCGAGCCTAGGCTCTTCCGCTCCGTCTTAGGCCTCAAGAATGGCTTGGTCGAGAACATGAAAAAGGCAAAGAGCCCAAAGGGCGAGGCTATTGTCATGTCGGCACTCAACCGTTGTCTGGGTCTGAAAGCAGCAGCAACGGAAAACCCCGCGCTGGAAGACATTTGTATGCGAGGCATACAGAAGGTCTTAGACGGCTACTCTGGTCAGAGCAAGAGTCCCACGCCTGGGGAACCCGCTACGGCCAAGGCAAACGGACCAGGTTCGGTGTTTGACCCCAAGGTCTTTGCCGCTCTCGTGGGCTTCAAGAATGTCTCAACCAATGCGCTCAAGGCAACCGTGGGCGAGAGTGTCGCCGAAGCCGTCGCGCTGTCGGCAATTGACCGGGTCCTTGGCCTAGCGGAAGCCAGTATTGTGCCACCCAAGGCACCTCCCCGTGATGGCAGCCCGCCAGAGGCTAGCAAGCAGTCTAGCTATGAGGTGATCGAGACTCGTTTGATGGCGAACGTGCGGCAGATGCTGCTTGGTCTGAACCAGAAGTTACATGGAGCATGACGCATGCCTGAAGAGGAGCATAGGAACGGCGCTTCGGAGTGCAGCCTAGCACTTATTTGCCCGAGCTCACATATGGGCTTCATGGGCGTGACTATGATTATGACATCAACATCTTAGGGCAGGAGTTTAATGCACGCCTCGTCGGGTTAGACGGAGAACAACAGGTAGCGTGTGAATGATATTTACCAGACTCACGCTTCACTAAGAAAGATCGTTCAGGGTGACTGGTGACCGAAGTATTTGTTTAACAGCGATGTTCATCACGTGAAGGCGTCCGTTGGACAGGTCAAATCAATCGCAGCAATTTAGTTTCGCAGCATTTCTAACTTTCTCAGGAGCTAGCGCAGCATCCAAACTCCGGCAATAGGAGTCAAAGCCTGATAAAGAGAAGCTCATGCTGCCTAGCCCCCACACCAGGGCCTGCGATCAACTCCAGTCATATGCCGTCGGCGGGTTGGGTGGCTCAGTCAGGGCCCGGCGGAACCTCCGTCCCCCCTCACGAGGCACGACAGGCGCTCGGCGGGTTGGACAGGGCGGGACTCCTTCTAAGCGCCTCCTAGGCTCGGACCCCGGACCTCTCCCTGGCGGCGGTTCAGTGCCCCTGAAGTGGTCGCGCCAACTCTCGCTATTCATCCTCGTCGTGTCAACTGCTGTCTTTGGGCCTCCATGAGAGACGCCGAGTGTTTCTGTAGCCTCTTTCCTGCCGTCAGCTGGGCAAAACGAGTGGGACTGATGTGGGAAGGCGACCTGATGATGGTCATGGGGCAGGAGCCGCCTCATCGAATCGTGATAGGCGCTGGAGATGCGGTCACCTGCCGCTTTATTCTTGGCTCGGGCCGCGTCGCGCTCTGCCTTGAGTTGAGGCGTTTCTGCATGCTCGGAGGGCACGGCGAGCACTTTGGCGAAGACTTCGTCGTACAGGATTTGCTGCTCCTTTATGAGGGGCGGGAGGTGGGAGCCGATGGGGGCGTCGTTGTCGAAGAAGGCGTCGAGAACCCGGAGCTTCTCCTGAATCGTCATTGCGTCCCAGCTGGTACGGCACGATGACCTTGCTGCGATCGGGTGATGGTTTGATGCATTGTTGACTTGAGGGTGTGGGGTCTCTTCGGCAGGCTGTGGCGCCTTGGTTGAGGAAGATTCACTTGAGCGGCTGGCGGAGCCTGTGTAGTTTCGAGGGAACTTCCAGTCCGCCTTCCCATTGTCTAGATTCGGATGGAAACCCTGAGAAGGTCCGTCCAGGCGGTCGTCATTATCCAGGAATGCTCTGTGCGTGGTCTGTATGGCAGAGCTTGCTATAGGATCAGCGTGGCCGAAGTCAGGACTCGACGCCATGGCATTGGTGTTACTGGTGATAGGTTTGCGCAGGCAAAGCGGCCTGATTGCGATTTCTCCAGCCTGGACCTGCTGGTCACCCTGCAAAGGCAACTCGGGCTGGTGTTGTCTTGAGGGTAAACGTAGAGGGGCGGGTATTGGACTGCTATAGGCGGCCCCAGAGCGGAACCCATACATGTTGTCGAACCTGAACTCGTCGGAGTCAGAGTCATCTTGGGGAGCACGGACAAGAGATCCTGCAACCCTGCGGTCCCGCCAAACCATGGTGTCATCTGTGATAGGGGGGAACAAAGCGTGCGAGCCTCGGTTTGCGTGGTCGCTATGGGCAGCTGCGAGAGCCCTGTTACTAATGGTGGCCTCACGGATGAGCTTCTTCTCTCCGGACCTAATCGCACGCTTCTCGGCGTTTCTGTTAACTTCCTCGTCGGGCATGTCGAGGTGGCCACGAACCCCTTTCTAAAAAGCGTCGACCGCCTCTCCACCGCGAATCAAAGAGCTGGGTCGACTGTGCTCGGCGCCCGTACAGGTGGCATCTGTGTTTGTGCTGTGAAAGGTAGTCGAATCTATGCCCGTGGTGATCTCTGTGCATGTAGCATCGTCTGATGGAAGAGAACTATCAGCATTCATAAGGGTATTGTGCTGACGGTGTACTCACATTCCATTTTGCCTATCTGCCATTCGATATTCGCCTTGGCCTCGGCAGCACTATCTCCAGGGACTTTGGTCATGAGAAGATGCCTCTGACAGAAAGAAAATCGATGCGGAAACTCACCATTGCTGAATGAAGGAACATCCCTCCCGCTAGATTCATGCTTAATTCCGTAGACGCGACTGTTCGAAGTCATACCGCAAGGATAATGTAAGTCGTCCGGCGAATGGTCCTCCGAGGGCAAGCCAAGCGCCTGGTTTGCAAAGAATTCTTGATACGTGAGCATCGTCAAGGAGTCCTCCTCCGTTCCAGGGACACATGTCGGAGGCGAGGGCACAGCCACAATAGCTGGGACATTCTCGTTGTATCGAGAGGGAGCAAGGGCAGCTCCAACGTTGGCGGGAAGAGACTTTGAACTCGGCTCCTGGCCACTGTATGACGATGTTGGAGTGAACTTTCGTAAGGGTCTCTCGGTCATCCCAGTAGCAATTGGCTTCTTGTGTTCCAGCCAGGAGACAATATCCCTGACAGCTGGTTTCCCTGACGCATTTGACGGCTTGCGGTCTCCTTTATAAGAATGCGAAGAGTCGGTGTTAGATGTCTTTGAGGACGCTTCTTTGCGCGAAGCCATGACAGTTGACGTCGAAATAGGGGTGGCGCCTGAGGCAGGAGTCGAGGTTTGTTTGCGGCTGAAGCCGGAAGTGAAACTTGTCGTTACGCCGGTGATAGGTCGTTTCCTATCCAGGATGCCTTCATCCGGGTGATCGGGGGAGGCTTGGCCGCCTTCACCTTGATTGCCGGGGCTCCGTGGCACTGAGCTTTCGGTACGCTGATCCATGACGCGATGACCGCTGATGCCAGGCACGGTCTTTACACTACCGGTCTGTACACAAGCCTCGGCAGGAAGAGTTCTCTGACGCGGATTCTTTTCGGTAGTCAGTATTTGTGGATGAAAGTGACAGGCGTCACTGGGTGGGAGACGTCGATATTTGATCTTTCTGAGTCAAGTGGCGCTGTTGTTTGTGCAAGTGATGGCCAAGAGTGGTGTTGGCAGAGTAGAGCTTTCAAGAAAGCAGATTGGGAAGAATGGTGTCAGATTTAGGTTTCCCGCGAGGCCGTGAATGAATGACAGTACATATTGCAAGAATATTTTTGGCGTCCCTATGCGTGTCGTTCAACAACAGCCGTTGCCTTGGGCATCTGGGTAGGCGTTGTCAAGGCAGACGGCCTTTGATGTACTCAACTAAACGTGCAGATGACGAATACAAGTCCCCAGCCCTCCAGAAGAACAACACTGAACACAATGTTGATGGACATTGCCTTCGTGTCTAAGCTTGCGCAAATGCTTGAAGGGGCCCATGGTATCGCAAATGAACAGAACCAAAGACTAATAATAAATGGTTGTGTGGTTTCCTCGCAGGCTCATGAGCACGAGTATAGTATCACACTCACAGCTTCAACTGCAACCCGACACAAGACATGAGGAGCATATGAATGGATCACTCGCGGTGTTGACAGCATCGTGACCAGGGACGTGTTGGAGTTGCATACGCACAGGCCAAGTCGGTCGACCCCAGCCCCATAATTCGTGCCTCGCAGGCGCCAATGGCCACACGGCAGGGACCACCTCCTGAGGTGCTTGGAGGACCCTCTGACTTTGGCGTGGCCTTTGCCTGAAGCTTGAGTAGGGGGATTGACCGTACAGCTGTCTTCAACTCAGCATCGAACCTGCCGACAACCCCAAAGCCTCCCACTTCGCAACCTCTACCGAAATAGTCAAGATGGATCCCTACTCGGCCGAAGGCGAGCTGATCAACATCCACAACCACTTCCACCAGGGCCAATACCAGGAGGTCATCGATTATGACACTTCTTCGCTCTCCTCCGAGAACGCCCTCCCCGCCCGCGTCCTAGTCCTCCGGTCCCGCATCGCTCTCGGCCAGTCTGCAGAGGTCCTGGCTGAGCTCAAGGGCGAGAAGAAGCCCGAGCTGGCGGCCCTCGGTGCCTACGCCCAATTCGAGACGGGCAAGACGGAGGAGGCGGTTGCGACGATCCAGAAGCTCGTCGAGACCGAGGGAGAGAATGCGACTGTGCAGATTATCGGAGGCACCGTCCTGCAAGCGGCTGGCCTGCCAGAGGAGGCCCTGACGCTGCTGTCGCAACACCAAGGAAGCCGTATGTTGGGATTGGAGCTCTAGCGGGCAGCGCGTTCCAGGCCGGATGCTAACCCCGCCACAGTCGATGCCGTCGCCCTCATTGTACAGATCCATCTGCAACAGAACCGAAACGACCTGGCCCTGAAGGAGGTCGCTGCGGCCAGGAGGTGGGCTCAGGACAGCTTGCTTGTCAACCTGGCCGAGTCTTGGGTTGGCCTGCGCCAGGTACGATACGACGAGAAACACACATCCACGGCGAAGGAAGGAAGAGCAGTGACGCTGACAAGGAACAGGGCGGCGAGAAGTATCAGCAGGCGTTCTACGTTTTCGAGGAGCTCGCTCAAGCACCAGCAACATCGTCCACCATCTCGCTCGTGTCGCAAGCTGTGGCTGAGTTGCACCTTGGACGCACCGAGGAGGCGCAGGCGGCGCTTGACCAGGCTCTGGAGAAGGACGGCAACAATGCCGAGGCCATCGCTAACCTGCTGGTTCTCACTGTCATCGCAGGCCAGGACCCGACGGAGCTCACAACGTAAGAAAATCCATTCCGGGCCATCCCCTCACGAAATCTACTTCGGAAGTTATCCTGACAGACCACTAGCAAGCTCCAAGCGGCAGACGCAAAACATCCTTTCCTCGCGGACCTCGAGGAGAAGAGTGCCCTGTTCGACAAGGCGGCTACCAAGTACAGCGCCAAGGTATCAGCATAGGCGCACAGTCGCCCCGCGACAGGTACGGCGGACGGTGGTATTCATAGTTGGGCGTATGGGCATGCAGAGGAGATGGGACCTCGATGATACGAGACGAAAAACCATACATGGGTTGTTACCAAGGGCTCGGAAAAGCGCAAGACGAGACCACGATGCAAATGGACACATTTCACGCTAAATCCGCGAAACCGTCTGCTTACCTACTCTTCTTTCCTGAGCGACTCGCTCACCCCGATGCGACGGACGGACGGGGCGCTCCATAATGCTGCACCACCCACGCTGGGCCATTTCTGTGATCCAGGGCCTAGAATCGCTTCGATCGCCGATCACGTCGACCACTCGAAAATTCTCATCATCGCAGTTTGTTGACGGGAGCCTCAGGGCTAACTGGAGCAGGGAGAGATCGGCACATAGGAGGCCAAACCCCTCGCTACGCGCTTGGCCAAGTGGCTAGCTGAAGGCTCGAACGCTGCTGTTGAACAATGAGGGAATATCGACGCGAGAAAACACAGAAGTCCTGAGCGCGTCAAAGCGATGCTCAAATGTCCCAAATCACGGTGACGGGTCGATTCGAAGAAGACAGCGCCCTTGTCGTCATGATGCACGGAAGGATGCTGACTGCAAACCGTTAGATGACGGCAACGCCATGAAGTCTCACCGCTAGATGGCATGGCGGCATCAGGCTCCCGTCACGTCTCGCCCGTGCCGCATACAGCGGGCGCCTGGCTGTGAGTGCCCTCGACTCCTCGCGAAGAAGCCTTGCCTTCACAGCGGCCTGCAGCCTGATGCAGACGCAGGATCCACCACGGTGAAATGCCCCTCAACTCAACGCGGACCCCCCCCACCCCCTGTCCAGCACGCTTCACAAGCCCAGCCACGAACCTGGCCAACCCCCCGCCATCACCGTCGATGACATCACTGCCGCTATCGTGATCTCTTGTCCTACCAAATTGCCATGCCGGTTTGCTAAACCCCTCAGGCCCTTGACCCCTCGACCCCTCGATTACCACCCAGTCGGCCAAGCGGGGGTGATGAAGCGCGAGAGAGCCGCATCACGATGCTGTCCACGTAGGTCATCGTGCAGGGTCGCCTGTAATCTGGATGACAGCAAGCAGACGTCGATGAATTTTCCCTTGTTGCCTCCCAATTCTCCACTATGCCCGAGTTAGCAGCGCGACAGTTCGAAACCCAACCGCAAGCGTCGTCCTCAGCGTTCAGAGCACTGGAATGTGGTCCCTCGGTTGCAGCAAGCCCATGTCTTTTCCTCTGTCAGCAAGGGGAAGAGGGCCAAGAAGTCGCCTGGCCTAGTCGAGAGGCGAAAGATCGGACAAACCGACAAGGCGGCTCTGCTAGGGTTTTCAAACCTCGTGTACGGTGCCTGAGACTGGAGGGAGGTGGTGGGGGATCAGAATGTGATTCCGCGCGCTAAATGTCCCGATTGGATGCGCCGTCTCGATTTGGGCGCGATTGCCATGTTTCTTGCCTCTTGCTCGGTGTCTAGTCGGGGGAAGGCCCTGTCGTCGGCGGCGTGCTGGACCCTGTCAGCCTGTTCAACCACCCCGTCTGGCGCCTGTCCCCCCCGAAGCCATGCACGGCTTCTGCTGCCCTCTGACGTCTTCCTGCTTCTGCCGCCACGGCTAGATGCCTTTTTCTGGATCCGTCATGGTGAAAGGAATGGGCTATGCTGGACGCTATCGGTCCCTTGTCCGTCATGATGGCGTTCTGGGCCTCACCCCTATTTCGTCTACATAAGGAACGAGGGTCCGTTCCTTTGCTTGATCAGTCTGCTTCAAACTTTACCTGCATAACAACGACGACAACTGACATCGGCTGCGACTGCTCTGAACAACAGCTAGTCTCTTCTCTCTCGGCATCACCACCAATAGACTCCGACTTTGACCGACACACCAGACTCCACCATGCCTATCGCCATCACACCCCCCGAGACCCCGGTCCAGAAGGACCTCTCCACAGTTGTTCAGGTCCCGCCGCCAACGGAGAACAAGAAGCGCAAGATCATCTGCTTCTCGGGTACGTGAGATCGACTACAGGGTGGACTACAGACTTGGCGATACTAACCTTGGCTGCCTTACCCCAGATTTTGACGGCACAATCTTCATGCAAGATACGGGCCACATCCTCTTCGACAACCACGGCTGTGGCGCCGAGCGTCGCGAGGTCCTTGACGAGCAAATCAAGACGGGCGAGCGATCATTCCGCGACGTGTCGGAGGAGATGTGGGGATCCCTCAACGTGCCCTTCGACGACGGCTTCGAGGTGATGAAGTCGACGCTCGAGATCGATCCTGCCTTCCGCGCCTTCCATGCCTACTGCCGCCAGCACGGCATCCCCTTCAACGTTATCTCGGCGGGCCTCAAGCCCATCCTGCGCCGCGTGCTCGACACCTTCCTCGGCGAGGAGGCATCAGCGCACATCGACATTGTGGCCAACGAGGCGGAGATCACGGATGATGGTTCGGCGTGGAAGCCCATCTGGCGCCACGACAACGAAATGGGCCACGACAAGGCCTTGTCCATGGCCGAGGCGCGCGCCCAGGCCGAGGAGGCCCTCATCGGCGACGACGGGTCTGTGCCTCTCATCGTCTTCATCGGCGACGGCGTCTCGGACCTGCCCGCCGCGCGCCAAGCCGATGTGCTCTTCGCCCGCCGCGGCCTGCGGCTCGAGGAGTACTGCCAGGAGAACGACATTGCCTACACGGCCTTTGACACGTTTGCCGACATTCAGATCGAGATTGAGAAGATCCGCGACGAGGACGAGAAGAAGACGGCCGGCAAGGGTATGCCCGCGCGCTTCAACCCACGGGCCAATATGTGGCGCCGCGTGTCGAGCCGGAATGCCGTGCCCCGCCTCGCCGTCCTGTCGCCGGGCATTGAGAAAGACCTGGCCGACGTGATGA
>NW_003315035.1:2630763-2632489 GCF_000150825.1 Verticillium alfalfae VaMs.102
GCATGGGTGCGAACAGCGCTGGGGGGGAGCCTTCTCACCCGAAATGGCGATGCGCAGTGCTTAGACTAGGGAGCATAATAGACCCACAATCCAAAAGTGTTTCATTCATTTCATTTTGTAGTTCACTGCGAAATTCGGTTTTGTCCTGACATGTGTATGACTTGCCACGGACGTACTTGTGCATGTCCCAAGCAACGGGTCATGATAGAAGAGAGCCGACAGTACCCCGGGATAGTCGTCATCTCCCCCAAAGAGCTTCTGCGTGCTCGTGTTTCACTGCAAACATGGCATATTTAAGCCTTGGCCGCAGCTGTCGCGCGCGCACATTTGGTTCAGGGCGCAAGCTGAGACCTGTATTGGCTAAATTGACAAGGGTTGGGCAAGCCCGCCTTGGATGCATGGCAGTGAACCCGAGTGCGCGGGGCCGCTAATATTGGGACAGGCAATTCAGGTAGGCTTCTATTGGAGAGCGTGGATG
Source organism: Verticillium alfalfae VaMs.102 (assembly GCF_000150825.1). Taxonomy (NCBI): domain Eukaryota; kingdom Fungi; phylum Ascomycota; class Sordariomycetes; order Glomerellales; family Plectosphaerellaceae; genus Verticillium; species Verticillium alfalfae. Next base: position 2,631,242 of record NW_003315035.1, read on the forward strand.
GTGATCTCGGATGGCAAAATACGCATTTCGGCGGCTCGGTCAGTGAGACAGCGAGCAGGCCAAATTGGAAGCTCTGCCGCCGTATTCTCCTCCAAGACTGGTTGGACATGGATGGTCTCAATTTTATTGTGCTTTTCGTTCATTCCCGTGGACAATTAGACAAGGGCCAGTCGGCCACTTGACAGGTGAAGATATATGTTCCAGGACCCAACGGACTCTTCCATGATCCCGCGATGCTGGGATTCATCGAAAAGAGGCAGCCGGCCAAGGAAACTTAGTACTTTGGTCTGGTGGTGACGTTTCGCTTGTCAAGAGCCGCGCAACCTTGCCAAGGATATGCCAAGGAATGAGGTAGCTTGGCGATGAGGGTCCCGCTGGAACCGTTGTGTTGGGGAAGACGAACAGAATGGCCCCCTTGAAAGGGCATCTACGCGAACGATGGTGGCAAGACGGCTTCTCTCTGTCGAAAGGATCAGAGGGGAACCGCTTGAGGCACGGGGGTAACCCCGCTACGGAAGCGACGGAGGTGAGGGATATCCGTCCGGCTGGCAGAATCGGAACCAAAGTCGACATCGAATAACTTGCCTCATTGGATACAGGCTCGCAAGCATGGGGTTCCGTCGCCATTGGAAAGCCCGAGAAGCTTTAGCTGGCCAGCTGAGGTGTCCGTCTGCCTGCTCGTGTGCCGCCCTCAAGAATCAGTTCGAGAACGTAATGTCATGAACCCTGATCCCCCTTTGATCAAATCACCAGAGAACGACACGTCTTAGACAGCAAGTATCTGCCCTGACAATGATTTCAACGGTCAGCGACCTGTGCCATGATGGGAGAAGAGAGTAGACTATCGCTGGGTCTTACAACACAGACGAGGTAGTGTATGCAAGTTGCTGTCGAGCAAGCATTAGGAAGAGTTCGGTCCAATCCGACCCCGCCCCCCCTTGTAAGCTTTCTCTCCTCAATCCCTCCACCCCCTTGGACCTGGGGTTCGAAGCTTGCCCCTCCCTCCATCCACTCGCCTCTTCTGATGCCATGTTAAGTGCGCCATAAAATCCCACCTCGGCCAGATACGATACATGCGCCGATGCTGTGGATGTCAGCATGGAGCAGCGGAAGAAGACACAATACCTTGGTGCAACTCTTCGATGCTTTTTGTGCACCTTCTTCGTAGGCCTGTGCGACTTGATAGCATGACGCTGGGTCCTTGTCCCTGCTGTGCCACCAACTGGCTGACTGGCATCTGTTGGGAAT
>NW_003315035.1:2632589-2635358 GCF_000150825.1 Verticillium alfalfae VaMs.102
TCTGTTGGTGCTAAAGATCGGTAGCAGTTTCGGTAGACAAGCTCGAACGTATGTGGTCCACATTCCCCTCAGCTCAACATTGGCGTGTCATTCTCGGACGCTCGCTAGTCTCACCCTCCGACGGTCTTTCGCGCGTAGTCAGTTTTCACTTCATCGCCAGGCTCAGCCAAATCACTGTGATACTAGTGGCTCGCCATTGCAGTGGGCGTGCAGGGCACATCTTTCTGCAGTGACCGAGGCGTTTGATCGACGAGGCGTGCGCTGCTGACACCCATCACTAACTGCAGAGCTGATTCGAGCATGGCTTTCCAGGGGGGTGGGGGGATAGGTTGTCACGAGGAATCCTTTTTTTCCTGCCAATTGATGAAAGAAATGCCAAAAATGGCCTCTCGTTCCTTTTCTGCATGTCGATATTTGACTGTCGCATCTCATCCCGAAGGGAAAAAAATTACCTCTCACCTATGCCATTGGTTGGGCACTCATCTCTGTCCCTGTGCATTGCGCGTCACTTTTGTGGTTGCTGGTGGTGCTATGTGCCGTGCTCCGTTGTGTCCGTCAGCTGAAGGGGGGGTGAGATCGTGTCGAAGAGCTACAGTGTTTGAGCTAAATAGTAGTGATGAAGATGCCACATTTCTTCCTCAAGACGGCGTCCTAGCCACCTGCCTACCTCGGTGACCACCTACCTGAGGTACATAGGCACCTAGATACCTACCTATGCTGATTGCAGCCAGGCAGGCACCCCAGCCAGGGGAGGTACGGTGCTGAGGGAAAGTAAAGTGCAGACGACTCATCGTCAGTTGCCCCTCACCCTCCCACCCCCTCCCTCTTCCCTTGGATTCCTACTCCACAGTGAGATGCCAACAGGAGGTACCTTCCCCTCGAATCCCTATCCATCGCTCGGATTGGCAGGTCCCGCTGGTACAGAGTTTGGATCACCATCGTCACTTCCCCCAGTTTACACTGCTTTCTGGTGTATCAGACACCTCTCCATGTGGTCATTCAGAGACAGGGAAATCGGGTACTCTGGCCGGTGTCAGTGTAAATCGAGCCGGTGCACTATTCTCAGCAGCACTAAGGACACTAAGACGTCCAGGTCCCGCTGCCGTTCCCCATTTCACCCCTCAAGCCTCAGAGCCCCCCGCCCAATCTCCTCCACCGCTACCAGAAGGCTCCGTTCCCGATCCTGAGGACCCACGAGCTGGAGAAGCTCATGCCTTCGCTTCTCTTTCCCAACAATGATTTACGCCTGCCTCACTGGCAGGCATAGCTAGGCACTGGCCTGACCTCATTGACCTCCCTCTGTCTCTTGCCCTTGTCTCCCTCGTCTTGTCTGCCTACTTACCTCGCCTACCTTACCCTGTCTTGCTTAGCATCTTGACCATCATCTCTTCCCTCTCTTTCCGCCTTTCCCTCTTTCACGATCACTTCTTGTCCTCGATAATCTCCTGTGCTCCATCCCACAGCTTCTTGCGTCTACCTTTCGTCCCACATGCGAGGCACACCACCCCTGTGTCCCTGCGGGCTGAAGCTTGACAACTGCTTTCTCCCCTGAAATACAGCTGTCCTGTCCCTCGAGCTCCTCCCCTCCGTCGTCACCTTGCCTGGACCACCGTCTTGACACGAATTCCTCCCTCCTCGATTCTACCGACGATCTGCCTACAAACGAGCTCTGAACCTCATAGCTTGGCCGATCCCTTACACGTTCCGAAAGAGCAACGTCAATGCCAACCCACCATTTCACCTGCTGAGCCGCACCATTCCCTACAGAGTACGCGCATCGCCATCCTCGAGCCTCCACTGTCTTGGCGCAGCACATCCGCCCCCCCCAGCGCCTTGTACCGCTACAATTTACAGAACCCACGCCCCCTGAATACGGTAGCGGTACTGCCCCCGAAGCCTGGCCCCGATCACCTACGTCACCCCCCGCCTCGGCCCGTCCGGCGTGACACGTCTGTTGCGTATGCTTTTGCATTGGCATTGACAAGTCGTCTGGCACCCAAACCCCGTCTCGGTCCATACGCGGTTTACCTCGCCTGCAACCTACGAGTCGCCCGTCCCACGCACCCGTTCACAGCCCACACCCACAACCCACCTCGTAGCCTGCAGCACCGCAGCCTGGGTGTGCTGGGCTTAGCCACCCGTTTCCCTCACGGCATTGGTTCGCTGTCGACTCTGGGAGCCCTTATTGTAGGGGTTCCCCCTCCCCTCGTCGCCCGACATGGTTCGCATTATCCCGACACGTCTAAAGTCCGCTTCCTCCCTCAACAACAGCCGCAGCAACAGTCCTAGGCGGTCCAACAGCAACAGCAACTCCGTCTCCAACACGGCCAATACCTCCAGCATCAACAACAACAACCACAACAACCACAACGGCACTGGCAAGTACCAGTCACGCACTCCCTCCAGAATGGGCAGCGATCTTTCCGCCAAAGATAAAGACACCGGCCTGACCTTGAAGGTCGTCATTCTGCGTGTACGTCACCTGAATGCTCCAAACCAGCGCCGGCCTCGCAGCAACAAAATCTGTAGCCCTCAATTGCTAATATTCGCTCTCGCTCTCTAGGCACGCAATCTAGCTGCGAAAGACCGCAATGGAACATCAGACCCCGTACGTCCAGAGGCCAAAATTGACTTCATACCCCAGACAAACATCTACTGACATGGCCCTCTTCTCAGTACCTCGTCCTCACTCTTGGCGAAGCCAAAGTGGTAACCCACGAAATCCCAAAGACTCTCAACCCAGAATGGAACGTCATTGAAGAAATGCCC
>NW_003315035.1:2636310-2647278 GCF_000150825.1 Verticillium alfalfae VaMs.102
GGGAACCCACCGAACACACGCCGGTTGCGCAACATCGCTGTCGGTTCCGCAAGCTCGGCGTGTCGCGAACCTCTTCTTCGCAGAGTCTTAGTAGAATGGACCGTCCCTCTCTCTCCAAGCAAGCTAGTGCCGCTTCGGGCATCTCTCAGCTGGGGACCCCTTCACCACCGCCTGCTCCGGCCCAATCTCTGAACCCCGAGTTCTTGAGCCCTGAGCAGGCCATCGCCGGCGCCGGCGCAGACACAGCCGATATCGAAAGCGACGACATCCACTTTTTGGATTTTCAGTTGCCCCTCAAGATGAAAGAGGCCGACAAATGGGAGGCCAAGCACAGCCCGACGCTGTTCGTCCGCGCTAAATTCGTGACGTACCCGGCTCTGCGACAACAGTTCTGGCGCTCCCTGTTGCGACAGTACGACACGGATGAGAGCGGCCGTATCAGCAAGGTCGAGCTCACGACCATGCTGGACACTCTCGGCTCGACTCTGCGCGAGTCGACAATTGACAGCTTCTTCCAGCGGTTCCCCCACAAGGCCAACGATGAATCCGGCGAGGACGTGTATGATTTGACCATGGATGAGGCTGTCATCTGCTTGGAAGACCAACTGGAGGCTAAGAGCCGCCCACAAATTTCCCTTGCAGACAAGGTCAAGGGAGTCCTCGCCGATGCAGACAAGGCGGGCAAGAACCTTCTTCACCTACCGACTATCGAGGGAAAGGAGAACAACCCGCAAGTCACGACGCAGAACCCGGGCAGCGCGGGCCTCTCCTCCGAATCGACCATCATCGTCCCTGAACTCAACAAGTCGGGCGAGGAAGGAGATATTTTTACACAGGACGACCTCGCCGAAGACCGCAGTGGCGAGGAACACGTGGTTGAGATCAGAGAGTGTCCCATCTGCCATCAGCCGCGACTTCACAAGCGCAAGGATACCGATATCATCACGCACATTGCCACTTGCGCCAGCCAGGACTGGCGCCAAGTTAACAATTTGGTGATGGGAGGGTTTGTTACCTCAAGCCAGGCGCAACGCAAGTGGTACTCCAAGGTCCTCACAAAGATCTCGTACGGAGGCTACAAGCTCGGTGCCAATTCGGCCAATATTCTTGTGCAGGACCGGATCACGGGTCAGATTAATGAAGAGAAAATGAGCGTGTACGTGAGGCTGGGCATTCGTCTCCTGTACAAGGGTTTGAAGTCTGGAAACATGGAGACCAAGAGAAGTACGTGCCCCGCCCCTCGAAGCTACCGCCGATCATGTGCTGATGTGTAAACAGTTCGGAAGATGCTGAAGAGCATGAGCGTCAAGCAAGGCAAGAAATTCGAAGAACCCCGCTTCCAAGGGCGGGATTCCCAAATTTATCCAATTCCATCGACTGGACATGTCGGAGGTCCTCCGGCCGCTTGAAGACTTCAAGAATTTCAACGAGTTTTTCTACCGAGCGCTCAAGCCCGGCGCCCGCCCATGTTCTGCTCCGGACCATCCTGGTATCGTTGTCTCGCCAGCCGATTGCCGCAGCGTCGTGTTCAACAGCGTGGATCACGCCACTACCGTTTGGATCAAGGGTCGCGAATTTTCCGTCAAGAGACTCCTTGGCGACGCGTATCCAGAGGATGCGAAGCGGTACGAAAACGGCGCGCTGGGCATCTTCCGTCTTGCGCCGCAGGACTACCACCGCTTCCACATCCCTGTAGACGGACGATTGGACAAGCCAAAGCTGATTGCGGGCGAATACTACACCGTCAACCCTATGGCCATTCGTTCGGCCCTTGACGTGTATGGTGAGAATGTGCGAGTTGTATGCCCCATCGACAGTCCCAAGCACGGCCGCGTCATGGTCATCTGTGTCGGAGCTATGATGGTGGGCAGCACGGTGATCACGCGCAATGAAGGCGACGAGGTCAAGCGCGCAGAAGAGCTCGGTTACTTCAAGTTTGGCGGCAGCACCATTGTGCTCCTGTTTGAGGAGGGCAAGATGCGGTTCGACGATGATCTGACGGACAACTCGGCTGGCGCGCTCGAAACCTTGGTAAGTGCTTCCCAGCCGAAGTGAACGAGTTGTGGACCGCCAGCTAACACGATGTTTCAGGTTCGAGCGGGCATGTCCATCGGTCACTCGCCCGACGAGGCGCAGTGGACTCCTGATATGCGCAAGAATGACGAGGACATCACGGATGCTGAGAAGAAGGAGGCTAAGCGGCGCATCCAAGGCAGCGTGGGCGAGGAATCATCGAGCGGAGACGAGACACCGGCGGCACGGCCGGACGCGCAGACGATTGCGGCGTCCACGATGTAGAGCGGTGTGCGTGGCCGGCGACGGACGGCACGGCGCTGGTGCCCCCGCTTCCTCCACATCTCACGGTCCCGGTATCGCGGTTGGCAGTGACGGTGATTTGGAACGGTTCATAGATGGGGCGGGGATACATAAAGAAAAGAGAGAGAGAGAGCGAGCGAGCGAGAGAGGACAAACGTGTTTCGACTTGGGGCGTTGGGGGCAGAGTGGCCAGCTAAGGATTTGTCTTGCTTGGTTTTTTTGTCTACGCAATGAGCGTGGCTCTCAACTAGTCCACAGGGAGCGAAGCGAATAACACATGAGGGAAGGAGGCCGAACGGCCGACTGGATTTCGAGCGCGGAAGAACGAGTCAACAAAATACACTGACGATGCGATCACCGCGTTTGTTGGACAGACGATTGAGTAAGCATGTGGCCATCCTGCAGGGCCCTCGTGGTGTGATGCGGCGGGGAGATGGTGTGCGGCCCCACACGGGGCTGCGTTGAGACGGAGTTGCGCCATCGCACGCCATCGAAACGCCCGACTATCCGGCACACTGTACGGAGATATGGCTCACGGCTGTGGAGATGACATGACGGAAGGCAGCGAAATGAAGCAACTGCAGTAGGAGTGATTAATTGAATTCGTGATGATATGGCCCGATGTTGTGCCCCCGAGTTTGGTTCGGAGCAACGTGTAGCCTAGGTCAAAGGGGGAGAGAGAGCACAGCACCTGCCGAGCTGTCCTCGCGGCCTGCCCGCCTTGGTACTGTGTCCTCTCGGCGCGACAAGCTCCAACCGCCGCTCTGCCGCAGGGTTGTCAGGTGGTCAGGCGCCATGTGTGTTGATGGTGCGGGGAGAACCAATGTCTTTCGCCCCCTTTTCGTGGAGCCCATTCTGGTCGTATCGTATTTCAGGGATGAGAGAGGTAATGGGGAACAAGAATATAAAAAATGCATACATATCCTGAGCGCCTGCGTTCCCTGAGTCCCTCGATTCCATCGATCCTTGTGCTTGTGACACCCCTGCCATGATACGCCAACGCCGTTGTGTTGCATACGATTTGGAAACATGAAAAATACAGCCGTCAGACGCCAAAGATTCAAAAACGAAATGCCCTGTCTGCCCTCCCGTTGAACGTGCTGTGCCCCCGCCTTGGTGTTTTGCAAGACGGGGAAAAAGGCCTTGGGATCAGACGTAGACTGCTCATTTGCCGGCGCTGCGCCAGGAGGTGACGCTCGAGGAGCGAGACATGATGGGAGAGTCGCTCCTGTCGCTGTCCATGCTGCGCTTCTCGCGCGAGGGCGAGGGGAAGTAGGCAGCGGCGGGTTGGAGGGTGGGGGAGGTCGGGTCGGGGGAGCCGTGGCGGGTTTGGCGCCAGGAGGAGGCAATCTGCTTGCAGAGGTGGGAGGACATGGTGTAGGAGGGCGACATGCTGGCTGTTGTGATGTCTGGAAAGCGGGCGTGGCGTTGTTGTGTAGCTATTGTGCTGTCGTGGAAGTTGGATGTTGGTCGTGTGGGTAGGTAGGAGCTCTGGCGTGTAAGTGGCAGGGAGAGCGTGGTGTGGTTTGACAACGGGTTGTCTGGGAGCAACGGTATATATGCTAGACGGGAGGGTATCGAGTGAATGGGAGATCGAGAATGGAAGACCGAGATCGAGAAACGGAAACAAGAATCGAAACAAGGACAGCAGCCTGGGTGTCCTTTAAAGAATGCCAGAACAGGGCCACCGGCTGTTTGGGGGGAGGGGAGTTGCGCACCCACCTGGATGGCGTCAAAAGGGATGGAAACCGTACGGTCCAGAAGGCAGCCTCGAGCATGGTGGGGTCGCACCCCGCTTCCAGGGCTGATGACCAATAAGCCTAACGGCATAGGGATGACCATGCGGGAGCGACCGTGCCATTTGCTTTCTGTGGCTGTGCTGAATCGCACCACCAACGTGCGAGGCCCTCTCGCTGCCCTTTTGCTCAGCGGTTGGCCTGGAAGCTGTGCTTCCGGGTGGATGCATTCTCACACCATCTTCAGCATCTGGCTTGCACGACGTGTCCTTCATGAGGCCCCTTGCCGTTTTCTTTTACGTACTTCCTTTTGGATATCAAGGTGGAATAGGGCACATACCGCTCGAGCAGCAGGCAGCTGGCGTGTCTCTCGCACCAGCCACAGCTTGATCAGCAGGGCGTGTCCAGTGACTGATGACCCCTGTCCCCCACGTTCGAGGCAGCTACCTACCGGCACCTACCTTTCCCAAGGTACCTACCTACCTAGGTAGTAAAGCAGGCAGCTAGGGCATCTCCCTAAATCTAGGTACTGACCTCCTCATCGTCTGGCGCTGACTGGGCTCTCGCTGTTGATCACCAATCCACTCATCGACTCGAAACAGGTCGAGCCGATCCCCGTCTCCCTGCTTCGCTTTGCCGCCTCAGACAGGCACCCTGCCGCCTCAGCAAGGTGCCTGTCTGGCTGATTGACGTCACAGGGCTGACTCACGGTCGCCATCATTCTTGTCAGGTACTCGTTCCAAGGGCCAGCGGGAATGCTTCTTCTTGCTCTGGTTCCCATGGATGTCGATCTGCAGCGGAGCTGGCCGACAGAACGAAGAAAAACAGAGGAGCCAACCCGTGCGGCAAGAACAGCAGTGCATCGTTCTGGTGCTCACGAAACTCGGCAGCATCTCTTTCTAAATCCAGTTGCCAGGCCCTGTCAGCTCGCAAGATTCACTGATCACCCAAGGTGTTGGGCGACATCCGGCGTCAGATTAGCGAAGCTCTGCTTCGACCCCTGACTCGCGCCGCTGTCGGGTGCTACCCGACGACCAGCAGTTTCCACTCCTGGCCCATGCCTTGGCCTCCTCTACAGTACATCCTGTGCAGGACAGGCAGCTCCTTCGCGCTTCGCATGCGCCTCTGTCGTGACATTCATGGCCATGTGAAAACGAACCATACGGCATACCCTCGGCGTCACATCGCAGCCCACGTTTTACCACTAACACAATCGCTGTCGTCATCTGCCATGACCGCTGAAGCCAGATACACTCCCTCTCGCGTAGGGTGCGTGCTCCCAAGAAGCGAGTGCCTCTTGCGAGCTATTGATTCACATTTCACATGCCACCAAACGCAACGCAGTTGTCAGAAACACTTTGGTGCCCATGGCAGAGTCCTTGTTGCAACCGTGTAGTGCCTTCCCGGTCCAATGGATCCTTCGAAGGCACCGGGACGCCCCGATCTTCACGGACCAAGAGTAGTGCTTATCGCTGCAGAGTATTGCGTGATAGCGGAGATGCGCCGCGTAGAGGCCGTTGGGTGGTTCGACGTGCCATACGAAGAGGCCCGGCAGCACAAAATTCGTGGCTCCTGGAGACGAATCGTCATGTTCAGACTCCACAGCGACCTGCGAAGTTGTGTCAATCACCTTTTGCAGGCCGGCCAGCCGGTGTATAAAACCCCCCAGGAGCTACATATCATGTTGCTCGGTAGAGACCTGACCTCGTGCTTCTCTTGCGAATAGCTGCTTGAGATTGTACATCCCGGTGTCGCTGATTGACCTTCGCTCGTTTTCATATTTCCGTCGCTATGGCTAGCGGCAAGGGTGTGCAGTCCGAGGTGGCAAGAGAGACCAAACTACCCAAAGAGACGGCCCAGACGCACCCTCAAAAAGGAAAATCAGTCGAAGAACGAAATGCCGATGTCACTCTGCGGCTCCTCGAAGAACATGGCGATAAGTTCGGACCCCTGACGCCCGAGGCGGAGAAGAAGCTTCGCAGGAAGCTGTACCTCCGTGTCATGCTTCTCCTGTCTGCTATCAACATTATGCTTTTTGTGAGGTCACGACAACTCCTTTGACTACGTCCCGATATCACAACTGGCAGCTTGCTGACAAGCCATCGTCTAGGTGGACAAGTCAACGCTCGGCTATGCGGCCATTTTGGGTCTCTTTGAAGAGACAGGCATTCGTCAAACTGAGTACAACAATCTGAACACCATGTTCTATGTCGGTACGGGGAGAACATTGTCTTCACAAGCACATACGCCTTGGCTAATTGACGAGTTAGGCTACCTGGTATTTCAGTGGCCGGGTCACTACCTGATGCAGCGGCTGCCGTTTGGCAAGTATGTTGCAACCACCGTCTTCTGCTGGTCTGTCATTATCTTCCTGCACTGTGTCGCCACGCGCTATGCCGGCCTTGTTGTCATGCGGCTCGCGCTCGGAGCGGCCGAGGCCGTCATTGTGCCGGCTATGGAGATTACAATTGGCATGTTCTTCAATCGACACGAGCAGTCCTTCCTACAGCCCGTTCTGTGGATCACCTGTCAAGCGGCGCCCATGGTCACGGGCTTCATCTCGTACGGCCTGCTGTGGGCGACGGGGCCGGTGCTCCCGTGGAAGCTCCTCTACATCGTCACGGGCGGGCTCACACTCCTCCTCGCCGTGTGGGTGTGGATCCACTACCCTATGAGGCGGATTAAAAAACGATGGTTGACGCTCGAAGAGAAGGTGCAGGTGATCCGGCGGGTGCACGCGGCACAGCAGAGCTCGATCGAACAGAAGCGGTTCAAGCGAGAGCAATTTGGTCGAGACGCTGCGGGACCCCGTGTCGTGGCTTTTCGCACTGCAGTCGTTCACGCTCATGTTCTCGAACAATCTCAACTACGGGCAGAAGAACCTCATCACGACGTCGATCGGTGTCAGCCCGCTGGGGTCAACGCTCGTGGCGGCGGCCGGCGGGGGGTTCGGCGTGGCGTGCTGCGTTGTGGCGACGTTCGCGCTGCGGCGGTGGCCGCGCAACCTGGCGCTACACGGGACCGTGTGGTGCATGCCGGCGGTGGCGGGCGGCGTGGCCATGGTGACGGTGATCTGGGAGCAGAAGATTGGGCTCCTGGGGTGCCTCATCCTCGCGGCGTCGACGTACGGCGTCACGTACATCATCGCGCTCGGGTGGACGACGTCAACGGCGGCTGGGTACACGAAGAAGCTGACGCGCAACGTCATGTTCATGCTCGGTTACAGCGTCGGCAACCTGGTGTCGCCACAGATCTGGGTGGCCGGCAATGGGCCGCGGTTCTACGGCGCCTGGGCGTCCATGATCTCGGTCAGCTGGGTGGGCACGCCGATCATCTTGTGGATCATCCGGTTCATCTTGGCGCGGCGGAACGCCGAGCGGCTTGCGTACATTGCGGGCCTCAGCGACGACGAGCGCGAGGGCTTTGTCGAGACGGTGGGCGAGGAGGGCGAGGTGGTCCGCACCAAGGTCAACCTGGCTGTGCTGGACTTGACGGACCTGCAGAACAAGCAGTTCATCTATCCCCTGTGAGGTATAGGGCATCCCCCATGAGGTATCCCATATGTGGTAGGTAGAATGCCACCAGCTGCTGCTTGATGTTCCAAGAAGTGTGTCATCTTGCCTTCAGCTCGCCGTCAGTGAATGCTTGTCTACCAGGATGCTCGGACATCGGTAGTCTCGCATCATCCACCTTGGTCATGGTGTGTGCTCGGAGCTCGAAATCTCCCAGAAAATCTCCGAGACGCTAGATCTTCCTCAAGGGCCCAAGAAGCCGCGAAGCCATCTGGTGCGGATGTCTACTACGATGTCACGTGGACATGGATGTTCCCCCTGCTGCCGTGGTCGTTGCTGCCGTGGTAGAGGTATCGGTTCTCTGCACGTGACCCGCCCAGGCCACAGGCTGCAGCAGGCACCACCCTGGTTCTCCTGCCCTGTACAATATGGAGCAGTAAGGGCGCTTTCTTGGTGATCTGCCCATGCGATGGCGGACCATTGACGGCACATGGCACTACTTCCTTCAACATCACCAGCACTCGATGAGCCATTATGCTGGGCCACCGTCCAATCCGACTTCGCGGCAACGCATGCAAGATCGCGATGGCCCATCTTGGTTCATGGAACACACACCGTCCAAAATGACCTCTCTTCCGGCGGTTTGCAGCGGTGCCCTGTCCCGGGCGTGCAGCATGAAACGCCGTGGACCGACCACGAGCCGCATCGCGACCCCCTGACCACCATTCAGGTCCCTCGAGCCCCTTCAACACCCCCTCCACGCGGGTTGTTGCATGAACTCGACGGCCATTCCGGGCACCACATGGCGCGAGAGCCCACATCTCACTGCTCACTGCCCACTGCCCACTGCCCACTGCCCACTGCCCACAGCCCACAGCCCGCACACCTCAGCCTGCAGCCAACAGCCCACGAAGCAGCCCCCCTCGAGGCTCAGAAGAAAAGAACGAAGGCTGTTTCCGAGTCAGCGCATGAATGATCTCCAGTTCGTCACCCATCCGGGCGCCGACGCCTGCGCATGATACTTCTGACCTTGCTTGTTGCGGTTCCCTCCGACCCTCATCAGCTAGCTGGCTCCCTTGCTTGCCTCGCCTTTGTCCCTGTCCTCGGTTGAGACTGTCCTCTGCCCAGGTACCCATGTGGCACGCGTGTCCAGTGTCGCTACAAACTGATCATCACCCACCACGATGTTACGGTCGATCCATATGTGATGCAGCCGTCGTCCCGTGGCCTTGGGTCTTCGGCCCAGACCAAGACGGACGTAGGATCACCGCGAGGGTCTATCGCCGAGCATTCAGTTCAGGAATCTGACATCAAAAGCCCACAGCTGAGGCTCAGTAGCGTCTCATGAAACCAGCCCGTGTTGCGATGCCTGCGATTCGAATCCTGCTCGAAGTCCGAAGCAGGGGCCTGCCGGCCACCGTGATCACCACCGACTTTCTTTTTCCCTGCGGCAATCTGCAACTTTATGGGGGAACGTCCCTATGCGGGTCAATCACGCCCTAAGAAGCGAAGAAGAAGAAATAGCCCACTCTAGCAACCCCTTTTCTTTGTGACCGCGCCTCTCCGCCTGGCCTTGCTAGCTGGCCTGATCCATCTCGAAAGCGACACCACTTCCGAGGCCCGTGGGCTTTGCAAGGACCATCTAGGCCCCTTTGCTCGTCTGAAGTATGAGATGGCCCGTGCCTCCCGATCTCAACGCCATCCCATCTTTGCCATCACTGAGTCTGTATAGCCGCAAACTCTTAGGTCGCTGTCGGGCCAGCCCCCTTCCTTCAAGAGCTCGGTACTGTCCTCCCGACGAGGCCAAGATCCCTGACGCATTGCATCATGGCTTAGCACCCCGGCACTATGCTCCCCCAAGTGTCTCGGCCAAGACCCCAGTAAACCCCCATATTCCATGGTTTTGACCCGGGCCATGACAAATATTCCCGTTCCATTTAAGGGGGACGTTTTTTTTTGCGCCCGCATCCCACCACAAGGAAGAAAAGGACCATGGCTTATTCTCAGACACGTTTCCGGCCCGCCCCCTCGTGGGCATACAAGACCCCTGCCTCTTCGGTTCGTACAGCGAGCCTCATCCTTTCCATGTTTCCGTTCTCTTTTCTTTCGTTCTTTTGTATCAGTTGAGTCTCATCTTTCTCCCGTGTGGTTGTTGCAACCCTCTCGTTTGGTTCCATTCAACGAGATATTCACTCCTTCGCAACAACCCATTCATGCCGTCCTGCTCTCGCCTGCCATTCAATCTGGAGTAATTCGAAATGGAGCCTGCCAAAGTGTCGCAAGACGAGGGCGATGTGAGCCCAAGAGACCAGTCGCCCGCTGCCCTGGAACATGTTAGCCCTCTGACAAGGTTAGCCTCTTGTCCCGAGCCAAGTCAACATCTCCCCACCCGCCTCATACTAACACATGTAACAGCAGAAGTGGTAGCAGGCCACAGACCAGCACAATCAGCAGGCCGACAACTAGTAGCGTGAGCAGGCGGCGACAGAGCAGCCTCAGCCGGCCAGGCACCAGTGCCACAAGGGCGACAAACAGACAGACCATTCAGTGGCCTTTTATGCATGGAGGAGTGCCCGAAGATGCAGAAGAAACCAGCCTTGGTTCGCCTTCCTCACAGCGACCCTTGACATCTAATCGGGCCCGGCGCGCGACGTGGCAGCACGCGAAACGAGAATCAACCGCCACTCTTCTGGATTTCGTACCGGACTACATCATCAACTACTTGCGCGGCGAGACGCCCGAGACCCTGGCGCGCAAGAGAGAAAAGCAGAACACGCCCGACCCTGAGGATGTTGCAGCCGCCTTGAAACAGCGCTTCGGCCCTGATGGCTTCTTCGACAATGGCTCGACTGTGAGCCGGCTAGACTCCGTTGCTTCGCATGATGACGTTGAGCAGATGCTGGGCCCCGGAGGAGGCTGGAGCGTACGGTCAGCACGCGGCTTTTGGGCCTCTTTAGACGGCTGGAGGGGCGGCATCGCTGTCCACGTTGCCATCGCTGGTGTCATCCTTCTCACGACGATCATATTCTTCGTCATTACGATGGCTATGGAAAACGGCGGGAAGAGCCGCATCTTTGAAGGATCCTGCGATGCAGCTCAACACCTCAACTTTGGCTTGCACGTCGCCATCAACTTCTTCATTGTAGCCCTTCTATTTGGCGCCAACTACACCTTTCAAGTGCTGAGCAGCCCCACTCGCGTTGAAGTCGAGCTCGCTCATGCTGGGCAGAAGTGGCTCGACATTGGCATCCCGTCTTTGAGGAACTTCAAGTTCATTTCAAAACGACGCGCCGCCTTGGCTGCCATCCTCCTCGTGCAGCCATCTCCACCCAAGTAATGTGAGTTGCAACATCATCGGCTTGTTTCTGCGCCACCCACTCATTGCTTGCCAGATATAATGCAGT
>NW_003315035.1:2648939-2652226 GCF_000150825.1 Verticillium alfalfae VaMs.102
TCATTCCTTCTCCATTTTCTTTTTCACCCAGTTGGACATAGGGTTAGATGGGGGACAGGTTGGGGTGGACAGTATAAAACAGAGACGGCCGGAACCATGGAAGGGAGGGCTGGATGATACCTCGGCGGGGAAAGAGGACGGATAATGCCTCTGGAGTTTTGTTCTGGTTCTGGGATTCTTGCTATACCCGACGCGCGTTGATGATACTCATAATGTATGATTTAGTCAAGAGACGAACGACCATGTTCTCTGCTGGAAAGCCCACTCATTCATTGCCTGTTTTGGCGTGCTCTTGGCAAGCACGCCCGTCGAATTGCTTCAGAATGCACGCAGCATGTATGGGGCATGTGGGGATGATACTCGCTGACTGAAGCAGCATGCATGAGCAAGCAGGTGACCCTTGCGCGGTCACAGGACAATGCCACTCCAGGCTGCTAGGTGAGCATATTCTCATACTTCATCACGACAGTAGAACATGGCTGGTTCCGAACGCAGAGCCCATGCTTCAAGTTGCATTTCATCATGTTATACATGCAGTAACGACTGATTGGCACTCTCGTCCCCCTCCCTTGAAGAGGACACCAAACGCCGTTGGGATGCGGCCAACTCCAAACAAGGACTCTTCTCATGTCTTTCTCTTCAAAACTCAGATGAATAAGGAACGCAAGAAACCCCGTACGCCATCGCAACCCCGCTCGTACAGCTCGTGCCATGATACCAAAAAATGAATGAAGATAGAAATAAAAACGGAGAACGCGAGAGAAAACCGAGGAGGCGCGAGACATCAAGCGTCGTCAACGACGGCGCTCTCGTCCCCCTGCGCGGGCTTGGCGCCCCCGTTCGTCACCGAGGACACCTGCACATTCCCCCTCGCCTTCTCCTGGCTCTCGACGAAACGCTCCCAGTACTCTGGGTCCACGCGACGAAGGGCTTCGGAGATCTCCACCCTGTCCTCCCGGAAGAGGCGAATGATGCCCTTTTCCTTGGCCTTGCGGCTGAGCTCGGGGTCATCGAGCTCCTCGACCATGTCCAGCATGGACGCCTCATGCTTTGGCTCAAAGCTGAGCTCGTCTGGGCTGTTGAGGAGGCCGTAATGCTCGGGCTTGATGATGCCGGAGCGGAATTTGTGGCCCGCGCGGAGTATGCGACCCTCCTCATCAGCAAGCGCGCGGGACGTGTGCGACATGATTGAATTGCTGCGCGACACGCTGGGCCGCACTTGGAGGTCGAGGTCGTCCTCAGGATCCGACGGGATGGCGATTTGCTCTGGGTCGAGCTCGGACGATAACGACGTGCCGAGCTGATCGGACTTGGCCGACGCCGCGTCGGCCACTGTCTGTTCGGTGGACTCGTCGACGCGTGTGTCCGGAAATTCGTCCTCGAACCGCTTGATGATATTGGCCAGCGTTGTATCCAGGAACATCAGCTTGCGATAATTCTCCTCGTCGCTCGCGTTGTTCTTGGCCCGCGCAATGGCTGGCTGCAGGCGCACCCTGATCTTCCGGGCACTCGCGAGTAGGTGCTTTGACATGACCTTGGCCTTGCCGTGAGGCAGCCTCGGCTGGGGAATGGCGGGTAGCGTGATACCGCCCTCAACCTCTCTGATGAACTCCCCAGACTGCCTCCTCGATTCGTCGCCCCTGTTCTTGAGGCAACAGGTCAGAGCCTTCACCACGCCTGTACCACCAATAACGTAGTCGTCATCAGGAGCAGACTCGTCATCGGACGCAACTTCGTCTTGGTTAAGCACGTCGTGACCGACAAGGTGGGCCAGGACATCGGGATATGGCGGTTCCTGTCCAGCCGGTGCATCCTGACCGTCCGAGAGGGCTTGAACGGCAGAGCTGATTTCCGCAATGGGGAAGCGCTGCAAGTTACGCAAGCAATACGCCACAACCTGCTTAGCCATCGCCTTAACGATCTCGCCCGACCGCTCGCTGGGGACGTCAATGTCGACACAGACCATCGTGTTCGAGACTCGGGTGGCAGCCAGGAGAGATGCATAGAGGGCGCATGCTTCTTCTTGAGACTCCTCGGTTTGGGCGTCGGCCAAGTTAACGAGATCAGGGTTCTCGAGGAAGCTGATGTGAGCGAGATTCTGCACTTCGGGTAGGATCTCAGCTAGTGCAATGGCCTGCTCAGATGACATCGCCACGTCTGCTAAATGAATCCGCCTGAGGTTTTCGAGCTTCGGGAGGTACCTTATCATATTAGCTAAACGAAGGGTTCAAGGCACAACATGACTTACTTTCGAAGTAGGCTGATGGCACTCGGCTCCGTTCTGCACAAGTCCCGATTGTGTGAAAGGTCGATGAAGCGGAAATTGCCCAGAGGAACAAGCTTGGGCAGGATCTTGCACAAAGTCCCCGCGCGCAGATTGCATTCTGCCAGACTAAGGCCCCAAAGTGGAGAGTCTGATGAGATGGCATTGGCAAACACTTCGAGGTTCTCCCGCAGGTCGTTGCCGCCGAGGTCAAGGCCTACACAGTTGCCGCTGGTGACCCACCTCGCAACATGTTCCAAGCCCTTGTCGTCGATATTATTATGAGCAAGGCCCAATCGCTTCACGCCACACTCAATAACGCCATCAATAATGGTGCCGAGTTCCTCTGATGTCGGTTCGATGCCTCCGATGTGTAGCAGCTCCAAGTTTGAGCCTGCGAGGCGTTGTCCCACAGCCTTAGAGAACAAGGAAGCCAGCGTGATCTCTTCAGATTGGTGGTGAAGATGAGGCAAGTGAAGAGGCCGATGGCCAGGATGGGTCTTGGGCGATACGGGTCGTGGCAGAGGGACCATCGACAAATCGAGGTGCCTCAGCGTCCGGCAAAGATAGATGAACAGACAGGTATGCTTCCAACCATCGACGCCCAGCTTGTTGTTCTTCAGTACCAGCCGTTCAACAAACGCCACCTTGTCGAGTGAGACCTTCAGGGTGAGTAACCTGTTTTCGTCTCCTGCTCTCTGGCCGCCTGGCAGCGAGTAGTCCAGCGAGAATAACCCGTAAGCCCTCATCTGAGAGCCCGCAGTTTTCGAGAATGACTTCCTTGACGGGGACCACGGCGAGGTAGTCGCCAAGGGTGATTAGGTCAGGCAGCTGCATCCAGTACCCAGTCAAGTCCAGTTTCTCCACCACACCAACGTCGGAGGATAGATTGGCGGGTTCATTGAGCTGTTCGGTAATCCTCTTTAGGATCGGCGTCTCCCGAAGTTGGCAGCATCGCCTGTATATCCTAACGGGGTTCGTGGTGGGGTACGCCGTTGTTTTGGGCGCCTCGACAGGAGGAGGG
>NW_003315035.1:2652428-2654444 GCF_000150825.1 Verticillium alfalfae VaMs.102
CTGCCTTCCCTTTCAGGCTCCTTCGGCAGCTGTTCTCCAGTAGCCTTGACGACGCCTTCTTGCTCCTTCTGTTCCTCGATCGTTTTTGGGTTCTTCAGCGCCTCGCCCTCACCCTTTTCCGTTAGCTTTCGCTTCGTGGACTTGTCGGCGGGGACCGTCGACTTGACACCATTTTCCGCGTCAGTGTATTTGGGCATGGGTGCAATCTCGACGTCAACACTGAAAGCGACCCTCCGGAGCTTGGCCTGGTGAAGCGCAGCAATAGCACAGCGCTCCCGGTTTCGGTCGACGTTGAGAATCTTTCTTTCGACCAGCCCATGGTTGCCCCTCTGGCTATTGTGGAGAGCGCCGCCGGAAGAAGACAGACGACGGAAGACACCAAGGAAACTAGACTGGCCGCGACTGGGAGGAGCTGGTGTGTAGGGCAGGTCGCCATCGGGCTTGGTCGCGTGCTGAAGGACGGCATTTCTGCTGGGTACCGCCTTGGGCGGGGCTGGTGTAGTGTCCTTGGGCGGCGTGGTCTGAGGCGGCTGGGCGGTCGGACTGCTACTGGGGGCCGTGGTGCTTGGATTCGGCGACGAGGAGAATTTGGAGGATATGCTAGAGAACCACGAGTTCCTGCGATGCGGGGGTGTGCCGTTGGGGCCAGGCTTCTCGCTCGATTCGGTTCTCCTCACCCCAGGTCGAGTCGTGGGGATGGACTTTGGCAAGGCGCCATCCTCAGTGACAGTGTTGCCGTTGGTGCTACTGCCGCTGGTGGCAGCGACGGGAGAAGTGGGTGAAGTCGGTGACGGCGCGTCAGAGCCCACGGACGCTGGAGAGGATCGTGGGGTTTCCCGAGACTGTTGCTGTGTGATCGGACGGGTCGTGGTGTTTTTTGCACCTTTGTCTGGAATTGATGAGTCGCGCAATTAGTAAATTGACCCAATAGAAGAGGACAGTCAGTCGTCCCCCGAAGATGCGTGAGATACGAGGAGGCCGCAAGAGAGGTGGGAGTCACCTTTTGGAGAGCCGTGGGTCATCCAGCTGACGTCGACGCCGTGAACATGCTCCATCTTGGGGGGTTGCGGAGACCCTGGCACAGCACACCCGACGGTGAGGGGGGCCGAAGCAGCAGCGCTGGCTGTAGAGGAGACAAGCCCGAAAGTCGCAAGAGCCTGGAGGGGGACTGAGGTCGAGGATGTTGGCGACGTCGGGTGAGTTGCAAGTTCAGTTGTCCATGGTTCGCAGTGTAGTGGGGAATCCGACGGGCAGAGAAAGGCAGCAGAGTGGTCGTTGGTAGAAAGTTGAGGCAGATAGATTCCCAAGTGGTGGATGGCAAAGGCTATTCGAGGACTGGGCTGGCGGGCGGGCAGGTTGAGCTGGCTGGATGCGGCGGCGTCGGCGGCGGCGACTGCGGGCGAGGCGGGAAGCACGAACAGGTAAGGTAGGTAGGTACTTAGGTAGATAGGTAGTGAAAGGTCCCCTCAATGTAATTGTAAGCACCTTTGGAACTGGCCGGCCCCAGGTCACGCAGGGTCTAGTGGGTGGCTAGGAGTGACAAGTAATGAGGCAATACGTGATGCTGGTTCGGCAGAGAGGTGGGGAAGCTACTTGCTAACGCAAGGTGGGTAAGGCTCATGTACCCTTACCAGGTAGGTGCCTCTACTAGGTACCTAGGTAGACGTGCTTCGGTAGAGCTAATGGGGCGCACAATCGTGGCATGCGTCCGTCACAAACCATGCAATCGGCTGCCCAAGACGAGAGGGAAGAGAGGGAAAAAACGAGTAAGCGAGAGCACAAACGGCAATTCACCAAACCTTCTTGCCCATCATCAATACCGACATGATGGTGTTCGACGGCAGAATCACACCCTCATCCTTTACGCACGCGCGCGCAATACTTTACCGGGAACAACTTCTCAGTTCTTGACGCTCGCCCACGTCCCTGGTCCTCCCCGCAAACGGTGGGATGACAGTGCCCTGAAGAAGCCGAACTAGCCAACAGTCTGGCCAGCCAAGTCTCAGCAGCACACCG
>NW_003315035.1:2654544-2665919 GCF_000150825.1 Verticillium alfalfae VaMs.102
ATTCGCACAGCCCTGTAAGCCCGCACCGACAGCACTCACATCCACTGCCCCGGCTGCGCTTTAGAATGGACTGCCCCAAAACAGGTCCATCGCCGATGGTCTCGGTCGCTGGAGCCCTCAAAGATGCCGATTGCTTACTGAGGTGTCCCTCGACCTACCCAGGCGGGTAGCTACTATACTGCTTGCCCGCTCACCAACGTCAGAGTGCCCACCCGGCGCTCCGCTCCATGATGGATGCCAGTGGTGTGCATGTTTGGTCGCGTCCCTCTGTGGGGAGGATTTTCCACGCCCAAGGCCTGACGGAATTTCCGACCACACCATGACGACAGAACTCGAATACCACCCCCCCTCCCCCCCCAAACCTGCGTGATACTCAGTATTGAAACATACCAATCGCCGCGTTCGCCGATCACAGTCAATTGACAACCGAACTTGTCCGAAGACTCGGCCTGTCGGCAATTCGTCCCTCTTGAGCCTTGGCCAGCCGACCATGCGAATACCACCTTGCAAACCCTATGTGTCACCGTGCCAGTGCGCCTCCGAGCGAGAAAAATTCCCCGACCTTGACTGCCGTGCGGGCTGCTCAAGGGGATGCCGCGGGGAGGGTAAGCAAGATTCCAGATGCCGATGGAAAAATGTATCCAATAGCCCTGGATGGAAGCGCTGTTCAGCGCCTTTCCCACCATGCCCCCTTCCCCCCCCCTCTCACAATCAGACTCCGTCAGGGTTCCCATCAGCTTACACGAATGACTCTAAGCTACCCATTCTCTTCGGCGGGAGCAACGCCTCTATGTGCCTGCCGAAACCGAAGTCTGCCGGCCTCAGAGTCTCGCAATCCTATCTGCACACGCTGACGTGATTACCGAAGGGTCCACCATTGAGTCCGACCAAGACGCCCGTGTCCTTGTGGCGGATAGTTACACCGTCGCCTCAAGATTACGGGTTCTGTTTTATATCATCCTTGACGATGGAACACTCTCGGCTTCGTCACACGACCACTCACGGCCAGCTTAAAACTGGGGGCACAGGTGCTTGAAAAGGGGGGAATCCATCAATCATTTGTCGCAACGTCCTTTTGACTATGAACCTGCCAGGAATCCTTATAACTCCAGTACGACCCGTATCATGTCGAGACGTCATTGCTTTTTGCAGCCGCCCTGCCAGTCCTACACTAGGACAAGCGGGCCACTGCCCCGTACCACCGCCATGCACCCAGCAAACCAAGTGCCAGAAGCTTACTCGTCGCGGAGGGCGACGATCCTCTCGCGCACGCGCTGCTCCTTCTCCTCCTTGGTGAGGCGGGCAGTCTTGTACTTGAGGGACTCGGCCTTCCACTCCTCCTTGGTCTTCTTGGAGCCCTCGACCTTCTTCCAGGGGTCCTCACGGATGGCGGCGTGGGCCTCGGTGTACATGTCCTCAACGCCGTCAGCCTCGACATCGTCATCGACGTACTGCTGGAACTGGGACTTGTAGCGCTCCTCATCGTCATCGGCGAGGGTCTCCATGTACTCGGCAACGTGGCCACCGAAGATGTAACGCTTGAGGGTCTCAGCGTCCAGCTCCTTGGACTCCATGTCGTAACCGGGGAAACGCTTCTCGTTGTGGGGGATGAGAATGCCACCGTCGGAGGCACCCTTCATGGCGCCGAAGACACGGGCACCGGTGGAGGTGCGAGCAAGGCCGACGTCGAGGAAGGCCTTGAAGGGACGGCGCTCGCCATCGTCGGTCTCGGCGGCCTCAGTGAGGGTGAACTCGCCATCAGCCTCCTCAACACCGGTGAACTCCTTGTCGAGGCCGAGCTTGCTAAGAGTGCGGCGGGCGAGGAGGAGACCGGTGGCGTAAGCGGCGGACCAGTTGGTCAGACCGTGCTTGATGCCGAAAGCGGGGAGCTCGTGGGCGTAAGCGGCGCTGAAGACCTTGTCGCCAGAGATCTCAGAGGTGACGATCTGGCAAATGATGTCCTTGTTGGTGAAGCGGACGACCATGCGGTACTTGGGCGCATTGTACTTGTTCTTGGCCTGGGTGATGAGGCGCTTGCGAGCGTAGTAGTCGGTCTTGCCCTGCTGCCTACGCTTGTACTTGGTCTGGAAGCGACTGGGCTACATGTTAGCATTGACCGACGACGAGGAATTGGGATGATTCGGGTCCCCAAAGGTGCGTGCTTACCTGTAGTACGCGTTGTTCTTCACCAGCTTGTGGAACGTCTGCGCAAAGAGAACCCCCGAGTCAGCAATTTGCGCTTCAGATTGTACCCTCGATCCGAAGCATCTTGCAAAGACTCTCTATCAAGGCATTTCTGCCGGGTACTGAGGACAATTGACTTTTGTTTGTGTCGTGGCCTAGGATAGGCAACGACATCAAGTCGCTGTGGTATTCAACTTACCATTTTGACTGTAGGTTGGCTGGCAGGTGCTCAGCAAACAGGTCAGTAGGTGATGGGTGGGTTGAGGAGGTGAAGGTCGAAAAAAGTTCGCGATCTCGAATTCCTGAAAGAGAGCCGGTCCAAATTCTGTGGGCACTGGTGAATTTCTGAAGTCGCCGTGCCCTATCAGCCCCGCCATAAGTCTCAAAGTGGGCTGGTGTCAGGGACCCAGGCGAGGGCGGGAAGCCTGGTGGGGGACGAGAGACCAGGCTTGCCAGGTTGGCCACGAGTCACGTGTATATGTGCTTATGTAAAGGGGGCAATCGTCAAGGATACGGATATCCAACCGTCGCGGTACCCCAGGCCCCCATCCGATCTCTGCGGGGAGCTGTGCCGAGGTTCGCGGGACTCGGTCGCCGGCGCCAATACCTCACAGTCCTCCTCCGCTGGGTGTTTTGTGTCGCTGGAATAGTCGTCCTCGCTGAACCTGATGCAGTCCCTTGACCAGCTTGATTCAATCCAGGTTGATTCTATTCTCGACGTCGTCGCCGACATGGTGGACTCTAAGCAGCCCAAAGTTATTCTGTTTGATATTGGCGGCGTGTGTGTAAGTCGATGGCTGCCTTCCTGTCATTGTCGTGAGGTCTCATAGTCGGCAGGTTGTTTCTCCCTTTCAGTCAATCCTGGACTACGAGCTGGGCCTCGGCATTCCGCCAGGATGGGTCAACAACTCCATCTCTAAGACGAAGCCAAACGGATTCTGGCACCGGCTGGAAACGGGATCCATCCCCATGGACGACGCATTCTTCAGGGGCTTCAATCAAGATCTGAGTGATCCTACTAGGTGGGAGCAGTTCTACCGGGAGCAACAGGCCAAGGACCCTAGTTTGCCTAGGGAAACCCCCCCGGTACCATCTATCGATGGGGAGAAGCTGTTCCACGAGATGATGGTCAACTCGATTCCACCAGACCCCTGGATGTTCCCTGCCTTGAAGAAACTTAAGGAGAGCGGGCGTTATGTACTCGCGGCATTGAGTAATACGGTTATTTTCCCGCGCGGGCACCCTCTCTGGAAAGAAGACTTCCTTGACGACCCCGTCCGTGGTTTGTTTGACGTCTTTGTTTCCTCGGCGCACGTGGGACTACGGAAGCCGGACCCCAAAGCATACCAGCTTGCTCTCGATACGGTTAGCCAGTTTGTCGCCAAGAATGCTGATACGGAGAGGGGACGAAGGTGCGGATGGGCCGACGGCGTCACTGCGGGTGACGTCTTGTTTCTTGACGACATCGGCGAGAACCTGAAAGGTGGAAAGCAAAAAGGCTTTAGGACGATCAAGGTCCATCTGGGCCGGGCTTTCGAAGCCGTCGAAGAGCTGGAGAAGATCACGGGCCTGACACTGGATGGTGGCCACCCCAAGATTCCGGTCAAACCTCGAGTGAATGGAAAGAAGGCCAAGCTTTGATGAGGAGTCATCTCCTAAGCTGTCAGAATTTGGCCTTCTAGGCCGTTGCATCCAAAGGGGCATGCTCAGCATCGTCATGAATTGTCACCGTCGTAAGTGAAGCCTGTCAGGCGTAAAGAACATTTCGAACTGAAATTGTCCGCATCATATAGGTGATCTACCAGGATAGTAGATATGTCTAGCTAGAACCAGCCGTCATTGTACTCATGAACAAGCAAACCATGTACACGCTGGTCGGTGGCGTATCGCGTCTCAGAGCTCCCTGCCCCGTTACCCCCTGCTACAGGGGCATCATCGACACCATCGCAGACCAGATCTTAAGGCCAACGCCCCAGGGCTCCTGAACCCGACAAGGGGCCAGACTGGGATGGGTGGCCTTGATTCGGCGAATGTCTGGATCGATGACGAGTATCTCTTCCCAATGATGATAACACTCAAACTATCAGCTGCAGTGTTAAATGCGTTTCGCGCTCGAACCACCTCTTCATTAATTGTGTCTCCAGAAATCGAAATATCAACGATGACGCACTGACGAAGTTGACCAAGCCAGGCTCCAATCACGCTGCCGGGGTCTCGCCAGCATTCTTTCGCAGTGGCCGTAAACCCCGTAGGCGCCTCTATGCGCTCTGAGGCGGAGGAGTGGCACTGCTTTCAGCATCAAAGAAGAGCTTCTGCGCGTTGGCGCTTTCTACCTTTTGTGGGCCCGGCTTCTCCAAGCCGGACACACCACTGTCCGTCTCGCCGAAATGAATACCGAGGAGATTTGCGTCCTTGTTGGAGACTCCCACGTTCTTCTTGTCCTCCTCGGGTGTCTCGTCCAGGTTCATTAGTGCAGGTGGTCGGTGACGCATGGCCCTTGCTTTCGCAAGTGATATGGTCTTCTGCTGGTATGTCGTGGTTATAGGTTGAGTATCGTCCCGGTCGATGGTAGCCTTGACGAGAGCTGCCATCCATAGTCGTCCCTGCTGCAGATTAGGGACTGCAAAATAGTGGACTGTGGGCTTGGTGAAATTGACCGCGCGGGTCAGTCCTGTGCGCGGGGGTACGAGCTTGAAAATAAACATCGAGTCGTCTCCCTTGTCCAGGGCGACCTCTGGTTGCGCGAGAGTGCTGGCGGCAGGTGCTGCGGCAGATCCCGCCCCAGTCAGGGTCGCGTGAAGACCTGTCAGCTTCTCATTGTCTGCTGGCAGCACACGGTGGAAAGAGATATCGATCAAGCCCTTCTCTTGCTGGTCATTTTCTGAATAGAAGTAGGCCAGACGTCTTCCTTTCAGGACAAAAAGTCGAGGCTTCCAGGTCGTCATCAGATTCGAGCTCTTCTTTTTCATCCACCCGCTGTAATCTGCGTCTTTCATGGCCTCTTTCGGTCCAATCTTCTGCAGTCCTCGTTGATAGGCGCTTGTTTCCTTCTTTCCCTTCCTGCGGCTGTTTTTACTAGCGGCTGTTGTCGTGGTGCTAGGGCTCATTTTCCCATTTCCAGGCGATTCCAGGTCGAAGCTCGGCCCTGCGGACGGCGTGCTGGACCCCGTTGGTGCAGGAGAAGGCAGAGGCGAATCCTTGACAGTCGTATCGACGGGTGACGTGATTCGTACGCGCTCTCCAGATGAGATGTCCGAAGTCGCTCTCAAGCCGCCAATCTTGACTGTGGGCTTATTGACAAGCGACGCCAACCAGTCAGAGTTTACGTTTTGCCTATTGGCAGGCGACCCCGAAACGAGAGGCAAGTCTCTGGACGCGCTATCAAGCTTGGTGACAACGGGTGACGGTACTTCCCGGATCGATGGTACGCGTGGGATAGATCGAGTAGTGCTGGTAGACGTGGCACGTTTATGAGGGCCTGATTGGAGACCGTAGTACTTTTGTGCAGCTGCAGATGGTGCACCTTCGCGAGGAGCATCAATGCTCCCATACCGCGAGTGTCTTGATATCGCTGTTGCACTTCGCACACGTTGCTCGTCAGCGTAGCTGTTCTTCTTCGAATGAGCACCGCTGTCGCGTTTCCTCAGCACATTACGCCGCCGGCCATCCACTTCATTCCCACTGAAATATCCGCGATCCAGGTCAGGTGCCGTTTCCTGCACACTAAGTCCAGACTGATGCATTGCGTCCTGTAATCCGGCAGAAGAGAGAGGGCGTGGCGATGAAAAGGCATTCCCGAGTGACCAGTTCCTGTCAAATGAGGGTTGCTTCTTGTGTGTGGTAGTAGTATCGACTTGAGGGAATGTTCCGCTTGTTTCCAATTTCGGGCTTATTATGTTGGCCGCGGG
The DNA here is from genome assembly GCF_000150825.1 of Verticillium alfalfae VaMs.102. NCBI lineage: Eukaryota > Fungi > Ascomycota > Sordariomycetes > Glomerellales > Plectosphaerellaceae > Verticillium > Verticillium alfalfae. The sequence continues at coordinate 2,660,637 of NW_003315035.1, forward strand.
GGTTGTGCCGGTCCCAAGATAATCGGTGGAAGAGTGGCGTCGCGAGTGATGTAAGTCTCTAACAGATGCGGCAGATGGTCGTTTGATGTGAGATGGTCGGGGGGGGGCTATCTCCTAGCACCGTCGAGGAGATGGGCGAAACGAGCCCTGCTGCTTCCATCCGTGGTGTTTGTGTGATGGATAGGCGTCTCGTTTGTATCGACATGGTCCTGTCGTCGCCCGGTGGTAATCTGTGCATGGAGTTGGTCATGGTGCTTGTCCTACTTCGGGTCCGTCTACCATCCGAGCCAGCATCGCTGCCGTACGTCTGCGTCGTCCTTTTAGTGGCAATGCCCTGCCCATTACATTCGTCCTGCAGTGCTTTGATCTTCTGCCATGTCTTAAGCCGCCGTCCCACAGACCCCAGGTCGAATGCTTTGATGAAAAGAGAACTCTGGTCCATGCCCAAAAGAACGTCGCCAGTAATCTCCTGATCGCGAAACACTTCACAGTGATGCTTTTCGACACCTGCCGTGAAAAGATGCTCCGCGACTTGGTCAGGCGACCATGCCTCCACTTCGAGCCTTGAGTGAGCCCCCTCTTCTTCTTCATCTGTCTCTTCACCCTGGATGTAGGAGAGCCGATGATCGAGTTGGGTGCTGTATTCGCTGCCCGAATCGTTGGTGGCGGCACGAAGACCACTTGAGCTTGGCGGAGATCGTAGATCGGTTATGTGTTCGTCAATGACATTCAATGTCTCGTGGAGAACGTGGCTGTCCGGGCCGGCCTCGAGACTGCTGAGCGAGCCAAAACTGGGTCCGGAGATTGATGGCTGAGGCTGGCTTGGGACGTCGTCTTTCTTGGCTGCATTCAGGGGAAGCGTTACGGGAGTTGCAGCATCTGTACTCGAAGGAGACGCAACAGGTGGTGTGGCCGGAACGGACACGCTTTGGGCAGGGTCAACTGTGTTAGAACTCCCTATATTTTGCGATGGCTCAGCTGGCGATTCGATCGCTTTGGCGCTGGGTACATGGTTCAAAGGGGCATTCGCATGTTGGATTTTCGGTGCAGGTCGTGTGTACACTAGAAGGCGTAGGGTTAGTCAAGGGGCGGATTTGGAGTCAAGGTGGTCTGCATACCTTCGGGAAAGAGCCCGCTGTTGCCGTTCGCAAGGTGTTTGCCCAGAAACCAGCCGTCACCAAATTCATCGTCTCTTTCGATCAGCTCGACACGGTCACCTTTGACAAGACTTAGCTCGTCAGAGCTTCTCGCAAGGAAGTCATCTACAGAAAATTAGAAGCAATCCAGGCATGGTTGCGAGGATACGACAACGGTAGATCGCCGCGGAGAAAGCACGGAGGATCAACATCGTCAACCGGACTTACGAATGACAAGAAGGGTGTCGCCAGCATCTGGCTTGGGATGGCCCTCGTTTTGTGGTCTCGCAGCCATCACGTCCCGCGACGGCAGTTGCAGCTTGACAGGAGCTGGAGGCGCTGGTGAAAGACAATGAGGCTCGACGAAATCACATTCGGACTATGGGAACAGCCAGCGGGTGGTGTGCGCAATAGAGGGCCGAATGGAGGAAGCGAAATGTCAAACGTGGTCGTCGAGGTAGGCTGGATAGGGCAAGAGAATGGGGTCGTAGTTCGAGCTCTGCGGCAATGACAATGGGACTCGCACCCAGAAATCGTGTCGTCAGGGGGTCGTCGCCTGTCTCGTTGGCTAATGGCTGCCTCGTCGCCGAGGTGGTGGCGAGGGAGTTGAGGAGTGGCACGAACAGTCGCCGTGAAAGCTGCAAGGTAGAGGGACGGAGGTTGGAGGCTGGAGTATGGAGTACTGATCAATGGCGTCGCATCGAGATATGATTGGAGGGGATCGTCGAGAACAGGAACGAGCGTGGAGGATGGCTATTGGGCATGGGCGAATGGCGCAAAAGAACCTGGTGGCCAGACGAGGCAGGTCGGAGGGTCGGCGCTCGATTGTTCGACTGGGGGAGGGGGGTTGGATAAGGTACGATTATTAGGTAGGTCCGTTTCTGTATTAAGGATAAGGAGCCGAGCCACTACGAATGGGTGGGATCCCAGCGGTGGGGTGAGATTGTCCCGGGTAGTTGATCGGCAGGGAGGAGGGGAAGGTGACAATGATGCAAAGGAAGGGCCTTGAGGAAAAACGTGGATAGGAATCTATCACGACTGTCAGCTCGTCAGGGTTGAGTACTGACTCGGATGCATCTGAGTGTGGATTGATGGACTGATTGGTGAGCGACCAAGACAGTAGATGAAGATGGCGGAAGAGAGGAAAAGGGAAAGGCGTGTTGAACCTCGCGCCGCCTAAAGCCAAACAGAGTGGAGCCAAAAATGACGAATGGTCTGGCCAGGTACCGGACCCGCCACAGGGGCCCGAAGAGCACTTCCGCTGCATTGTCGAAGGGCAGATTACTTCCGTATCGATTCTAGGTAGGCAATGCACATGGGCAACAGAGTGCGGTGACGTACAAGCGATGCAGGATTGTTGTGTTCCGCGTGTTGACGGGTCGTCTGGATCAAGTGATCCAGGGGAAACCAGAGCGAAGATTGGGAGGCAGAATATATCGTCAGAAGACGAGGTCAGATGGTTGCCGCAGACCGCAGCTCAAAACTCGACGAGTTACATGGTTGCCGCATCCTTATTGCAGTGAAGGAATTCCCTACAACACCAGCCATGCGCACACCAGCATCCCCCCTTATTGAACTGAAAGCCTGTCCTGACAGCTGGCTAGATTGCTGGATCCACTACTGCCTCAGGGTTGGTGCCCCATTTGTGATTGCCTAGGGGAAGCAGCCCAATACAGATATTCTGAGCCTCACATCTGACTTGCCCAAACCTGATGGCCGTCCTGCTGAAGTGGCAATCCATTGAGTACCGTGTTTCGACGGGTAGCTACCTTAATTCAGGTGTATTACATCGAATATGGAAATTACAGGTTTCCTACTGCATCTACGTTTGTATTTAACAGTCAGAGTGCACTTATGAAATGACGTTACATGACTTTGATCATTGTGTGCTGCACCGCGACAATGAAGAGCAGCATACAGGTTGTATCAGCGTTGATACGGTCTATTCTTCCGGGATACGACTCTTTTGACGACCAGGTAGCTCTTTCCCAGCCGAGTCTATTGATCACGATGAATGCAGCTCCAATGTCTTTCGACATGTCGCTTTCCGCGATGTGATGTCTATTAGAATTCAGGGCTGACAAGCATATGCACTATGATACGGTAGTAGCAGCAGCAGCAGCCAGCAGGCCCGAAGTACCTTACCACGGTACCTAGGTAGGTACCTAGGTATCTACCTAGACAGGCCCCGCCTGTCAGGACAAGCCTGTGGCCGTGCCTAGTGGAGGTCTTTGAAGATGGAGTAGCACTTCTTAGGTAGCTTGGCAAGCTTGGGTAGGTAGGTAGGTGCCTTAGGGGTGACTAGGTACCTCACAAAGCGGGCTAGCCCTTTCTGTTCAAGAGGCCCTGCTTTGCCTCATTACCTTACCTCCAAGTTCCCTGCCTTTCAACTCCACCGGCGGATCAGCTCCATGTTAGTCCATTACCACGCTCCACCCAGACTTCATTTTGCCCATCTTCAGTCGCACTTCAAGCGCACTTCACGATACGACCAGCGAGAACATCAGACGGCTTGTAGTCATTTCAAGGATAACCGAAGAACTCCGTCAAAGCATTGGGACCACAAGCTGCTTCCCGATCAATGTTCTCCGTCGCATTACCACCCTTGCGACACGGCGCTCCATTACGCAACCCGGGGTAGTAACGCGTGTTACAGTGAGCCTCCGACATCTTTCCTCCAACTTCTTGCCTTCCGCCGCATGGGACATAATCGGGCTTCCCATGGTTAGTTCTCCCCTGTGCTGATACTGACTCTTGCTTATGAGGATGTCGACAGTTGTTTGCTATCAGACTCGCGAGGCCCTATAGCATTTCGATATTTACCAAAGATCTCCCGCTTCCATCTCCCGCTTGAACATGCCTCCGCCAGGGCGTCAAGGCATGAACCTCAGTGACGCCCAGGTTACGGCCTCTAATCGAACTGTCAACGCCTTCCTCGGTGGTCCTCGGCCAGCATGGATAACCCCCAAGATTAGGCATACCCAAACACAACCACCGCAACCTGCCTTTGTCGGTGGTCGGCAGCCTCCAACGACATCCAGATTACAAGGCCCTCCCCCGTCAAACATCGAACGAGACCCGTTCCCTAGAATATCTCAGCAGAAGGGCACTGCGGCAGGTCCAAAAATTGCCACGTAAGTGCTCTCCGCCCTCCTGTTGCTTCTGTAGGCAAGGACGGGCTACACGATTGTGAAGAAGCTGAAACTGATCATCGGCAGTGAGGAATCAGAAACAGCGCTTCCATCGCCATCCCCCACAGACGAGCCAAGTCCTTCATCTACGACTCCCCTGGCAAGTCCTGCCCCGGGTTCTTTTACATTTGAGCGGCCAGCGAGCTTCAGAGTTGTGGCGGCTTCTGCTCCTGAATCCACTGCGTCGCACACTCTCCGACAACACCCTCCCCGCCTTGCAGAACCCGGTCAGTTGCCAACACCCACAAATCCCAACAGATCGCGCGCCTGGGAGACTACCACTCCTGCGAGTCGCGAGGGCGCTCAAAGTATGCCCATTTCAGCGATAGTACCAAGTCAGTCTGCGATAACGGCCCAAGTGAGAACTGGAGGCGCCCCGTTCATTCACCAGCCTACCACCTTCAGTTCCGGCTCAAATTCAGGCTCAACTTACAACATGCAGCCAGTCCCACCTCTGGCCAAGATCAGTATGGACTGGGTTTGGATGCGTCAGACTCTTAGCGCACGAATACAGCTGATCGAGAGCAGCCTCTTGGAAGCCAATGACTCTACTGTCCTGCCGCGATCCCGGATTCTCATGTCTGCATTGTCATCCGGGGACGTTTTCTTCATAATTCTGCATCAAATTTTCTGTGCCTGGTCCATTGACGCAACCTCTGTTCATCATTTGACCAATATCTCATCCGCGACGATGGACAACGCCCTTTTCCTTTTGCAGACTGTACTGAAGCCCAACACCAGCATGTCTGCAAACCATCTCCGTTGGTTCGCGTCGTTCCCATGCGTATTTCCTTCCCAGTGGCCAAGTGCGCATCTTGCCCCGATTGGTATCTTCTTGAGGAATTTCTCCCGGATGTGGCAAACCGACTTGCTACCGCGTGTTACGAACAGGGGATTCCCTATACGGATAATGGAGCTTCGAAACGAGCTTGCCCTGCATCGCCTTCGCTTGAAAC
>NW_003315035.1:2666602-2685156 GCF_000150825.1 Verticillium alfalfae VaMs.102
CAGCAAGACCAGGCAAAGCGAGCCTACATGTTGCTGGCATTGTTCCAGCCTTCTGCACGACCGAGGCTAAATAGCAATCACCCCTTCTGTTCTTGCTCCCGCGACTTCCGAAGTAACGAGACCAAATAGTCTGCTACCGCCCCGGGGCGTGACGCTAGGTATCGACCGGATGGCGATGTCGCCCTATGACAAAAAGTCGATCGATATGGCTCTTCATCAGGTTGATGTGGCCAGCCCACGGCGTGTCCCGAGACGACTACCCCCTTGAACAGTCGGTATCTACGCAGGAAAAGCATTACCAATGCTTAGGGGAGATTGTCAGTGGGCCATTGGCCATCAACCCTGATCAGTCCATTCATCAGCTCGACTTTGAGGTCTCTGACGACGAACTGAAGCGCCTGAGCACGTATAGCATGCCTCCGGGCGAACGACAGATTCTGTGCGACTATTTTGACGGTTCACTTCGGTTTCGGCTTCGTGTCTGCGAGGTCTCTCTCAATAGCCGTGGGTCGTTGTCGGAAGCAGCGTGGTCGACAGTGTCGACACAGTGGCCAGCCCATATCTACATCATGTGCAACAGTCAGGCAGTCAAGATTCGGCGCAAACTGCACAACGGCCAGGACCAGCCAGCCGAGCTGACAAGGCTGATTCGAGGAGGGCGGAACGTGGTGAAGCTGTCTGTGCCGAGCGTGGCGCCCAAAGCCGGACATGCCACGATGGTGGCGGTGGAAAAGGTGGTGACGCTGACCCATAGCCGCATCATGGCCATGGTCTCTGAGCGAGGGGTACTTCCTGCGGAAGCGACGAGGCGCATTGTGCGAGAGCGACTGACACCGGTGGGCCAGAGCGGTGGAGACGACGACGACGCGCCCATCATCTTCAGCAATCTCAGTATCGACTTGGCAGACCCCTTCACGGCCACCATGTTCAAGATCCCGGTGCGCGGGTCCTCGTGCACGCACCTAGAGTGTTTCGACCTTGAGGTATGGCTCGGCACGAGGCTCGGCAAGTCAGCATCGGTTCACTCGCTCAAGTGCGGCTGTGGGCTATGCAGACGCAGCAGGGCACTGGGCGCGGAGCCGTCGCTGACGGACAAGTGGAAATGCCCACTGTGCGACAAGGACGCCCGACCAGGCAGCCTTCGAGTTGACGGGTTCATGGTGGAAGTGCGAGAAGCTCTTATGCGCCAGGGTCTGACACGCACCAAGAGCATCAACGTCGGGCCAGACGGAACATGGAGCCCCAAGGCGGAGCAGCCCGACAGCGAGGACGAGAGTGATGTGGAAGCAGAACCGCGAAGGCCGCCAAAGCGGCCCAAGACGGACCACCAGACGGAGGTTCGGGGGGCGGTCGAGGTGATTGTCTTGGACTGAAATAGTCATTTCCATTTTTGGGTCAGTCTCTCCTGTGCCACGCTTGGACGTGGCAGGGCGAAATGGTTTTCTTTTTCTTTTTTATGGCTTTTGCTTTTCCAGCTTGTTCTCTCCTTTCTTTTTCTCCCGTTCTCTCTCTGTCCCTTTCTCACTTGAAACAAGTTTTGCGATGATACCACATGGCTTAGGCGTTTGGGAGGAATGGAATGTTGGTCGTCTGGCGACTATTTCAACGGCGGGCGGCAAGGTCGTCGCGGCATGGCAGTCGTGGCATGGTTTGGGTGAATGCTGCAGCGGCGAAGGGAAGTGAGTCCAGGCCTGGCCAAGAAGGATTTTCGATGGCTTCCTTGCCCTGCTAGATTAGATAGCTGAATTGCGGTACCTAGGTATCTAGGTAGCTAGGATAATAGTGAGGCATGGCTTACACTACTTTGTGCTCCTCTTGAAGACAGCCTTTGCGACTGCGACTGCGCCTGCTCACCTATCTAGGTACCTAGGCAAGAACGATACCTCTATGAACGTGCCGTCTGATACCTACCTACCCCAGGTAGTTAGGTCAGGTTAGTACTGTTTCTTGGTGCCTGTGGAAGCTCGGCGGCAGGTGGCTGCCGTACTGCACCTGAGTGCAGCATGCAAGTGCAACAATGGAAAGCAGGGACGAGGCGGACAGATGACAATGACATCAGCCCCACGGGCGCCACCAAAACGAAGCAGAGCGTGGCCCGCGAGAGACAATGATGAGGTGTGCAGGCACCTACCTGTGTCTTGGCAAGGTACGTGAGCAGGGTAGCAGGTGGGCGGGCAATTGGGCAAGTGGGCACGTACCGAAGTGGGTTGCACATGCACAGCCTGCCTTGGTCGTCAGTGACCACCTTCATCCTGGTGACGAAGGGACGTCAGTTTGTCCCACTGTATGTCTGCCAATTTGTCGAGTCTGCTCGTCTGCCTGTCTGTCTCATCGCGCATCGTCAGCCCGCCAACTGCTTCGCCTCGGATCATACCTACAGACCAGGTATTGGGGTACGTGGCCCAGTGCGCGTACCGCGCGGCTGGTCTCTGTTCTGGCGTTCGGGGGACAAGCACGAAACAAGAAAGACGCCTGGACCCGGACTTCTACTATTCGCTTGTCAGTAGCTGTATCCATTCTCGATCATCTTCCATCGAATCAATTCATCAAGCCGCGTTCCGCAAATCCCTCGCTCGCCACGTCTCTTGTCTCGACAAGCCTCGCTCGAAGCAGCCACAGTCACCACCAAGCAGCCCCGAGCCACCTCTGCTCCTCGTCGCTCACTCACGACCATCTCACAGCTTCACGGTCTCACTCACAGTCCCACAGTCCCACGGCTCAACAGTCACAGTCCTACGGCTTTAAGTCTCACAGTCTCACGGCCCCACGGTTCCACCACGTACCTACAAGTAACTCCCGACGCCTCACATCCACCCGGCCGCTCTCCTGACGTGACCTGGCCGCTGCTCTCGGGTGCAACCCGCCACCATGTCGATCCGCATAGCTTTGGACAACCAACCCGAGTTCTACACCAACCTCGACTCAATCGACGGCCGCATCATTCTGTCCTTGAGTCGCCCCGAGAGCGTCGGCGGCATCATTGTCAAGCTCGAAGGAGAGTCCAAAACGGCTCTCGCCATTCCCGGTGGCTTCGATGACTACGGCACCCCGCAACCACCCCGGCTTCCCGGCAGCGGCCCCCCTGGCAATGTGCTGAGTGAGAACCACAAGATTCTGTACAAGGTCCAACAGGTCTTCCCTACCTATGAGGACGATGTCGCCAACGGCTCTGTCGGCGGCAACTTTGTCCTTCCCAACGGTCAGCATGAGTTTCCCTTCAAGTTCAAGCTGCCCCTCAACAACGCCTGCAGCGACCCCGTCGCCATGTCCAAGATCGGAGGCCTCGGCGGCCTCGGTGGCTTTGGCGCCGGGGGTGGCATATTTGGCATTGGTGGCATGCGTGTCATGGACGGCAGCAAGCAGCTGTTCATGCCTCACGTCACCAAGACACTGCCCCCCTCCTTCACAGGCATGCCCATGGCTGCTGAGGTGCGTTACTACGTCAAGGTGACCATTCAGCGGCCAGGCCTGCTCAAGGAGAACTGGCGCTACCAGATCGGCTTCAAGTTCATGCCCATCGAGCCCCCTCGCCCTCCCCGCACCACCCAGGAAGCCTTTGCGCGCCGCCCCTTTACCTTCAAGCCGCGCATTTCCACGCCAGCCGTTGCACCTCCCTTACAGAAGAAGCGCAGCTCCTTCTTCATGACAGCCAAAGACAAGGAGAGGGAAAGGGAGAAGGAGAAGGAGGAGGCCTCGAGTAAGGCGTTCGCCGAGGCCGCCCCGCCTTCGATCGAGCTGTCTGCTCGTCTTCCTCATCCCCCCATCCTCACCTGCAACCAGCCCGTTCCGCTGCGGCTCATCGCGAAGAAGCTGGTGCCCTCGAACGAACAGGTGTATCTGACCTCTTTGCAAATCGAACTCGTGGGCACCATGACCTTGCGAGCTCACGACCTGAACTACAAGCACCCAAGCCGCTGGACCATTGTGCATCAGGTCAACCTCAACACGCCCCTGCTGCAGAACCCAGCGACGGACGAGGTGGGCGTCGAGTCTGTTGTGCCCGATGATGTCTGGCGGCACGTCCCTCTGCCCAACACGGTCGCGCCTTCCTTCGCCACGTGCAACCTCCAGCGGACCTACGAGCTCGAGCTCAAGGTGGGCCTCAGCTGGGGCGCGCCCACACGCTCTGGAGGCCTGCTAGCCCGCAAAGAGCCGCCGCCGCAGACCATCTACCTGCCGCTGACCTTTGCCAAGGTCCAGGTCTACTCAAACATTGCTCCTCCGCCAGGGCTGCTACAGTCCCTGCAGGAGCAGCAGAACAAACCGGCGGCGGCGACTCTGAGCCGGCCCCCAAGGTTACCGCCGCGAACAAACACGGCGGGCATGGCCTCGTCGGCATCGACGCACACGATGGCGCATCCGCACCAGGCCCCGCCGCAACCACAGCATGACCCGCTGTATCCGCCGCAACTCAGCAACGATGGTGCACCGCCGCCGGACGACGCGCCTCCGAGCTATGACGAGGCCATGGCGGACACGGCAGGTGCGCCGTTTGAGGGGACGGCCCAGGCGCGACCGGCGTTTAGCGGTGTCACGAACGAGAACGCGCCCAGTGATGTGCCGACCAAGAGCTAGGGAGGGAAGGGGGCGAATGAGCGTGAGGGGAGATACTGTAATGAGCTGCACGATGAATGGCATGATGCGGGCATAGATACCAGGGGCGGACGGGAGGTGTTACAGGCTAAAGAGGCGTTGCGGTTCCTAAATGGGCATTGTCTTCCGTTGAATCTAGATGTAGGGCGCACGATAACCGCTGTCTATATTTCATTTCCTTCTCACTTTCCGCAGGCTCTTCATGTATGCCCTGAGACAGCGTACACGGCGTTTTTTGTTTCAACCAGAACCACGATGTGTCCGTTTGGAAGTTCCGTCCGACACCGGTTAGAGGCCCTCCTTGGCCAGCATGTCTGCGATGTCGAGATACAAGGCAACGGCGTTGAAGGGCCGGCGCTGCCCGGTCCAGATACGCCTCGTCTCCCAGCGCAGGCGGTTCGTCCAGTTGATGAGGTCGAGATGGCTCACGTCGCGGAGGGTGCCGCGGTAGTCCCCCCAGCGGCTGCTCCTGACACTAACAAGACCATCGTTGGGGCCCTCGTCGCGCGTGACGACACGCCAGCTGTGGCGGAAGGGGCTCAGCAGGCCGGGCAGGTCGGTGGCGGCGCCGAAGCTGAAGTAGCGCGTGTCCGGGTCGTCGGGCGTGGCCGGGTTGAAGTCGTCGCGCAGGTAGGCCGTCGTCAGCTGGTCGAAGGCGCCGGTGCCGAGGCCGACGGTGCCCATGACGCCGTACCAGTCGGACAGGCGGGCGGCGTGCAGCATAAAGTCGGCAAAGGCGCTGCCGTGGTGGGGCGTCGAGATGGTGACGAGGCTCCGCGACGCGAAGGCCGGCGGGCCGCAGCGCGCGAGATCATGTAGCGCGCGTCGAGGCCGCCCATGGAGTGGGCGATGATGTTGACGGGGCGGCCGCGGGGCGCCCCGGCCTCAATGGCGGCGGCGAGGGCCTCGGCGCGCTGCTCGATGGAGCCCGTCGGCGGCACGGACGGCGTGATGATGGGCAGCGAGGGCGCGAGGGTCTGCAGGGCGTCGGTGATGCCGTGCCAGTAGTGTATCGCCGGCAGGAACTGGAGGGGCGCGCGGATCTCGGAGAAGCCCAGGAGCCCGTGGGCCAGGACGAGCGCGTTCTTGGGCGACTCTGCGTTCGGTCAGCTTGGGGGGGCAGGGACGCCGGCGAACGTTCATGGGAGAGGGGAAAGGGTACCATAGTGGTCTCTGACTTGGGCGTAATCGTCCAGGATCTCCCTTCCGACCTCCTTGAACCTCGGATCATGGTGGTCCTTCCATGGCTGTGGTGTGGTGCGCAGAGCCCTCGACCGCGTTGCTCGAGACGCTGCGACGGGTGCTGGTGGCGCTCGGAAAGCCCATGTCGCTGGGCGCGCCCTCGAGATCATGGCAGGACTGTGGACATGGAGATTGGGGGCATGATCGTCGTCTAGTCGACTCGCCGTGCATCACTGGATTTCGGTCAGAGGCGAAGATGGGCACCGAGGCAGGTGGGCACGTAGGCAAAATGGCAAGCGCCAGCGCGTCTCGTTCTTGACGTCACCGAATCCAGCCGTTTGTGGCGGGTCTGGGCTACTGCCGGGGCTTGGCCGCTACTGGCTATTGCCTGGTGATGTACATGGTGCCTCAGGTGCCTTGCCCTTAGCTGGTGTACCTACCTAGGTACCTCGTAGCTCGTCGGGCCTCGCTCTAACAACACCTCGAAAGGTGAAGACGATTTTATGAAATGACTTGTCTGCCGTTGAGGGAGACTTGCGTTGGTCCATCGTGCCTTTCAAGTGCAGCTCCCTGCTGAGTTCATGGGCGTCGTTTGCTCTGGCACAGATGCAAGTCCGATACTGCGAGACGTATTTGGACTGTACACGACAGATGGTAGGCTTCTCGTGCAAGAATTCATTCTGAGTCTCCCAGCAGTCCCTCGAGACGGCTAGCCACAAAATCACACTCTCGACTTCTCGTGCAGGAAACTCTGAGTATGCGATGCTGACTCGCTGGCATGGACTTTGAAAAATCTTGTGAATGCGCAACTCGGTTTGGTACTACGTGGCTAGTCTCAGGGCGGCTTCACGATCAACGGCACTCGACGGTATTGGGGCTGCGGCCACGCAATGTACCTTCACGCCGCCCAATGGAACGTGAATCGGATGATGGCAACGTTGGGCTCGGGGCATAGAGCTTCGAACGCTCTCGTGTCACCTACTTCTTTTCCATGTATGCATCGGCAGCGACAGACCTCTATTCCAGCAAAGCCGTGCAAGTGTTGAATTGTGTATCGTGGGTTGCCTAGTCCGACGACACACGGCCTACGCATCAACATGAGACACATTTCATCGCGACCCCCGAGTATTCCAGAACGCCCTCGAGCCCCCCTCGAATCTGCCTTACGTCAATCTGTAGACAGCGTGCACACGTGCACAGGACCCTCACAGCCGTCCGAACCCGGCAGACATGAGGATGCTTTTGTCAGACGTGATCCGTTCTCCCTCCTCACGGGGCAAGATCCCCTCGCACCATGTTAGTCACATCTGCACTTGGCCCTTTGACTTTGCGGCCCCCACTTGCACGAGGGGTTGGTCTGGGTCTGGAGCTTCGGCATACGATGCTGATCCTCGTTCGAGATGTGGTGTTTTCTGCAACCTTGACATGCCGTCTTGCACAAGATCCGCAGCATCACAGGCGGGCGAATGGCGCGGCAGGGCGGCGCCAACGAGGCCACGCCAGAGAACCATCACTATCAGGTGCCAAGCAGAGACCTAGGTGCGCATCTCCGGCACATGCCTTCAGGAGCATAATCGCGACGCTGAGCTGGGCACCGTCACTTGTCGTGATTTGTTCCAAGGCAACAGGCGAAGAGTCAGAGGGCGTGGGTTGGTCCACCCCCGGACGGGCGCATCTTGCGCAACTGTCATTGTCTGTCATTGTGACCATCAAACCACGAAAAAGACCGTGTAGGGTGACATTTGTGCAAGGGTCGTCGAGTAAGTTATGCACGTTTGGTCTTTGAACCCGACTCGAGACGTGCTGAACCTGCCGAGGGCGCGTCTGTCGAGATGCTAAGCCCTTGGCAGCTCCGTGTAGCCGCGGCAGCGTCGAGGAGTAGCGCGACGGCCGAGTCCGCCGGGGCTAGCCTCAGCCACAAGAACAGGCACCGCGGAACCAGAGAGAGACGAAAGACGGGAGGAAGTCTGGGCGTTGCATGGCGAAGAAAAGGCTCGAGGCGAAGAAAAGGCTGAAGGGTGAAGAAGAGGCTGACCGCCTGCCTGCCTGCTGTGACTGCAGCCTGCTGTGGGTGCAGCCTCGCCCTCGACAGTTGCTGCCTCAAGCGATCTTCCCTTCGCGCTGCTGCTGCCCTTTGACGACCTCCCGACCTACATACGTAGGTACCTACCTACCCAAGGTATCCTTATCCATCTGTCTCCCTCCAAAGTCCAAAGTAGGTGCGCGCCTCTAGCTTCTCCTTGTTCCGCATGCAATTCTTCTCTCGTCTCCTTTTTCCGCGTCTTGTGCCTCTTTTCCTTCCGCCTTCTCCATCCGGCCCGTCTCCATGCTGCCTTCTGTCTGTTGGCGCCAACGTCAATACCTGACTCGAGCGGTGATGACGAGCCAGCCTCCCGCAGCCGCCCCCCCCTTGGCCCCATCGACATGCTCATTTCGAGTTATCTGCATCATGCAACCATTGGCATTTCCATCACACGATCGTGTGCTCGAACCATGATGGGCACAGATGGACACAGATGGTACACAGATGGGGAAAGATGAGCGAAGAAGAGGGGAAGCCGGCTGTCCAGAACAGGTGACAACAGAACAATGCATTGTACTAACCACCAACCGTGCACCTCATGTGGACCGCCACCTCTTGTTTATCTTGCGCATACCTGAGAGGGGGGCAAGTGGAAAGATGGAGAAGATGCATCTGCCGCCATCGACTTTCTTCAGTCCAGGAACCGTTCCGCCCGCCCCTCCCGAAGATCTCTGCCCTACCTGCCCTCCTTGGCACGACGGCCTGCCTAACGAAAGGTGTTCATCGTTGTGAGCAATCAAGGCAAGCTCGGCAGCCAGCAGGCAAACAACCCTAGCTGCATGCATGCCATCACCAACGACTGGTGCGCGATGATACGGAATCTGCCGCCCCTGCAACTCAGCCAGGGGGTTGGCAAAGGGCCTAGAAGAGAGAGGACCTCGAGAAGAGAGCCTGGCAATGAGAGCCTGCGGGGCTGTGGCACAGACGCGTGATAGCCTTTGCCGCACACACCACACTACTCAACTCATTGGACCAGAGGAACGCCAGAAGCGCCGACAGCAGACTAAGGTCTCGTTCATTGCTACCCTGTCATATGCGCCGTTGTGGCTAAAGGGTGCTCCCGCCAGTCGGCCTTCCATCATTGGTGCTTTCTCGCGGCCGTATGGGGTGTCGCCGGGGGGGGAAAGCCTGAAGAGAGACAGTCTGAGCCTGGTCTGCAGATCGCTACTCTCCTTCGGCATAGCCCAACCGGCCTGTCGGGTCCGCAACACGCCAACTCCTCCGCCCGAAGACCTCTCCACAAGCCGTTGTGCGCCCCCCCCTTAGTCGGACGGCCGTCCGATGATTCCTTCCCGTGTGAGCCGATCTGAAAGGTGGTGGTGGCGGTGGGGGCCAAACAGCCTTCCTCTAGTCCATGCCGAAACTGCCTGAAATCTAGAAAGGTTTTCTTGTCGTTGGGAGGGTGCCGTGGGTGCTTGCGTCTCTGCGAATCATTCAACCGGCGCAACTGGAGGTGGGGGGGGTTGATGCCCCCCTTCCTCTCGTGCTCCTCATTCTCCGGTCAAAAACCTACCTACTTGGGTAGATGATCATGGGTTGGTCGCAGCAATTTAGCTGCTTGCTGACCTGGTGTTGGCACACAACACGAGACAACACAACACACCCCGACACGGCAGACTACATGCGCGCAAGTGGACATTGCTGCCTCGGGTCGGGGTAAAGGGGTGGAGGGCGAGTGGGACTCTGCACCTGTGAGGCCTTTGTGCACCCCCAAAACATCCATGGTATATCCAATGCACCATTACTTTGTAGAACCGGACGGTCGGGGCATGCTGGCTGTCAACGTGTTGGTCTCGCCTGCGTTGCCCTCCTCCTTGTCAATCCCGCCCTCGCACCTTGCCCTCGCCCTCAACGTGCGTTTCCCCCCTCCACTGTTGCTCGAATCACTTCGAATCAAGGTATATAGCCCCAAGCCTGCCGAGCTCGCCCTCTTGTCCTTGCCCTTCCCTTTCACCAAGCCTGCTCAGCTAGGTCCATGATGAGATCAACTCATCGCTGCCTGCCCAGCGAGACCAAGTCATGGCAGGTGACTGTACCACAGACACCTGTCCAGTGAGCCAAGGCTTTCTCAGCTACCGTCCTACCCGACCAGGCAACTCCGTCTTCCTCGCTGGTTTCGCCCTGCTCGTACCCGTGACCCTGGCCCTCGGCTATCGATTCAAGACGCCCATTTTCGCTTCCATACTGACGACTGGCCTACTTCTAGAAGTCCTCGGCTTTGCTGGACGACTGCTTCTCTTTGACAACGTCGCCAACAAGACTTACTTTGCCCTGTTCCTTCTCGGCACCGTCCTCGGCTCGACGTTCATTGCGGCCTCCATCTTCATCATCCTGCCGCACGCCCTTTCGGTCTACGGTGCAAGGGCCAGCTCTGTCCAGCCGAAGCACATCGCTCTCGTGTTATCTGCTGTGGCTCTGGTTGCTGCCATTGTTGAAATCATCGGAACAGTTTGCGTTGCCTTTGCTGTCTTGGAGGTGAGTCTTTCGTCCTGCTGGACCCGGGGGGTTCCTGGCCATCTGTTTCTAACAAAGCCAGGCCCCGCAGAACGCCAACATCCTGGTGACGGGCCTTGCCATACAGACTGCTGGTTTAGTGGTCTTCGTTGCTGTTCATTCCTGGTTCACCATCAACCTGAACGGCGAACGTAGCAAACTAGACCCAAAACACGCCACGGTGTACCGATCAGCACGCTTCAAGCGATTCCTCCTGGGTATGTAGCATTCTACAGGTGCACTCGGGTGATCTGAGTTGACTGACAAATCTTTCCAGGTACGCAAGCTGCGACAGTACTGCTTCTCAGCCACACGATTTACCGGATCGTGGAAACAGCCAGTGGCTTCGACGGGCCTCTCGCACAGAACGAGGCTGCTTGTATGGTAGTCAACGGTGCACTTCCATTCGTAGTCTGTGCCCTCCTCGCAATCTTCCACCCCGGCGTGGCCTTTGGCAAAGCTTGGGGTCCCACGTCACCTCGTTTGCGCAAGCGTTACACCCGCCCAGCACCTCTCCGTTCGCCAGTAGCGACCTTCGAATATAGTCGAAGCCCCGATCAAACAGCCTTTGACAAGATGACGACCCCCACGTCGGCAACCATGCCACTGCAGAATGCCACCATGGCAACCACAGTCAAACAAAGCCCCGTCACGCAAACCACCACGCAACAGCCTCTCTCTGTTGGAATGACGCAGAAAAACAGCCCAACGTTCTGGAAGGAGCAGCAGAGACGCCACTCGCAAAGGCTCAGCTCAACCTTCCTCAGACAGTCGCCCAAGACCAGCCCTACCTTTGAGATGAATCAGATGCAACAGCCCAGGGCAAGCCCGACAGCCCAGCACGGCTCTCGGCCACACTCTCAGTCGCTGTCGGGTCACAGGACGAGTCTCAAGTCAGAGCAAGCCGCAACGCGGGGCAAGTTGGTGGACAGCGAGACGCTCTGGTAATCAAGGGTACCGAACGAGGGCAGACATGGTTCGACTCTTTATCAGCTGATATGCTGATTCGCTCACTCTTCTCTCCTTTATTTCTGATACCTGGCTTCGTTTTATTTGTTTTTGGTGTTATAGGAAGTGGCGTCCTCCTCCTTGTTTTAGATGAAAATCATCTTTGTTGGACCATTCGGGCTTCAGATGCAAGACCGATGGTCGCCTTTTCTTCCTTTTTCTTGCCATCGGGTGAAGCAGGAATCTGATGGAGCATTCGGGAACGGCTTTGCCTTTCTGGACTTGTGAGGCAAAACAGCCACTCTTTAAGGTAGTCAAGCAGGGGCTGTCAGCTCAGACTCCTTTGTTCCCAAACGGGTAGACTGTCATTCCTCGCATCGAGACGCACGTTCATCCTCCAGAAGGGGGGGGAATCCATTCCCAAAGAAATTGATCACACACTCCGCCATTGTTCTGCTCTTTACTCTTGTGTTGTGCCAATGATGCCTCGTACATAAAATTGCGCCCATCCACACCCCTCGATTCCACGTTGCCGGGCATGCCAGCCACAGTTGCTCCGTGTCCGTTTGCAGCAACCGAATAGTCATTCTTACAACAAAGCAGGGAATACCAGGGAGGAGACAAGAAAGAAAGGAGAACAAACAGACGAAGAGAGAGGAGAAAAGCGCCTACACACAAATGGCAGAAGCGCCTGCCCACCCCCCCGTCTTGCGTCTGCCGTTCAAGCTGTCGAGGTCAGAGAAGAGAATCATCCTCTCGTCCATCAACGGCAGTCTCCTGCGGTCCCACGCCGCCCTCGAGCTGGCGAGGGCCCTGACGGCGGCCGGCGGGGCCTGCCCTCCCGACCAGCGACGGGGCCGAGACGCGTACCTCGACGCCCTGGCGCACGCCAGCGAGGCGCACAGGGACGCCGTCGAGCTTCACCGCTGGCAGCAGGCGGCGCGCGCGCAGGTGTACCGTGGCCACTGTTTCCGCGGGCTCGGCGCGTGGAGGCGCGCGCACGCGTGCTACGTGCGCGGCGCGAGCGTGCGCGGGAGCGCTTGGGCTGCCGTTGACATTTGAGGGGCTGACGCGGGAGTGTCAGGACAGGATGGAGGAGGAAGCAGCAGCAGCAGCGGCGGCGGCTGCGGCGGTTGCGACTGCGACTGTGAGGAGGCCGGACGAGGGGACCAAGACGGTGAGCTTCAGCCCTGTTGAGGAGCACGTCCTCGACCAGGCGTCAGCGGGTGGGCTGGTCAAGATCGCGGACGCGACACCCGGGGGTGATGATCCGCTCGCAGGTGAGTCGTGCTGGATCCGAAACGCCGAGGGCCGCATCGTTGCCTACCGCTGGGAGAAGCCACAGCTGAGGAGAGTCGAGGGGACGGCGTACCTCAAGTGGTGGGAGGAGGCGGTCAAGCCCATTGGACTTGACGAGAACGACATCTGGTTTACCAAGTGAGCTTGGCATAAGCCGACTATAGACGAAGAGCAGCGCCGTTCAGTGGGAAGCTGGACTTCCAGGAGGTATGCATTTCAGAACACAGAGTACTCCCAAATTTCTGTCATGAAAAATAGAATAGTTGATTCGTCAGAGACACTGGATGAGCTTTGCTAATTTTCGTCTTTGTCTTCGCAGAGTAGTCGGGCTGGCTCGACAATGTTGCCGCCACCTCCTTTGTTGTGCCTTGAGCCTCGACTCGGGCCTCTTTCTTTGAGGGTACGGTCATCGATACTTGGCTTCAGAAGTAGGTGCTTCGCTAGTCGTCCTGTCGTCTTTTAATAAACGGCAGCATGCGATGGCCTGTCTAGGAGGCTGTTTTCCCACCCTATCTACCTCTTGCTTTTATCAGACTCTCTACTCCAACTTCAAACCACGGCTTCCATCTTCACTAACAACAAGGAAGGGTTGTCACACCATGGCAAGTGACCACAATACCGTCGAGGGTGACGAAAATCCACCTCATGGTCAACAGCAGAGCGAGCACTCAGAGAAGAAAGCAGATACAGTCGACTATGGAAAAGTGAGACCGTTCCCGAGCCGAGATCAGAGAGAACTGCGCAAGCGTGTTTGGGCCAAGCCCGTACTCATGAACGATGGCGAGAAGAAGCGCATCATAGCCAACTACGAGGCAGACTTTCACGACTTCGAAAAGGATGCGGAGGAGGCGGGCATTTTGGAGGAGGGCGGATCGAACGAAGGGTCATGGGACGTCGACGAAGATAATCCACACGGAACAGCCACAAAACGTGTGCACTTCCTTCGGGCAGATCTCGAGGCAGGTCCCTCTCCCGAGGAGAAGGCGCTCGCGCGAAGGCAACAGTTCGAGCAGCAGACAGGCGAAGAGGTTTCCGACGCTGACTGGTTTGCCATTTGGTCGCACGAGACGGCTAACGACGGCATGATCGAGCGCCTCCGCCGGTGGGCTGCCGGCCGAGACTCGGTGCCCGTGGCGTACTTTAATGCCTTTATACAGAGAACATACGCTGTAACATATGACGCCATCGCTGAAGAGGATCGTCTCCGGGCGCAGAAGCTGTCCATGCAGATTGACTACGACGCGCGGCTCGAGCAAGATCAGAAGGACTATGATACCCGGGTTGCCCGCTCGCGTGCGGATGCGATGGCTTCTGCAGAGGTAGCACTCCTGACTAGGATGATACAAGACACACTTGGCCAGATTTTTGAAGAGTCGAGACTACAAGACGAACCACACTCTGTGGCCTTTGCCGAGGCACACGCCGATGCTAGCAAGGCCCTCGCAGATCGTACGCGGGCGGAAGAGGCTGTGGACGAGACCACAACCCAACATATCCCCCCCAACCCTCAGATGATGGGGGATAAGGACGGTCGCCTGCGCACTGCCATGAATTCTCTGCATGCTCATCTTGTTAGCCAGCCCTCAAACGCGGCATCTCTCGATAGGCTTGTTGACGCCCTGCTCACTTCATCCCGTGGACGACAAGAATCTCGACAGGACTTGTTTGATACCCAGGAACGGCTGCGACAGAACGCAGATGAACGGGCGAAGAATGCCTTGAGGGTGCAGAACTTGGGGTTCCAACACTTCATTGAACTTGAACAACAACTTCATCATGCTACAACAACGGTCGCACAGGTCCAGAAAGACCTTCGAGACCGCGATGATGAGCGGAAGAACCTGTGGCTCGTCGTTCACTCGATGGAAAACTCAATGATGAAGCAAGCCGTTGTCAGCATCAACAAGTATCGAAGGCTCGTCGCGCAGCGGGTCCGAAACAACCTTTCCGAACAAAGCCATAAACTTCTGACCGAGGCCAGCAAGCTTGAGCGCTCAATCTACTCGTTTGAACAGCTCAGTGAGGTGCTGCAGAACACCACCCTGCCGCCCCCGGCCGATGTCGCAACTCGCATCTCCGACGAGCTCGCACGCATCGCCTCGCTCTTTGAGAGCGTACCGGACAGCATCCGCAGCCTGGCGTCAGGCCTCCTGGACCAGGAGATTGAGGAAGAATCAAAGTCCAGCGAGAGGTCGGCCGAGGCAGACACTCAGGCGAAGCTGCAGGTTCTTGAGGACGAGGTCAAGAAGCTAAGTGATGACAAGAGGCGGCTCGAGGCGCAAATGCTGAGTATCAAGGACACGACGGACATCTCGGCGCTGCTTGACGCGCAGGACGCCGACAGGAAGCGGGCCGACGAGTGCCAGCGCGAGGCGCAAAGAGCTACATTCGCAACTGCGCGAGTCGAGGCGCAGGGTATAGCGGACCGCCACGTGAGTACAGACCGTATCACCGCCATGCAAAGGAGCCTCAACCGGGCGCACGCCCCAGGCAAGGTGCTTGAGCGGCAGGTGGAGCAGGCGAGAGAGGAATGTCGAACGGCGGAGCTGAGGGTGGATATTGCAGAGACCAAGGCCAAGGACCTCATGGCGACGCTGCAAGAGGCGAGCGGCGACTTTATGAAGATTTTACCCCAGTCCGAAACGGAGACCATGTCGCCCACGGCCACGGCCACGGCCACGGCAGCGGAGGTGAGCGATGACAAATACACGAGTGAGAATCACAGGGGCCAGATCGAGAGGCTCACGAGCGAGCTGGAGAAGCTGAAGACAGAGAAGGAGGGCGCCGCGTCCAAGGCCTCGTTTGCGGCACGCTGCGAGCTCGAGAATGAGTTGCGAATCAAGACACTTGACATGGAGAGAGCAAAGGCGGAGCTCGTCGAGGTCAGAGAGTCGATGGCGGTTCAGGTGCTCGCGGGGGTTGAGGAGAGGACGAATGGTCTCTGGAATGATTTAGTCGCGAGCGGAATAGCGGCTAACATGAGCAATGACGAGGTGGGGGAGGAGGTACGGAGCGCCCTGGAGAGGTCGCTTGATGCACACAAGGTGTTCAACACGAAGCTCCTCGACAGCAATTGTGAGCTGCGCAGGCTACTGAGCGAACACAACCAGGCGTACGCCAGACTGCAGCTGGCACGATCGGGTGATGCACTGTCAGGCGAGGATTTCAGAGGGAAGCTTGTAGAGCTTCAGCAGGAGGTGGCGGCGATCCTGGGGCGCGGCGTGGACGATGCCGAGGCACCGGCGACGACGTGGGGTCAGGGACAGCGGCAGTCGGCGATGCGCATTCAGCAGGTATTTGCCGGGAGGCCATCGGCGGAGGAGGCAGCGGCGGGCCTTATGAGCCGTCCCCAGATCGAGGCGTACTGGAAGTACCTGTCATTTCAGCGGCAGCGGGCGCAGGCCGTTAGTGCGCTGCGACACGCAGACTGGTGTGGGGCACTGGCGAGGCTCGACAGGCTGGACAAGTGGCTCGAGGGAGCTGGCCCGTGGCACGAGTTCTATCGGGAGTCTGAGATTCAGGGGTCGCTAGCGTTTGCGCGCGCTTTCTGCCTAGCTCGGACTTCTGGCGACATGCGGAGGAGCGGCAATGCTGGCTGGACAGTCGTACGGGACGCTTCGAAGCAGGAGCTGGAACGTGCTAGGGATATTTGCCATGGCGAAGGTGGTGATAATGTTGACGAGAGTGATGTTTCGTCAGGAGAAGAGATACGATACGTGCAAGTATGGCGGGATTTTGGGACACGCGCCGAGCGCGAGTTGGATGCCTTGTCCTTTTTGGGAGAATGAGGGGAATGCCGGGGTCGAGGGCGATGAATAGGAAGAAGAGTTACTGCTTAGGAGAACGAATGCTCGAGAATCGGCTTTTGGACTGTGTCGTCGGTTGAGATGAGGTCGTAGACGGCTGGGTAGGAACCACGCATTGTACTTTCTGAGTCCAGTGAGGCAGGCACCACTTGTGTAATACAGGCACACGGAAGGCAAGCACCTGCCCACTCATCATGATGCCCCTCTCTCCTCGCCTCCCCTGATTCCTTCCCTCGGCTTCAACTTTGCTGTGCCTTCTCTAATCGAGGCCACCATTGCTGTGCTGAATAGTCGGCCCGAGCGTTGTGGTTACAACTGCTGCCTGCTGGGCAGCCTGCCAGGGGGGCAAATCACCACCAAGATACCTAAGGTACCTCAAGGTAACTGCACTCACCAATGCACAGGCTGCTCTTCGAGTTAACCCATTTAATTGTGCAATGGCTACTCACAATTGTCACTGCTATTGGCTGAGCAATTGTCTGTACCTTGCTCCGTACCTTAGTTAGCCCGGTAGGGTACCTAGAGATAAGGTTATACAGTAGTCCCCTCGCTAGCTGCACTGACATGATGACATGGGACGAAGACAAGGGAGCATTGACGATTCTCGTGTCTAACCTGTCTAACGGCTTGCGCAGACAAGGGTCTCAAACCCACGCACAACCAACCGCCACCAACAGGCGCTTCACAGCCAAACACCTCGGTCGAACGAAATATCGAGCCTCGAGAGTCTGGTTCGGGGAGCAAATGATTCATCTTATTGCTGCAACATTTGCAGCGTGCTTCGCCTTGTTTCTTCCGCGGCAACTCCGCCCACTCCGTCTGGCTCACAGCAGCCCGTTCTGGCCTTTTCTTCTCGACGCTCATCGTCCGACTT
This sequence comes from Verticillium alfalfae VaMs.102, assembly GCF_000150825.1. NCBI lineage: Eukaryota > Fungi > Ascomycota > Sordariomycetes > Glomerellales > Plectosphaerellaceae > Verticillium > Verticillium alfalfae. Next base: position 2,683,881 of record NW_003315035.1, read on the forward strand.
CTCATGCGCGCATGGACTCCTGAAATCAGAGTAGCATGGTCACATCCCAGAAGGGCCCAACCGACATGTGCCCTGCAACTCATTTTCCTATGAGAGGCTCGCCTCCCGCAGCACCAGTGTCGGCTTTGCAAGCTGCTCGACAACTGCCCTCTGCCAGTCGCCGTCTGCTCGGTGGAGGACTACTCCCCCCCTCACCTTGACGCATGACGGAGCCTAGACTGGGTACTCTTCTCGCTGACTTGGCGATCTCCCCTCCCCTCCACTCTTTCTCTTCAACCCAGCGCCCCTGGAGATAGCGGCCTCAAGCACCAACAACACTATGAAGGTGCCTTTTCTTCAACAGCAGGCTCAACTCGAGAAAGGCCATTCTCGAACCACTTCACAACCGGGGTCCTTACCGTTCACCACGGATCTCAAGGCAAAGCTGCTGCCTCTGACCCAATACAGCTACAGCATACCGAACCCTCTGGCGAGAGCCCTCAAGCTCGTCGCCGCCGTCCTCGTCTTCGTGGTCTTGTGCTTGAACCTACCTTCGAGGCGACCCTACGCGACAAACTTGGTCCTTGAGACGGCCGACTTGCGTAATGGCGCCCTTGTCTCTGTCAAGCCGGTCAGGCCGTCACATGCCGCTGACGACCTGTCCAAGCCCATCAATGAAAGCACCCACGACGCCCACCCTACTACGACCCACGTCATGAACTGCAACACCGACATGGGCAGGCTCCGCGAAATCGGGGCCGCCCACGATCTCGGGGACCAGATCGAGTACCTCAAGCACTACATTCGATTCACGCGCAAACCCATCGAACGGCGGTCCTATACCGTGCTGCAACAGAGCCTGCTGCCCGACAGTAGCGAAGTAGGCCAGAGCTTCCGCACGCTACGACTGTCCGAGAGCAACGTCCACGAGGCTGAATGTCGCAAGCCTCTCGACCTTGAGGTTCCCCAGTCACTCTTCCCCGCCAATGTCGACCTCTCCGACTACATCTTCGCCCTTACTACGACTTTCAAGCGCCTCAAGCACCCCAAAACGATCGAAGAGTGGGCCTACTGGCTGACAGATGGCAACGGCAGGACGAACGGCGGCAAACTCCTCGTTCGGCTCACTGACGCCTCCGACGTGGAGCTCAGAGACGTGACCCAGCGCCTCGCCGATGTTGGCATCGACGCCGAAGTGAGCGCTTGCGACAGTCGCATAGAGAACGAGATGGCTGCGCGCTATCTCGGCCTGGTCCCTCTGCTATATTCCCACAAGATATCCTCCACGAAGCAGGAA
>NW_003315035.1:2685256-2688371 GCF_000150825.1 Verticillium alfalfae VaMs.102
ATTCCACACAAAACCGCTCTACGTCGGAACTTTGTCCGAGGATGCCGGCGCCGTCAAGCGCCGGGTTCCCAGGCCTTTGGCGGCGGCGGGTCTTCCTCAGCCGGCCCCTGGAAAGATCATATCAAGCATCCATGATACGTGCATTACGCGGGCAAACTGAAGGGGTCCAACTCGGGCTGGGGTCCTCAGGGAGATATCCTCCTCCGCAAGTGCATCTATGAGAATACCGCGTGCGCTTAACCCTACTCGATGACCTCTGGCAGCTCGATCTCTCGGGAGACGCGGCAGGCTTTTATGAGAGCGGCCTCAAACCCTTCAGTATCCATCATTTCAAGGGTCACAAGAAGTGGTGGCACGCCTCGTTCCCGCTCAACACGACCAAGATTGCCCGCACTTGCGGGGAGGACTGCTCTTACCAACGCTTCGTCACCGCCGATAACTTTATCATCTCCAACGGATACAGTGTCGCGCAGTATCCTCAAGGCATCGACTTCGACCTCAACCAGATCGAGGGCACCTTCCGCTCAGACATCAAATTGGACAGAAAGAACAACGGGTGGGCCTTTGACTACACCTTCGGCCCCCAGCGACTGCCACTCAGCAAGACGGGTAAAAAGATGGCCTGGGACATCTACGATTCGCAGTACCTTGAAGACGGGTCCGTCTCACAGGTCTATGTCCGGAAGAAGGACGACGAGCGATGGACGACGAAGGAGGGAAAGCCCATGAAAACCCTTGATGGTATCATTGAGCTTATATGGATCCCAGCATGAAGTTGGGAAACGGGAGAAAAGTGAATGCTTGCAGCTGAATCATCTGCGGAAAGAAGAACATGAGAGTAAAAAGACAAAAATAAAAGACTGAGTGCCGAGGTCACAGCGTTTTCACCATCACACTGCTAGGTACTGGATACGAGGAACGCGGGTCGACCGAACCTACGGACATCAGGCGAGCGCAAGTTCGCGTCGTTCACCTCTCATGCGCATGCAATTCCCCTTCAGTGATATGTATATACGCGATGAGATGATTGATGGCGGATGGGCTGTTTTCAGCGGTTTCGGCGTCAAATCATCCCACCTACGTTGATGCACCTCAACCCAGGTATTCTACCTCACCTCGCATTAGGGTAGTGAATAGGAGCTCAGAGAACAAGGACCGCTGCTGCCCCCCTGCTGACCAGACCTCAACTGCGAGAGGCTACAATCCAGGCCAGCGAAATATCGTCTTGGCTTTTCGCGAATCGGGGCTGCGGCACAGCTTTGTGACCGCTCATCTGTTGCGCCCAAGATACAAATCGAGGGTACTGCCCCGTGCACTCGCATCAGATAATCGAGTTGATTGCCTGTATCATGCAAGGGTGCTAATAATCCTCTACAGCTCACAGCCTCGAAGCGGGTTTTCCGCCGACATTAGCAGATGGCAAGGGTCGAGCGACCACCAAAAGACCACAATCCTGCAGCTGCAGATTGCAGACTGCAGATGAAAAACGCGTGCGAACTGCATCCCCAAAAAGGGGGTTTTGCAGTTCGTTCGCCGCACTGGATTTGCATATAGTCTGCCCAGGTTCGCCGATGTCGCGATTCCATTTGTTCACCCAATAGTCCGGTGCTCATCAGTCGTCAATTCCATTGAGAGCAGCAACAATGCCGAGTCCGCGGGCGAACATGACTGTCGGCGTCCTACTGGCCCTGGGCAGTGCGGGCATGGCCACCAGGAGCTGCGTGTCCCGTTGCGTGAGTCCTGTTCTTAGTGTCGGGCCAGGAGATCGATCGCGGTGATTAGGATGATTGCTAACCTCGTGTGGCTCGCAGTGTTTGGATTTGAAGAACGTTCCTAGTCTCGAGGGTAAGGTTTACTTTCCCGACTCTGAGGCCTACGAGGCTCGTCTTCAGACGTACTGGTCTGTCTCAGCGGCCCTCGAACCATGGTGCATGGTACAGCCGTCGACGGCCGAAGACGTCTCGGTGGCGATCAAGACAATCGTGGCAGGTGACTGTCCCTTTGGCATCCGAGGTGGCGGACACGGCGCGCACGCGCTCTCCAATGGCGTCGAGCACGGCATCACGATCGACTTTGGTATGTTGAAGCTGCCCGTTTATCTTGACCACAAGTACCGGGTCTTTTGAAAGAAGCCTTTTCTGATCGATTTTGTTGTCATCAGGCCAGATGAACGGCACGACCTGGGATCCCGAAACCAGGCTTGCATCAGTCCAGCCCGGAGTCATTGGCAGACCGTGTACGATGAGCTGGCGCCTTACGGCGTTGCAGTGACGGGCGGCCGAGCGGGCACCGTGGGCACCGGCGGTTTTATCAGCGGCGGCGGCAATTCTTTCCACTCGGCGTCGCATGGCATGGGTTGCGACACGGTGGCCAACTTTGAGGTTGTGCTCGCGGACGGCTCCATCGTCAACGCCAACGCGACCAGCAACCCGGACCTCTGGCAGGCGCTCAAGGGCAGCAGCGGGAACCTGGGGCTCATCACACGCTTCGATATGTACCCGATCGAGTTCCCGGATCCTGAGCGCCCGGTGGTCTGGGGCGGCAACCTGTACTACGACCTCAAGTCGGGCCCGGCCCTCATCGACGCGCTGGTGCAGTTTACCGACAATGTGCACAAGGACGAGAACAGCTCGTCGATCGTGTACTGGGCACACCTACCCCAGATTCTCGGAGGCACCATCCTCAATGCTGCTGTGGAGAACACGCTGGGTGAGGTCAAGCCGGCGGCGTTCGAGGTGTATTACGACGTCGAGGGTCTTTACGACGACACGACCAAGGTTGATACGCTCTCCGCGGTGACCAACGCACTGGGGGCTGGACAGCCCGCAGGGTTCCGGTACGTGACGAGATGGCCTGCCGCTGGAGGTCGAGAGACGGGATGTGTTGGCTGACATGTGTACCAGAAATGCCTGGTTCACAGCATCCTTCAAGAACGACGCACGACCGATGAACTACGCCCGCGAAAAGTTCCACGAGCTGATGCAGCGATCGAGAGATAGCACCGGCGTCCCGTATCGAACTTTCAACACGCTGTGCATGCTGCAGCCGATCACCAAATCCATCGTGGACAAGGGCGTCGCCAACGGAGGGCAACATTTTGGGGTTGGAGAGCTAC
>NW_003315035.1:2688637-2714801 GCF_000150825.1 Verticillium alfalfae VaMs.102
GTACGATCCGCAAGGGGTGTTCCAGAAGCTGCTTGGTATCGGGCTTTAAGATCCCGTCGAAGTCGTAGCGACAGAGTTGTGTCGCGTCTTTGGAGAGGCAAGAGCGAAGACGCACGCAGGTAGCTGAAATGGCACTTGGCTTTGGTGGTTGGCCCAAATGGCAGGCGTGCACAGCATATCTCCCTAGGCAGGTAGGTAGGTAACCTGCAAAGGTACCTTGCCAAGCTTACGTAGGTAGGTACCTTAATGTACCTAGGCATGACCTAGACGTGGCCGCCGCTCCGGACTTGAGAGGGGAAACAAACAAACAAACACACTCCGCCGATTCACGTAGTTGCTGTCGTTTCCCGTGGTCTGCTGATCGGTGACGTGAATATGTCTAGTTCTCCACACCCTGACACTCGTCTGAAATTGCTTCCGAACCTGATGCGATTACTGGCGTCAATGTAAGCCACACAAGGCGCGCAACATCTACAAGAAGAAACAAAAATGCAGGTACGGATGCGGGGTAACAACTACATCCCGTCATGCCCAATGTGAGCTCCAAGACATGTATGTGTCTTGTCTCAGATCCTGTGTGTCCTCAGGTGTCCGCTGGGACGTCGAGAGGCCGCCGAGAATTGTTCGGCGGAAGAGCTTCTTCCATGTGAGAAGTTGACCTTGTCGTCACGCAAGCCTGGCCCTTGCCCTCCCTCCGGCTGGTCTCCAACCCAGTTTCCATGTCCGAGTTGGGCATGCAAGCATGTCAATCGAGCCGCCCAGCGGTGCAATTCTTCACCTATCTCCACATGCATATTAATTAACGGCGACGCTCCGAATCTTTGCTGCACTGCCGCGCCTAACGCCGAGCCACAGACTTCAACGAACCGCACTGGAAGCGAAGCTTGCGTTGCAACACGGATCAGATTCAAGCCCGATTCAGATGCCTCTCTGCAAGTGGCCCGGCTCGACGTGGGAACTCAAAGCCCGATCCTAGCAGGCCCCAGCAGTTCTTCAAACATTCAACATGTCGGTCGCCATGGCTTCTCCTCCCACGATAAACCCCATTGGTCCTCTGCGTCACGTCACCTACGCCTCCCACGACCAACAGTCTATGCGTTTCAGAGTCGTTCTCCCACACTACGACCCCCCCCCCCCTCCCTCGCGCGCCAGCGCGGATTGATGGTTGTCCCGCGCTCGGCATGCGGCCTACGAGTTGAGCCACTTGATCATTGCGGATCCTCTGGCCCTAATACCAGATCTCGACCGACCAGGGGCCAGCCCTTGCAACGCGATCTGCGTCCACGGCACCCTGAGATCCTAGACGGCCCTTCTTCGTCGTGCTAGACATGGATGGCGACATGGGCAGTCCTGTGTCATGAACCTGAGCAGTCAAACTGATGACCCTGGCCGGTTGTGAGTTGACCTTTTTTTTGTCTTCGTTTGGATTGCAACGCCAGTCGCTGCCATCCCTTCGTTGCCACTATCGCGGCTGCTTTGTGGGGAAGAGCCAAGGTTGAACCCGCATGGATGTTCGGTACTGCTTCCCCGGCTTTCCTGAACACGGCTGGCTATCTTTAATTTACCCATAGTATTCAGCAACCCCCGTCAGCGCACCCAACCAAGCAACCAGCCATCGGCCGCCGTGACGTGAACCGATCACGCTGCTTTGTCAAGCTGAGCAAGCAGAGACTCGGCCCGTTCGAGGAGTCGCATCGTATCTCCTTGCTCCGTACCCGTCACCACGCGGACACGCAACCCGACCTCAACATCGCTCTGCCGCTCCCGTCCTAGATTTTGACCCGTCACTGCGAGTCAGCGAGCCACAAACCCCAGGTTTGACCCGCGGCGGACCGCAAGCTTGATTGGACGCCGTGCGGTTACTGGCAGATGACGACGTGCCTTTCATATGCCCATCGGTAGCGCACAGCCTGCTCCTCGCCTTGGTGCAGTCATCCGTCGAGTTTCGACCATGCGAGATAGTGTTTCTTGGCATTTCGACAAGGTCGAGTCTCCTGTCAGCAAGAAAGCTTTTTCTTCCAGCGGAAACTGGCCTTCCTGGGTTCAGAACGGCAATTATTGAGGAAAAACATATGCCTTGCTGCATGTGTTACTGTGTGAAGAGCACTCATGACCACGTACATCGCGTCGGGAGACGAGGGCCGATATCGACATCCATGAGGCAGAGAGACGCCATGAGCATCAGCTGCGGCGCGATGGCAAGACAGCAACGAGGATTGCAAGAGATAACCCAACTCGATCACGTCGGCACATATCAAACATGCTGACTCGACCTGGTGTAAGTGGAATGACTTCGTGATACCCTGAATGAGCTGCAACTGGTGCGTTGCGCTGCACGGGATCTGCTCTCTGAATCGGCTTACACAAAAGAACAAGCCACAGGCACCCTGCCTGCTGGCCGTGAGAAATAAATGACCAAGGCCATGTCGCATCCTCTTGTCTGGGTCGGTCGGAATTCCGGGAAACATGAACCAACCTCACGTGTGGCTGGCCCCGTCGCGCGCAGCAGCCGAGGCCATTTTCGACAGACCGGATGGAACTTGCTGCTGCTGCTACTGCTGCTGCTGCTGGTCACTCTTCCCTGCCCAAAGATACCTTCCCAAGCCGGCAGCTGCCCTACCATTTCTCGCATGCTGTACAGCCCACCGAGTGTACCTACCTAGGTACCTAGGTGGACACGATGGCTTGCCGATGCTTGTCGAGACTTGCTTGTCGGCCATGCGAGGTCACAAAGACAAGTTTATAAACCTAGCCTCCCACCTTTGAGCCTTCAAAATACACTCTCGTTTCGGATACTGAGTGCTCCCTGCTTCTTTACTAAAGCCCCTGGCCCGTCCACGAGCTCATAGTCATCTACGCTTTCCAGGACAACGCTCTTCATCCCCTGCCTTCACCTTTCGCAGCCAAAGATCTATCTACAGCCCCCTGTCATCAACCATCTTAACCAGAAAGCTGAAATTTGCATACAGCTCCGCCATGGCAGGCCACGGAGCGGCCAGTGGCCCGTCTCAACTACCTGAACTGTTTGCGGCTCGCTTGGCTCTAAACAAAACTTGCTGTCACTTATTTTGCCGCCGCTTTGGTGTCCCTCATGGCTATATTCATCGGCTTTCACTTCACTCGCATATTGGCTTACAAGTCGGGTCTTGCGCCTCGGTTCTCTATTTTCGCCAGCCCCTTTCTTTTCGCCTCAAGGTACGCATCTCTCCTTTCCTGCTGAGCCGGAACGGGGGGCAACATGTTTGACGAATGCTTTTGTTCTAGAGTCCTCCGAAGAAGGCTCCTCGCCAAAGCTCCATTCTTACCTTCCGTCGGCCACGCTGGACTTGCCTTGATCTATGTGGGACTCAATATTGTTCTGACATTTAAGCCTCTGATGAACCACCCTGCCTTGGCACTCCTATCCAACATTGCCTCGCGGACAGGATGGTATGTGAAGCCTACCCCACCGCCCACCACGGCCCTACCTGACCTTACGTTTTAGGCTTGCACTCGCCAACATCTGCCTCGCCGTCTTTCTCGGTCTCAAGAACACGCCTCTAGGGTATCTGACAACCTGGTCCTACGAAAGACTGAACGTCATTCATCAGATTGTAGGTTATACCGGTGGATGGCTATGACAGCTGTGCATGGCTTTATCCAGCGAGGGAACATGGCGCGACTCCGGTCCAAGAGAGATTTTATGGCATAGTCGCGAGCTTCACCATGCTGACGCTTGTAATCGTTGGCTGCACTATTCGACGGTGGTACTACGAGCTGTTCTACCTCGTGCATGTCTCCTTCTTTGTCGTCACCATGGTTTTCATTGGTCTTCACCAGCCCGAGACGCACAAGCATATTCTCATCGCCACAGGCGTCGGCGCTGGCATGTGGGCGCTCGACCGTCTTCTCCGCATTCTCAGGGTCAGTCTTTACAGTTTCAACAACCAGGCCACCATACATCCGCTGCCGCACGGAGGTACTCGTATTGTGCTACGGAAGCCTCCTATTGGTGCGAGTTCTGGCGAGCACTGCTTCCTGTGGGTTCCCCGCATCAGGTCAGTCGAGATGCACCCATTCACAATTGCGGCGGCAGACCCTCTGGAGTTTGTCGTGGCTTCCTATGACGGCTTCACCCGCGACCTTCACAAGTACGCCATCCAAAACCCAGGTGCCAGTCTCAGGGCCTCTGTTGAAGGCTCTTATGGCACCTTCCCCGACCCTACTTCCTATGACAAGGTGGTATTGATAGCAGGTGGGAGCGGGGCAAGCTTCACCGTCGGCATGGCACTCAATATGATCAAGCACGCCAACGCTGGCTCTCAACAGAGCGTTGTGTTCATCTGGATGGTAAAAGACAATGGTGAGTCAAACTGGACAAACTTTTGTTGACACGGAAAGGACTGACACGCCATACAAGCGCATCTGGAATGGTTCTCTGACCACCTTGCCACGATACACCAGAGTCTCAACTCATCCATCTCATTGTACGTGACCAGATCATCAAGGCACGGGACAGGGACTGTCAGTGACAATGCCCTTGCACCCACCACAACCGTGTTCCGCAACCGCGCAGCGACATTTTCGTCCTCGGACAGCTCCCCTGACACCCCTGTCGATGACGAGAAAAAGGCTTGCCGAGGACAGGCCGGGCCGCGTCTTGACACGTCACATCTCCGACCCCGAAAAGTCGGAGCACGACTTGGAGCCGGAATCGCCCACGTCCCCTTGCGACACATCTGCTGCCGGCGCACCTCGACCACACCAGCAGTCTACCAGCGAGTTGCACATCCACGGAATTCCCATTACATACGCGCGGCCTGACATCTCGGCTTTGATCCACCATGCCATTGCGCAGACGCCCAGCAGCCAACGGGTGCTGGTTATGGGCTGCGGCCCGGAGGGGCTGATGACGGAGGTGCGCAATACAACAGCCAAGTCAGTCAGGAGAAAGGGTCCTGCGGTAGAGCTTCACTGCGAGCAATTTGGATGGTGACAGAGCCGTGTTCTTTGTGTGGCAGTTTGGCGCTTGGTTTATAGCATAGTCGATCTCAATGTTGGGCTTCCATCCTGGTAGTCCGTCAGTGTGGCTCCCTCAGTGCTTTTTCTGTGAAAACGCGGTGCCGTGTTTCATACGCGGGAAGTTAGGCAAAGAGGAACCTGTCGCGGCACGGCAAGTTATCGACCACAGCAAGCAGGTGGCAGATCCAGGGGAGACAATCTGTCCACGTGAACACCGTGTCCGCCACGCACTGGCAGAACATGGTTTCCTTCGCAATCTCTGGCTAGTTCCAATGCCGGTCGTCAGTCGCCTAGACTTCTCCTGAGAAAACCCCTTCTGGTCTATGACCGAGTGCTCTCCTTAGTGTACCTGCAATATATGGCGATCCCCCCCCCTCGCCCTTTGCCCAGATGCGATCGAGGCAAGCTCCAAGCAGACAAATGGAGCATCGGGCCGAGCAACATGCCGGCCGTGAATAGGCCGACATGTGGCCTCGAAGTTAGCCCTCCACCCCACCTCCATCCTCAACGGGCTGCCATGATCGGTTCGGCGGTCCAAGTGAACACGGGGGCCTCGCTTAACATTTGCAGTGCCCTGCCTGCCGCTGGAGTTGAGGCCCTCCGCACCCCTCCCCCGCATTCGTTCGGCTCGGTTCATTCCGAGAAACTCCTTCCATCACGGTTGGAACGGGACAAGCATGTCGGATGGATGTGACGACAAGCGTAGATGTAGACACGTCCAAATTTTGTCTCGGCCGACGAGTTGTGCTGGATGAGCCCATCAACGTGCCGCATTTGCTGTGGCTGCTGGGGACCGGCGTTTGCTCCGGACGACTTTGTCGATTGCGGCCATCGCCGGCCATGTAGGGCAACAGAACGTTCAGGCTGTGTGGCACCTGGCAGTGGCGCGGTCAAGTCGATCACGCGGCGTACCGCGCGCGCGACTATTAAGGCGCAGACTGGATCACGACGATTCTCTTTTCAATGCCACCATCATAAAGGAGTGTAGTGCCCAACAAAGTAAGTCAGTCAGTCATCTTGTCAGCGTTGCTGTTAATAGTTTCTCCATCTGCTCTACTCTTCCCGTGCTAAAAGGATGGAAGGTATCAATGTTGAACGGATAAGCCCCAGCGCCAATTTGTTGAAGAAATGCCACTCCTTCGCCATAATGCATTCGAAAGCCATCCCTTAGAACAAACCCTGGATCTCACCAGTCTCCACGTCAACGTCCACATTCAGGTAGCCTGGCGCGGTGGGCAGACCTGGAATGGTCTGGATGTCGGCAGCAAGCGCATACCTGTAGCGTCGTCAGTACAACAATCTGCGGGGCGCGTTGAAATTCGAGCATGACTTACAGGTAGCCGGCGCCGGCGGCCATTCGCACGTCGCGGATGGGCACTGTGAAGCCCGTCGGGGCACCCTTGAGCTCGGGATCGTGAGAAAGCGAATACTGGGTTTTGGCCACGCAAATGGGGAGGTTGCCGAAACCCTGCTTGGTGAACTGGTCGACCTTCTTCTGCGCCAGCTCGCTGAACTCGACCGCCGCAGCACCGTACATTTTTTTTCCGATGGCCTCGATGCGTTCCTGCACCGTGCCGTCAAGATCGTACAGCAGCTTGAAGTCTTTCGGCTTCTCACTCGCCGCGATAACACCCTTGCCCAGCTCGACGGCACCCTTGCCGCCCTCGGCCCAGTGGTTCGCAAGAATGGCATCCTCGGCGCCAGCCTTGATGGACTCTTCCCGGATGACAGCAATCTCAGCATCCGTATCAGTGGAGAACTTATTGATGGCTACGACAACGGGAATGCCGTACGCTCGAGGGTCTGGATGTGCTTGGCAAGGTTTCACACAGCCAGCGCGCAGAAATATCCACATTCTCCTCCTTGTACACAGCGTTCAAGGGGCGCACCTGGAGAGATAGGGGGGCCCGCCCCCCGTGCCCCTTGAGAGCACGAACTGTGGCGACGACGACGACGACATCGGGGCACCAGTCCGGGGGCGGGGCACTTGATGTTGAAGAAGCGCTCGCCGCCCCATGGTGAAATCGAAACCTGCCTCAGTTACAACGAAGCCGGCCTTTTCGGCGGGGGTCCTCGTCTGCTTCTGTGCCCACAAGCTTCAATGCCATCTTGTCAGCGAGCACAGAGCTGTTGCCGATGCTGATGTTTGCGAAGGGCCCGGCGTGAACAAAGACTGGGGTGCCTTCCAGGGTCTGCATCAGGTTGGGCTTGATAGCGTCCCTCATGAGAGCCGTCAATGCGCCGCCAGCACCAATGTCGTCGCAAGTCACGGGGTCACCACTCCTGGAGCTGGCGACGACCATGCGGCCAAGTCTTTCCCGAAGATCGCTCAGGCTCGTGCTGAGGGCAAGGATGGCCATGCACTCACTGGCGACAGAAATATCGAAGCCGGTTTCACGCGTCTGACCCTTCTCCGTCGCGGCTGTGCCAACAGTGATTCCACGAAGGTGGCGGTCATTCACATCTAGAACACGGCGCCAAGTGATAGTCTCAGGGTCGATGTCCAGACGCGCGAAGCGACTGACTTCTTCCTCGGTAAGATCATCAGGGTTGATCTTGTCAATACCAAGCTTCTTCAGGCGACGGAACATGACAGGCGCAAAGACACGCTTGCCGTTCTTTGCAGGGACAAGGCGGCGGTACAGAGGTCCATCCTTCTGCGTGTTCTCATGGAAGATACGAGTCTCGATCGCGGCGGCGAGAAGGTTGTTCGCTGCTGTAATGGCATGGATATCACCTGTCAGGTGCAGGTTGAATTCATCCATCGGAATGACCTGACTGTAGCCTCCACCAGCAGCACCGCCCTTGATCCCGAACGTTGGGCCCTGGCTGGGCTGACGGACGTTTCCGAAAGTGACACGGCCAAGGTGCGCGCCCAGAGCCTGGGCGAGACCCATTGTGGTGGTCGATTTGCCCTCGCCAAGAGGGGTTGGGGTGATACCAGTCACAACGACATACTTGCCGTTGCGACGGTGTTCCAACCTCTTGAGCAGATCGAGGTCCACCTTGGCCTTGTAGGCACCATAAGGCTCAAGCTCGTGCGAGGCAATGCCGACTTCCTTTGCGAGGCGGGTGATCTGTTTGGGGGTCTGGGCCCTGGAGACGTCAATGTCCGATGGCACCGGCTCCTTCAGATGGAGCGGCAAGGGTACAATCTTTCGCTGCCTCTGTCTCTCGAGGGATTGTGAGGCCGAGTCCACGACGTTTCTTAAGAGCATGGCAACGGTCATGGGCCCGACGCCACCTGGCACAGGAGTGATATGCGACGCAACCTGCGAAGCAGACTCGAAGTCGACATCGCCAACTAGCCTCTGGCCAGACTTCTTCGTGTCGTCGGGAATGTAATTGGTGCCGACATCGATGACAACGGCGCCCTTCTTCAGCCATTCGCCCTTGACAAAACCAGGTTGTCCAATGGCGGCAACAACAATGTCTGCTGCCTTGACGTGTTCCTCCAGGTTCGCGGTCCGAGAGTGACAGACAGTGACAGTCGCGTCAGCGTGGCGCAGGAGGTAGCTGACGGGGCTTCCGACAATATCACTCCGGCCAATGACCACGGCATTCTTGCCCTTCAAGTCGACGCCAGTCTGCTGGAGCAGGACCATGACACCCTTGGGGGTGCAAGGCACGAAGAGGGGCCGACCGCCCTTCTTGGCCAACTCGCCGATGTTGGTGGTGCCAAAGCCGTCAACATCCTTTTCGTCAGCGACGGCCGAAGTCACAGCGTACTCGTCAATGTGCTCAGGGACAGGCAGCTGAACCAGGATGCCATGGACCTCAGGGTTGTTGTTCAGGCGGTAGATCTGATCGAGGAGCTCGGGCTCAGAGATGGTAGAGGGGAAGTGTAGTAATTCGCATTGAATGTTGGCCTAGCAAAGTATGACATTGTCAGCAACTCAGCTTAGCGACGATGGAGGCGGCAAAAGGGTGGTGTACCTCTTCGGCAGCTTTCAGTTTCATGCGAACATAGGTGGCTGCGGGGTGATAAGTTTGAATGGGGATTTCCAGCGCGGGGGAGGGGTAGACGAACAAGAGTCAGACCGGTCACCAACTGCACAGCAAACACACAGTTAGCCTCGCCGTCATATGCAAAGACATTGAACAATGAATTCACGCCGAGAACTTGCCTTGGATAATCTTCAGCGAGGGCTGGAATCTGGGGTTGGCTTTCTGTCGCTCGAGGACCTCGGCGGCCAGATCCCCGCGGATCTTCTTCGCAATGGCTGTGCCATCGATCTTGTTGGCAGCCATGGTGCGTGCAGCTGTGGTAAAAGGCCGCGGGCGCCAGGGATAACGGTGGTTGAACAGGGAAGAAACGCTCGAGACAAGTCGTAATCGCAGAGGCGAGACACCGGGCGAAAGGGAGGTTGTGGTTTTGACAATGGGCAAGAGTGACGACGAGCGGGAATCTGGGGTGGAGAGCGCTGAGGGTCCTAAGGTAAAGGCGGAGCCGCGCCTGTGATCGGTGAGAAGTCGGCCAAGCTCGGGATTCGTTGACGAATCGTGCATGGATGGACGACCGGATGGACCCCCCAATCTTGCCAGTGACCTGCCTGCTGCTGCGGGCTTTGCAATGGTGTGTGTCACCAACCACTCTCGATGGTGACCGACAGGTAGAGCACGACGCATCCTGGGCGCTACGTCTGTCACAAATGGCATTGGCCTCACTTTGTGCGTCAGAGGCGTCTCGACAACACACTTTAGAGTGACTCAACCCGCCTTGAATCGAGGGCCCCAGGTAACTTGTCGTGCGACTCCCGGTCAATGACTGACTTTTGGGATCACACTACGAGTCACTCCAGCCCCGAGAAGCCTCGAGGAAGAAGACCAGATCCTATCAAGTCAGGTCTGTGAAGAAACAAAAAGTGAGAAGAATGATTGGCTGGTGGTAGCTAGTAACTTGTCGTCAAGCATGTGAGACCACTCTACCCAGCACGAAGAAAAGGGACCCTTAATCTGATTGACAGCAAGTATACAATATGATTACAGGGTGTAAGACAACAAAGTAGAAAAATAATCGGAACACGCTTTCTAAGGCGTCATCATCTTTGAGACGTTATTGACAGACGGTGCGCGATGCCAGCTAGTCTGGGTCCTAGTTGGCCGGACAAGGCTATGGGCGTCGGCCGGTCGTGGCAGTATCGCGGCCGCTTCTGGTGTGATAAAACGACACTCGTAGTGAAAGATCTCGAGTCAGTGCTGAAGAGCGGCGAGGGTAGATATGGTCACAGCTGTCAGTCGAACTCTCTTGGTCTCGCATCACGCTTGGTTTGCCGCGTCAGGACGGATGCCAGCAACCACGAGAAGAGACATGCGAAAAGCCGCTGACTCAGCCGTCGAGTCATCACCCAATGTAGCCAGGCGGTCAGCATGAGGCACGGCAGAATCGACAATCGCGGGGAGGGGGATTCCTTTGGCCCCACTAGAAACCCAAACCCACAACCAGACGTGAAAGACGCTGCTGTGCGGAGGCCAAAAATTCAGCAGCAACCAGCAACGAGCGACTTCAAATAGCGATCCCTTCCCGCGACTTGGCCACCCTTGAACCCGATATTGCAAACGAGACACCCAAGCCATCGAATCCCAGCTTAATTCCGTCAATATGAGGCCCATTCTTCTCGCCGGCCACGAGCGTGCCCTCACGCAGATCAAGTACGCGACACCCCAAAGACACCATGTCATATCACCAATCCGAGCGCGAGCATGGCAGTGGTCATAAGGAGGGGCAGTCGGCTAACTCGCCCGATTAGGTACAATCTCGACGGCGACCTCATCTTCTCTGTCGCCAAGGATCAGCAGATCTGTGCTTGGTACGCACACAATGGTGAGCGTCTCGGCACCTACCACGGCCACGTCGGCGCCATCTGGACCGTCGATGTCGACCCTACCAGCACCATGATCGCCTCCGGTTCTGCCGACAACACCATGCGCCTTTGGGACGTCAAGTCTGGCAAGTGCCTCAAGACCTGGGAGTTCCCCACTGCTGTCAAGCGCGTCGAATTCAACGAAGACGGCACCAAGCTGCTTGGTGTCACCGAGAAGCGCATGGGCTACCTCAGCAACATTGTCGTCGTCGACATCAACCCTGATGTGGAGGCCGAGCAGAGCGACGAGAAGGTCCTGACCATCGTCTGCGACGAGAGCAAGGCTACCGTCGCAGGCTGGAGCTTCCTGACCAAGTACATCATTGCTGGCCATGAGGATGGCTCCGTATCGCAGTTCGATGCCAAGACGGGCGATCTCCTCTACAACGCCCCCGTTCACGAGCTCAACACACCCGTGACGGACCTGCAATGGTCGCCTGACCGTACCTACTTCATCACTGCCAGCAAGGACAAGACTGCTAAGGTTCGCACATGATGCTTCCGCATCTGATCTACATGTACGGCCCAACTAACTCTTTCGCCAGCTCATCACGACTAAGGACCTCGAGGTTCTGAAGACTTACCCCGCCGATACCCCCCTCAACAGTGCCGCCATCACACCCAGGAAGGACTTCGTCATCCTCGGTGGTGGTCAGGCCGCCATGGATGTCACCACCACCTCCGCAAGGCAAGGAAAGTTTGAGGCTCGCTTCTACCACAAGATCTTTGAGGAAGAGGTTGGCCGTGTCCGTGGCCACTTCGGCCCCCTGGTAAGCCCCCAATCCCCGCACCTGTCTCACCTTGACACCGCTGGCATGGGCATGTGCTGACTTTCCAATCAGAACACAGTTGCGGCGGACCCTACGGGTAAGGGCTACGCAAGTGGTGGTGAGGACGGCTATGTCCGCGTCCACCAGTTCGACAAGGGCTACTTTGACTTCATGTACGAGGTGGAGAGGCAGAGACTTTGAAAAGGGGGAAGTTTGTCTGTCTTCCATTCCCTCTTCGGGACTTGGCATAGTTCGGCGTTCTGGGAATCTCGAGATGTGGGATGGCCGGTTAGATTCAATGGGTTTGTAATTTAGGGCATTCACCACAAAAAGCCGGCCGAATGAGAGATGTTCAACTCGGGAGAGGGTTGTCCAGCAGGTGATGTATTGACGGCATCTGGAAGCGACCGTGGAATATATGTTCCTCCACTTGCACCAGCTTGCTTTGACCCTGCTTTCAGATGAGCAGCGTATTGCGAGCGGGTCGGCTCCGGCCCCAGTCAACCTGAGAGTATGGGATGCCGGTGCCGACTTGGTTCACGTCAGCAAGCCTGAGGATCAGGTGAGCTGGCGTTGACGCAACAAGACCATTGTTGGGATGGAGATGACTCACAAGTCCCAAGAAGCCACTGCCCAGCAGCTAAATACAACTCAAAGTGGTCTCTCTCCATGAGTGCAGGGGCTGTTGTTGACTGTGCATTCTGAAGCGACCTAAATCGCAAATCAAGCCTTTTTCGAGTTGTCGGCTCAACATTTGCCGTTCCTCATTACTCCCATCTGGACTGAAAGTTGCGCTCCCATGTTCGTTCTTCGGTCACATGCGCACCGCTACGGTATGAGTACATGTCGGTCGCAAGGGAATAGCGGTCGATGCCTGAAGGACAGCTGCCTAAAGCTCCCGCAGCTATGCGGACCCTTTATATTAGCCGGCAAGTATCGTGTTCACGTGCCAGTCAACACAAGGGTTCGGCGGGCCGGCTTCAGTTCACACAGCAATTAACGATGCATCACCATTGCTGTTGCACAAGGGACAAAGTGGCGAGCGAGACACGACGCTGGAGCATTTGGAGCTCATCATTGGTAAGAGATACAAAGAAAAGAAAGACACTCCTGGCGTCGTTCATGACAAACTTTTGCCAGAAGGCCCCCCCAAGCTGCGACGCCAACAGCATACCTATCGCTACCAGAAGATCAAAAACCCCAACACCACAAATGCACATCATGGATCGTCCCAACGCCTGCCGCCTTTCATGCTTACCGTGTTGATCCCCATGCTATGCTTTGACGCCTCTTGAATTGCGTACGCTACCCTTCCGGAAACCCCGATCGCTGTGACAAGAGTTCCGCGTGCTCGTGCACGCGTACTTTGCGTGAGCTCATAAACTGTACTTAAGATCTTGCACTCATCAGGAGTGCCGACTTCGCTTGCTTCCGCCGCCGAACATGTTCTTGTCGTGGCCGAGGCTGCCCAGATCGAATATCTCGCCAAGATTGATCTTTCTCTTTGATCCAGCCCCGCGCCCAAGTTTGGTTGGCTTGCCTGGCCCCTAGTCTCGCTCCAACACCATTGTGTCGTAATCGAGAGGCACGACTGGTGGGAGTGTTGGTGGTGGTGGAGGTAACATGCGACGGAAGCGAGTCGTGACCGCGAGAATCGGATAGGTCGAGGTTTGCGATGTTGAGATACGCATCTTGCGGGTAAGGGTGTGATGACTGGAAAGTGAAGCTATCCTGGCTTGGAACAGTGACTTGCGCGTTGTCGACTAGAGCCGGGGAAGCGGTGGGTGGTGTCGACTCTGTTTGAGTTTGACTGTCCTCGCGCATTGTTGATTGAGGGTTTCCGCTGACCGTTCGTGTCAGTTCCGGCGAAGAGGTTCTCTCTGGCTTTTGATCTTCGTCCTCGCTTTCGACTGTCTGCGATGGAGAGTCCCGACCGTCGAGTCTTTCGGTGGCCCATTTGCGAACCCTCCAACCCTCGCCGTCGCCCACACCCAGATTTCCTTTGTCGAGGAAGGCGAGAAGGTCGTCCAAACAATCCTGGTATCCGTCGAGACGTGCTTTGGCCTGGCTAGCTGCAGAGGTCTTGTAAAGCTTTGTGACAGAGAGGGCGGCAGCCTTGAAAGCATCGAGGAGTTGCTCAGGAGAGTCATTTTGTGTTGTCTGCTTCTGGCCCGATGACCCGGGCAGGGATGTATTTAGACTCCGCATGGAGTCCATGTTGCGTGGTCTCGATGAGCCACTCCAAGGCTTGAGGCGGTCCGTCGGTGATGTCTCGCAAAGAGAGAGACCAAAGCTTTTCTGTCGACCTACGTCGTTGCTCTTTCGCAAAATGCGGTGGGTTGACAGGTCTGGAACACCCGAAGGGCTTGATTTCAGCAAGTGGGTGCAGTGGGGTACAGCCTATCGCTGTTGTGCCTAAAGTGGGTAGGCAAGGTTGCTATGTGAGGGGCGCAGATGCACAGCCTGAGGAGGATAGCGGGCAACAGTGAATAGTATGAACGCAAAAGGTGGGACAATATTGAAAGAAGCGTTCAAGTTTGACCGACGTACCAAGCGATTTCGTGTGTGGCGTGGTCGGAAAGTGCAGTCGAGGTGGTGTTTGATTGATGTTGATGACTCGGCGTTGACTGCATTACCTACGGGCGCTCAGGGCACATGAAAGAGGAGGGACCAGTGGTGCATGGCCGCCGCCACGGCGGTAGCCGCTAGACGGTCCCGCCCGCGTGACTGACGCCATCAGGCTGTCGCTTGGAGAGTTAATCCGACCTCCGAGTCCCGGACCACGCTGCCTGGCAAGCCCTCAGAGGCCGACCGTGGGAGCGCTCAGACCACTGATTGAACCAGTGGCGGGAATGCCGATGGCCCCGAAATAATCCTAGTACCGTATCGACCCTGCAGCTCACAGCTCTAAGGGCCGTGAATTGCGATTCCACCTTCCCTCCTCCCTCAACACGACGGGGACCTCATATCTCAGCCAACTACTGTCGCCTTTTGTTCAACGAATTCTTCGCTAGGCACATTCACGACACGAAGTATTACTCTGGTTGCACGGCGTCGGATTGTCGTTACCCGACCCCCCCTCTATTGCCTGCCAACACTATTCGAACGCGTCGCAGTCGCGTAAAGCGAAAACTCGATTGTTGCGATGCCTCCCTCAAGACCACGCCCCAGTGCTGTGGACACAGATACATCTATGTCGGATGCTCCAGACGCTCGTCGCGAAGACCGCATGGTTCGTTCAATTATTTTCTCCCCTTTCCGCTCCCAATACCAATCATGGCTATGTCTTCGTACCGAGAAGTGTTGCGCGCACACGAGCTAACCAAGAATTGTGCAGGAGGTTGACGAAACTCCCGACTACACCGACTCAGATACCAATCCCAACACGACAGCGAGTAGCGTGGTTGGAGATGCGGCTCCCGATGGACGCAAGAAACGATCCGAGGCGAATCAGCTCCGCCGCAGTATTTTTGGCAGGAAACACGACCGCCTTGGAGAATCAAAGGTAAATCTTGCCTTTTGCCCTGATTGCGTTTGATGGAGATGATGCTGATGCATGGATGTTCAAACAGGAAGAAGACACTCTCCGGAGATTTCGTTACCTGCTCGGCCTAACTGACTTGTTCCGCCACTTCATCGAAACCAATCCCGACCCTAAGATTCGGGACATCATGATCGAGATTGATCGTCAGAACGCTGAAGCTACAAAGAGCAAGAAGGCTGGCGCTCGTCAGGGTGGTGCCACCAATGAAAGACGCCGTCGAACTGAGGCAGAAGAGGATGCCGAACTTCTCCGCGACGAGAAACATGGCGGATCAGCTGAGGTTGTCTTTCGAGAATCGCCCTCTTTCATTCAGGGTGAAATGAGAGACTACCAGGTTGCCGGTCTTAATTGGCTGATTTCACTGCACGAGAACGGTATCTCTGGCATTCTTGCCGATGAAATGGGTCTTGGCAAGACATTGCAGACGATATCCTTCCTCGGTTATCTTCGCCACATCATGGGCATTACTGGACCCCATCTCGTCATTGTCCCCAAGTCCACCCTCGATAACTGGAAGAGAGAGTTCGCGAAATGGACACCCGAGGTCAATGTCTTGGTCCTACAAGGCGCCAAGGAGGAGCGTCAGCAATTGATCAATGAGCGCTTGGTAGAGGAAAAGTTTGACGTCTGCGTCACCAGTTACGAGATGATCCTCCGCGAGAAGGCCCACCTCAAGAAGTTCGCATGGGAGTACATCATCATTGACGAAGCGCATCGAATCAAGAACGAAGAGTCGTCGCTGGCTCAGGTCATTCGTCTTTTCAACTCGAGAAACCGTCTCCTGATTACCGGTACACCCCTTCAGAACAATTTGCACGAGCTGTGGGCTCTCCTCAACTTTCTGCTACCGGACGTGTTCGGTGACTCGGAAGCCTTCGACCAGTGGTTCTCAGGCCAGGATCGAGACCAGGACACAGTTGTTCAGCAACTACACCGCGTGTTGAGACCTTTCCTCTTGCGCCGTGTCAAGGCTGATGTCGAGAAGAGCCTGCTGCCGAAGAAGGAAGTCAATGTATACCTCGGCATGTCTGAGATGCAGGTCAAGTGGTACAAGAAGATTCTTGAAAAGGATATCGACGCAGTCAATGGGGCTGGCGGTAAACGCGAGTCCAAGACCCGATTGCTCAACATTGTCATGCAGCTGCGAAAGTGCTGTAACCATCCTTATTTGTTCGAAGGTGCTGAGCCCGGTCCTCCGTATACGACTGACGAGCATCTGATTTATAATGCCGCGAAGATGAAAGTCCTCGATAAGCTGCTTGTCAAGTTCCGACAGCAGGGTAGCCGAGTCTTGATCTTCTCGCAGATGAGCCGTTTGCTGGACATTCTCGAGGACTATTGTGTGTTCAGGGAGTACAAGTACTGCCGAATCGACGGTGGCACAGCCCACGAAGACAGAATTGCTGCCATCGACGAGTACAACAAGCCTGGATCCGAGAAGTTCGTGTTCTTGTTGACAACAAGAGCGGGTGGTCTCGGTATTAACCTCACGACTGCTGACATTGTCATTCTCTTTGATAGTGACTGGAATCCGCAGGCCGATCTGCAGGCTATGGATCGCGCTCACCGTATCGGCCAGACAAAGCAGGTCGTAGTCTATCGATTTGTCACCGATAACGCTATCGAGGAGAAGGTTTTGGAGAGGGCAGCTCAGAAGCTTCGTTTGGACCAACTCGTCATCCAGCAGGGTCGAGCACAGGCTGCGGCCAAGGCTGCGGCCAACAAGGACGAGCTGCTTTCCATGATTCAACATGGCGCCGAGAAGGTATTCAACAGCAAGGGCGCGACCGATGCAGCGGCAGAGGGCGACAGCGTTGGTGACGATGACATCGACAAGATTTTGGCATTCGGTGAAAGTCGTACAAAGGAGCTCAATGCCAAATACGAGAAGCTCGGAATCGACGATTTGCAGAACTTCACATCTGAATCTGCTTACAACTGGAACGGCGAGGATTTCAAGAGTCAGAAAAAAGACATTGGCATGACGTGGATCAATCCGACCAAGCGAGAGCGCAAAGAACAATCCTACTCCATGGATGCCTACTTCAGGCAGACGATGTACCCGCCAAAGGAGAAGGACAACAAGCCTAAGGCCCCCAGGGCCCCTAAGCAAGTCGTTGCTCACGATTGGCAATTCTTCCCACCAAGACTCCGAGATCTGCAAGATCGTGAGACGGCGTACTACCGGAAAGAGATTGGCTACAAGGTTCCGCTGGCTGAGGGCGAAGGCGACAATGTATCAGATCGCGAGGCCGAACGTGCTCTTGATCAAGAAGAGATAGACAACGCCACGCCCCTGACTGAAGAGGAACAGGAGGAGAAGGCAGAATTGTCACAGCAAGGCTTTGGCGATTGGAATCGACGAGACTTCCAACAGTTTGTCAACGCTTCGGGTCGATACGGCAGGACAGACTACGAGAGCATCGCCGGCGACATTGACCACAAGGAGGCTTCTGAAGTCAAGCAATACGCCAAGGTTTTCTGGCAGCGATACAGCGAGATTGCAGACTACACAAAGTATCTCAAAACGATTGAGGACGGAGAGGAGCGCATGCGCAAGATTGAGCACCAGCGCAAGCTGTTGCGAAGAAAGATGCAGCAGTACCGCGTCCCCTTCACGCAACTCAAGATTAACTACTCGGTCTCTACCACCAACAAAAAAGTGTATACTGAGGAAGAAGACCGGTTTCTCCTGGTGCTCCTTGATCGTCACGGCGTCGACACGCCAGGCCTCTATGAGACGATGCAGCAGGAGATCGCAGAATCCCCTCTCTTCCGATTCGACTGGTTCTTCCTCAGCCGTACGCCTGTTGAGCTCAGTCGGCGGTGTACGACACTGCTTACCACAATCGTCAAGGAGTTTGAGGACGTTCAGCCCAACCAAGAGCGCTAATGGGGCGAACGGCAAGGTCAAGCGGGATGCTGATGACGACGAAAACGACGAGGATAGTGTGTTGGGTATGGCACCATCCAAGAAGAAGTCGAAGAACGGAGTCAAGGTAAGCCCCCCTGTTGATTTCTGTGAAATCGCAAGTAGCTCACCCAGAGCACAGAACAAAGCGCTCGACAACATCAAGTCAGAAGCAGGCAGCAAGAGTACTTCTGCAGCTCCTTCAAGGGCGTCAAGCGTCGCATCCACCAAGACAAACGGGCCTTCCAAGTCCAAAGCCAAGGGAAAAAAGAAGTAAGAGTTACTGAAGTTTGTTCTTGGGGGCAAGGTATGACTGGCAGCGAGTTGGTCTGGTAGCCCGGCAGTCAGGGCTCGTGACATGGTAGACATGGCGTTTGGTCAGGTATGAAACGGATTGACGGGATATTGTCCGGCTCAACGAGTCGGGAGAGAGAGTGCGATTTGTCTTGTATTATTTCTGTCGCCAACGGTATGTTTCAGACCTTCGTATAGAAGGTTTAGGCACTGATTACACAAAGAGACTCTGGCTCCTGTCTTTTGTCCGAACCTGGTCACCAGCGCTGTGAGAAAGAAAAAAGCATGGAAATAATCTAAGAATGCCAGTGCAACCAGGTGGTGATGGGATGAGTTTGGTGACAAAAATATTCAAACTCCACCAAAAAGGACACTCCCGAGGTGGGACTCGAACCCACAGCCCTTGGATTGCTATGCTGATGCCTAAAAGTCCAAAGCTCTAACCAATTGAGCTACCCGGGAAAGGTGAGAATCGGCCGTACCGAAGCTATCTTGTTCTGAAGACGAGTCGATCAGTCGGCTGATACCTTATGGAACGTTGGGGGAATGATAAGAGGGGATTTGACATGTAACCACAAGCACTCCGTGAATGGGGCCCGTTCCAAGCTGCACAGGTTCTCAATTTGGAGCTGTGGGCAGCCGATGCATCATTCGCCAGCTCCTCGGAATCCAAAGCCTCAATATCGTACGGACTGTTGCGAATTTATGAAAGTATCATACCTATTCAGGAATAACTTGTCCTCTCGGGGGTCCTTAGGCACCCCTGGGAATCTAGCTAGATACGTCATTTTCTTGCGTCTGGCACCGATGGTCTCGTCTGCCCCGCACCTGCTTGTCCAGGCACCGCGCCTCCCGTGTCAGGGGTTGACTGACTTGGCCGTTTCCACTAAACTGCCCCGCCAACCCTTGCCTTGATCGTCGCCTAGGAGCTGTGTTGCCTACTGCCTCCTAACCGATCTGCGTCCTCCTGTTCAACGAGCATACAAACACTTCCAGCCAGAGAGTTGTGCCTGCGAAGTACATAGAGCCTTGAACTCTCTCATCGTTACCAATCTGCCCATTCCTATTCTCACGGCTCGCCATGTCTCTTACGCTGGAGAAGATCCTGGCTCCTACGCCAGCGATCAACCCCCTTGGGTCTGACGAGGGCCTGCAACCAACCCAGCTCTCCGTTGACAGCAAAGGCGAGCGGATAGCATACGCTGTAGGAAGATACCCTGCGCATGTGATTGGGATATTGTCACATCAAGCTAATCGCGTGTCCATCTCCAGTCCGGGAAATCCATCTTCGTGCGATCTATCGACGAGCCGTCCCTCTGCAAACAGTACAACGGGCACAAGAACGCCACGACCACCATTGCTCGATTCTCACCTAGCGGATTCTACATTGCTAGCGGTGATCGAACTGGCGCCGTGAAAGTCTGGGATGCTATTGAGGCTGTCAACACCAAAGGCGAATATCATATCATCTCTGGGCCCATCAAGGACATTGCGTGGGACGGTGACTCGCAACGCATCATCGCTGTAGGCAAGGGCAGCGAGCGTTTCGGCGCCTGCATTACTGCTGACAGCGGCAACTCCGTGGGCGAGATCAGCGGCCACTCTAAGTCCATCAACGCTGTTGCTCTGCGCCAGCAGCGCCCACTCCGCGCCGCTACCGTGTCTGACGACGGCACAATGTGCTTCTTCCATGGCGCCCCCTTCAAATTCAACTCGAAGCACGCTGACCTTCATACAAACTTTGTCTTTGGCACTGCATTCTCACCTGACGGCAACCATCTAGTCACGGTCGGAGCCGACAGGCGCATCCAGCTCTATGATGGCAAGACCGGCGAGCCCAAGGTTCAGATTTCGGATGGTGAGCACAAGGGCAGTATTCTGGCTGTATCCTGGGCCAAGGACAGCCAGACCTTCGTCACGGCTAGTGCGGACGGTACCGTCAAGCTCTGGGGCTTGGAGGCTGGCAGCGCGAAGCACACGTGGGACCTCGGCAGCCAACAGTTTGGTGTTGTCTATCCCCACGGCAGGACTGATGGCCTCATCATCAGCATCAACCGCAATGGTGATCTGCTCTACCTGTACCCCACCAGCACCAAGCCTTCCAAGGTGGTCCAGGGTCACAACAAGAGCGTCACGGCCCTGAGCGCCGCGTCTGATGGTAGCGGCCAGACGCTCTGGACCGGCAGCTTCGAAGGTCGCATTTGCAAATGGGATGTTGGCAGCGGAGTTGGCACCACAGTCGAGGGCTCAGCGCACACGAACCAGATCAGCCAGCTTGCGGCCGCCGAAGGTCGGGCGTATAGCGTGGGCTGGGACGACAAGCTTCGCACCATTGACGAGTCTACGGGCGTTCACGAAGGTGACGGCGTGTCACTTTCCTCGCAGCCACGAGGTGTGGCCGTCTCAGGCGGGCGCGTGTTTGTCGCGACTGTGGACGGCGTTGACGTGTTTGAGGGCAATAAGCTGGTTACTGAGAATCGCTATGGATACAGTCCCAGCGCTATTGCCGCCTTCGGCTCTACCATCGCCGTGGGCGCTGGTAACTCGGTCAAGATTTACAAGGCGGACTCATCTGGCAAGCTCGCCGAAAGCAAGTCGCTCGACCGGTCCACGCATCCCATCTCTTACCTATCCTTTTCTAGGGACGGTAGATACCTTGCTGCCGGCAACGACAACGGCAACATCGACCCATATGACACCAGCTCGTGGGAAATTGCCGCCAAGTGCACTGATCGCTGGGCAGCGCACAACAGGAACAAGATTACCTGTATCTCCTGGAACGACGCCACAACGCACGTTGTGTCGGGATCTCGCGGCGCAGACGTGGTGATCTACAGTCTGGCGAGCCCCGGACGTAAAGTCAAGGCTGAAGGTGCGCACCTCGAGGGCGTCACGGGCGTGGCGTGGGTCGGCGGTGACAAGGTGGCCAGCATCGGCGCTGATGCGGCTGTCAAGATCTGGGGAATCGCCTCTCTGCCGTGAGCCAGCTGGGTATCTTAGTGAAGCTAGCTACATCGATCTTACTTCATCAATGAGAAATGACAATCTTATGACCTCCGAATTCCATTTGCCTTTCCGTGACTCCTGCGAGGATCAGATAGACTGCACATACTTGAATACGGAACATGGGACCCGCTAACCATTCGTTCATCATGTCACGTTGGCCGACTTGCCCTGATCGCGTGGTGTCATCTGCGCAGCTTCCTAGTCCATGCTCAGATGGACAGCTTCCTCACGCCCTTGTTCTGCGGACGATCCAGTGGGCCCTTCCTCTGCCTGCCGCTGCGAAGGGGCATCGTCGAGCTCACGATACCTGCTCATCATGGCACTGCTGACGCTCCAGATGTTGAGGCCCTTGCCTGCCGCGCCCTCGGGCAGTGGGTGCGAGCGGAACGTGCTGGCGTTCTTGGCGCAGAGCAGCGCCGACTGCTCGAGGGCGTAGTCAAGCTGGCCGAGGCGGCCCCAGATGGCGTAGCCTTGCCTCTGTATCTCTTCGGCCAGCTCCTCCTGGTGGTTGTCCTTGAGCGTCGGGTTCGGCACCACAATGAGCGGGGCGTTGATGCGGAGACCATCAAGAATAGTGCCAGTGCCTTCATGAGCAAGTTAGCTTGTTGAGGCATCGGGACAACACAAGTTTCAGCCTACCAGCGTGGATATGACAAGGCCATCGCGGCGCTTGTTCGTCTCGGCACGACACAGAGTCATCTTGCGAATGAGATCGTCCACAAAATCAAACGTCGACATGTGAAGCGTTGATCGGGTGGCAAGAGCTTGTACTTCATCGCGGAACCAGTCGATATCCTTGCCGCATTGTATGGTGAGGTGCGTGAACCCTTGCGCACAAAGCACGTCTAGGAAGGGCGTGTCGATTGTCTCTTTGAGAAGCTGCGTGAATCGGGCCGTTGCGCCAATGGTGATGAGACAATGGCGTTGAAGACCGCTTGGGTCTTGGACCTTCGGATCTGGCGGCGGCATCGTATGGAGTGCCAGACAGCAATCAGGTATGGATTGTCGCAGAGCGGCGACACGTCAACACTCAGACAAGTGGTGACCAGCGGTAAGAAGGAGTTTGTATTTCGAGTCGAAGAACATGAGCGAGTGTGTCGAGCGGTGAGACCATCATGGCAGGCTGCAAGTGTCAACTCTCTACGTAGCTTACGCTCGGGTATCTTCATAATGCTGTGGCGGGCGGGCATCTTGGGGAAGCATCTTACATAATGCGCCGCCACATGGAAGCCGCATGTCATGATACGGATGGCAACAAGCCAGGTCAATTACTTGGTTGTTCAATGTGCTTCCCGTAAAAGATATACGATATGAACCGCAATACATTCACCGCACACATTGATTGCTACGTAACGTATCGCCTCGTCTCCCCTGAAGCTGCCATATCGGCGGCCATTTTGGTTTCTCGTTAAACTACCAGTCCTGCCCCAAAAAGCAGCAAACTCCTATTTCCGCCCACAAAAGTCGCCTTGATGTTGCTGCCCAAATACATAAAGCAAATCGCATCAAGAAATGTAAGTCGGTAATCATGTCTCATATCAGTCGTTCAGTCAGTTCTCACAAGTCGTAGTGCACGCCGCTGGGCGCCAGACGAAGCACGAGGAGCAAAGTGCTGCCCAGTCTCAGTTGTCCACCTCCATCTTGTCCTCGGTGTGCTCCGCGACAGCCTTTGTCGTTTCGACATCCTCTGATTTCGTATCGGGCATCTGTGTTGACATCGCATCCCGTCCTGTTTCTCTCGGATTGCCGTCGAGCGTGCCGTTGACGGGCAACAGACGGTACTCTCCATCCTCCTGGCGCTCAATGATGTTCTCTTCCAGCGCCCACTTAGCAAGCAGGCGGTCTACACCTAGCCGCTGGCCTTCACCTTTTTCCATATGCCTGCCGACATGCTCTGTCCACTCGTCCCACGACCCAGGCCCCTCAAAAACACTCTTGCAGTCTGGTTTCGGACAGGCGGAACGCTGAGGAGGCAGCCTGCGCGTTACGAGGCAGGATTGCTGCATCTCCTTGACGTGGCCATCCCATTCGGCTTGTAACTTGCCATCGCCCTTCGCGATAGCCTTCTTGATCGCGAAGGGCGCATGCATACGTCGGAGGTGCTGCGTAAAAAGATCCTTTCGATTGAACTCATTGCCCTTCCCTTCTGCTGTGCTATGTGGACACGAAGAGCACCGATAGTACTGTAGACAAAGATGTTGAGATGCAATGTGGCGCTTCCACTCATTTTTCGAACCAAAGGTACTTGCGCAGCCGGCGAAGAAGAAGGCACACGGGAACGGTCGCGTATGAGCCGCAGCAATGTGTTTTCGTAATGACGAAGAATCCTTAAACGGCTCGTGACTGCAGAGCGTGCATCGAGTCTCCTGTCTAGGCGTCGACTTCTGGAGAGACCGCCGAGGCTTCGGTCGAGAATTCGGCGTGCTGAGTTCAGCAATGTGAAGAGATTCGTCGGCACCAGACTCGTTAGCATCATGCGATGAGCCCGTGTCCCCAGGGCTCGGGTGCATTGCGCCGTCCGGAAGCGTGGTGCGTTGCCGTTCTACCAAAGGACCAGCCTCATCACTGAGGTGCCGCACATGGCTGAGGGCTTTGAGCTGCTCTGCTGCCTCCTGCATCTCAGCAGAGTCCTCCACCTCATGTTTCCCATCAATTGGCCCCGTCGGGCCTGAAGGGGGAGCTGCAGACATGGCGGCAGTCGGCGCGTCCAACCGGCTTACAATATCCTGGAACGGCCCGTCCTTACTGTCAACAGACCGTTTGTGCCGTCCCGAAGCTGTCGCTGCAAGCCCTCTTGCTTCCAGAAGGGTCCGGCCATCCTGAACATCTCTAATTGAAGCTTGAGCATGACCTGTGGATCCGACAAGTTTTTGGTAAAGATGTATCATGTTGTGAGAGCTGATGTAGCCCAGAAAGCAGCAGACTTTATCGTGCTGCACAACGTTCCAGATAGAGTGCGGCATAGAGATCAATAGCATAGTCGGCGGGCCCAAAAACATGCCTTCGACTGTGATCTTGGCCCCCAAGGGCGGCGTGTTGCGCAACCAGCCATTGAATGATGACATGTCTGGACTGGCGTCCCCAACAAATGTCGTGCAGACAAGGACTCTTGCTTCGTCAAACCGCAAGTCTGAAACTGATTCCGGGTCAATGAGCTGGTCCTCTCGTGAAAGTCTGGACGGTGTTGTCTCTCCATCGACATCTGCGCGTGGCGATAGCAGCCGGCTTGTCCGGGCCGGCAAGGGAGCTAGGCTCAAGCTTTGGTCCTTTCCGGGGGTTAGGGTAAACAGTACGGGGGCGACGATGGCTGGACGTGGGCTCGTCACATTCCCGTTGGCCAGTTTGAGAGCAGACGCAAGTTCTTGCTGCTTCAGCGACATGACCTCGTCATGTAGCTTTTTCACACTGAATATCCTGCCGGCACTCAATTTGTGAAGAGCTTCAATCAGCAGGTAGGTGAACGACCGGCCGGGGGAATCGCGAGGATTCTGATCAGGCGTGTATGCGGCAATGGCTTGCTTGATGCCGTGGCTCCCTGACAGGGGCACGTCTCGCGCTGAGCAAGAGTCCAGGAGCAGTAGAATATCTGATTGGGCATCTTCGAAGAGACAGCGCACGCCGTCCCATTTTAGTTTTGCGGCATCGTCACGAGTGTTGCTGGACGGAAAAGCGGTCAGACACACGAAGACGGCGGTCCAATAGCGGCATGCCGACTCACCAGGCCCAATAAAGCTGATTGTCCGCTCCGAGATAGCCATGACCGGCATAGTAAATTATGAGAAGATGATCGGGGGCTCCGTGCTCCAGGAAGGAGGCCATCTGCACGCCGAGCTTGATGCTGGGATTGGCGACGGTGGGAATGTTCCAACATTCAGTGGCATAGTTGTAGCGGTCGCGAAGTATGGTCTCGAGGGCCCCGAGGTCCGCTTCGACAGTGGTATCTTCCTCCCATCTTAGTAGAAGTACAGACACATGTGCATATGGCAATCGCTCGGTTTGGCGCTGGATCAACATGGCGGCATCTTGGAGGTGCCTAGCAAAGGACTCGAAGTCATGGCGTTCGGCGAGAGGCGGCTCGGGGGCGGCGAGCGGTTGTTGGGTCTGCTTGAAAATACAAATTAGCTACACATGCGGTAGAGTCGCTCTAGGATTTCGTGACGGGCTGACCGCTTCTGTGGGGAACGAGGCTGGTTGAAGGTTCGCATTGTGGTTGTGGTGGTTCGAGCTGTGTGCTGAGGGCGGCTCTTTGGGCATAAGACGCCGCTTCTTGGAGGGCTGCGATGGTTGTTCCATCTACTATATGTGCAGCAACTGCGGGTGTCACGGCAGTTGAGTCGGTCGAACGTATAGAAGGAGAGCACAATGGGTTCGCGAAAATCACACGGCAGTGTTCAGATATCCATGGGCCGATATGAGGGAGCGAAGTTCAGGCGGAGGAGGGGGGGGCCGCTTTGGGGGGGAGAGGGCTAGACGAAGGCGAAGGCGGAGGGCCGATAGTAAGGCTGGTCGGCTGGTTCGAGCCTTCCAAAAAAGCTCCCAGCGAGGCTGTGGCTGTCAAGCGTGTTGGGGGGAGGGGCTTGAGGGGCTTCAAGGGGAGGGACTGCGAGAGACTCCTGGTCTGGGCCCGAATTCAGCGAGAGCCTTGCTGATTGGAGGATCGGCGGACCCCCCAGCCTTTTGTGTGACATGCCTCCATGTAAACATGCCCAAGGTTTGCGGCTTTGGTGCAGAAGGCTAAAACGGGTGGCACCTGGAGGTTCGTTCTTCCATGTCA
>NW_003315035.1:2715114-2718006 GCF_000150825.1 Verticillium alfalfae VaMs.102
TTCAGGAATACCTACCCTACGCAGGCCATATGGTCTACCGCCTGCCGGCACATTTTGCATAAGTGTTGCAGTTGCACTCGACATGAGACTGGTCCGGCTTCAATCAGGAATCTTCTTTAGCAGACGAAGTGATCATTCCGCAGCGACAGCAACCATCACTCGATTGACTGGCATAAGGTACCTTACACAGGCTGCACACAAGGCACCTGGCTGTACAACCACCTCGGCACCCAGGTACGGCAGGAAGGAAGGGAGATGGCCAATAGAGTTGACCACCTACCTACGTACTTTAAGGTGCCTCAGGTGGGAAGGTCCTCAATCGAGGACTTCGCAGTCGAAGACAGGCGATACGTCGAGCGAGGTCATGCCATGTGCGGCCACGTAAATAAGGTGTAGGCCAGGAGCTTCACCGCTCCCACGGTGTTTCGCTTTGGCTGCTCATGCATGTGAATATTGGTGCCCAAGTTTGTCTTCGCACCTCTCTACTTGTCTCTCAGTCGCACCTCGTGCCCCAAGGCTTTCCTCGCCGGGTCATCAGTCAGCGATCGATGACAATGCATTTGCCAGCCAGTCTCGTGGCGGCCCGACAGAAGAGGACGGACGCCCGAGAAGAAGGACATCTCGGCTGCCTCCCTGCCACCCCCTTCCGTTGCCTCTCTTCTGCTACCGCGCTTCTTGTTCGTTGCGCTTCTTCTCGCCTTTTTGCAGGGCTGCAGGGTTCAGCAGGCCAAGAGCCCGTAACCAGTCATCGCTCCTTCAGCGTGTGACGGCGAGGCAAATGAGGGAGGCAGGCGTCTTTTCGAGCCATTGACCTCTTTCTGTCATACATGGGCCTGGTTTGCCAAGGGAAACACAGCCACACTGAGGTCAACTGTACCCCGCTGCTGTTGCCCCTCGTGCTCTGGGGACCCGCCAGCTCGTGCCCGTTGCTGTCCGGTTCTTGCCCTGTCAGCATCCAGCTGCGCCGCGCCAAGGAGGTACATCATCGCTGTGGCTAATGTTGGCCTGTATCGTTCAGGTACGCCTGCCAGAAACCGACGATGACATGATATGGGACATGGGATTCGAGCGCCCCCGTATCCGTATTGGCGTTCCTTCCGTTAAGGTAAGCTGATGCCAGCCTTCCCACCAAATCAGTATTCTTTTCCTCTTCCCCATCACAGGGCTGAAATTCTTCGCTCTGCAGAAACAACCTCAAGGGCTTGCCATCCAACACATTACGACGTGCGCGAGACAGCACCGACCGAAGTACCTGCAACCCGAGTCGCCCGATTAGGTACTCAGTTCGCAAACCCCAAGTAGCGCATCTGCTCCAACGTCGCAACGACAACTTTTGCCCAGCTTACCTTGCGTCACTCGTGACCCAACAAACCCGCGTTGCTCCCCCGGAAAGCCTGTGCCCGCGTCACTCGATCAACACTGGGGGGAGGGGGCCCGCCTGTCGAGTGTGATTACGACGATAGCATCAACGATCGAGGTGCCCGCGACTCCATCTGCGTTTGCAACTGCGACTGTGACTGCGCCTGCGCCTGCGCCTCCGATTGCAAGTGCGACAGCTCACTTCTTTCTGCATCCTCAAACGGCCACATTTTTCTCTACTTTTCCGTAAAATGGATTCCGTCGCGGTCAGGCGAAAAGATACCACAAAGGGCCCTCCTCTTCGGATCCTGTCACTTGGTAAGTGGCAGAATGCTCAGGCAGACTGTTGTCATGATCTCACTACTAGCTGCTATATACCTTTTTCACCTTACACTGGCTGACGGCAATTGCCTCGTGACAGATGGAGGAGGCGTCCGTGGCTATTCGATGCTCATCATTGTGCAGGAGCTTATGCACCGTACCTACGTCGAAATCGAAGGGCATGCGCCTCGGCGAAACCAGATCCCCAAGCCATGCGACCACTTCGACCTCATCGTTGGTACCGGCACCGGCGGCCTCATCGCCTTGATGCTCGGGCGTTTACGTCTCGACCTCGAAACCTGCAAGGAACTCTATGTTCGCATGACAAGGATGGTGTTCGAGACGGACAAAACCATTGCCGGCATACCATACCGTTCGACCTTATTCAAGGCTTCTCGTCTAGAAACTGCAATCAAGGAAGCAGTTCGAGAACATACCATATACGAAAGGGAAGGCAATGACGGCACCCAGGCCGACGCAGTCAGCCCCCTCACTACGGCTTCCGGTCCTCGACGTCATTCCAGTAATGCCAGCGTTGTCAGTTTCAGTGCGCGGAGTCCTCAGGCCCAGATGGCACGCCCTGTCTTGAACTCCCGTTGGGGGAACCCGAACGCGAGGCTTTACGACTCCAGAGAGACAAGAACCAAGACGTGAGTACCCTCCCCAACCTATTGTCAGGCCATGAGTTCAGCACCGGCTAACACCATTGCAGTGCTGTTCTGACCATGTACAAAGGCGCTGGCAAGAGCAGCGCCCCCATGGTCCTTCGGTCCTACGACTCGAGAAGAGAGCCACCACCGGAGTTCGATTGCAAAATATGGGAAGCTGGCAGGGCCACGTGCGCTATTGGCCTCGCCTTCAAGCCTATTCAGATCGGGCAATCCGTCTTCCACGATGACGGTGCCGGCCCATTCAACCCAGCCCCGGAAGCTTTGGAGGAGGCCCTTGTTAATGAGTGGCCAGGCCGGGAAATTGGCGTCTTCGTCAGTGTGGGAACGGGAAGGCGGCCGAAGAGCAGCGATGCGAACCAACAAATGTGGTACGAGGGTTCCCTAGGCGAGTATGCGGATGCCCGACGAAGACTAATCTCCTAAATCCGAGGTCTGTGGAAACGACCCCATGAAATGGATGGAAGACGGTAATATGTTACTCAAACAAGGGAACCTCTTACCTTGGGAGGACACTACTTATCCGCTCTCAATTGTGGAAAAC